>NC_065513.1:30531983-30557531 GCF_006386435.1 Epinephelus moara | reverse complement strand
AACTGCATTTTGTGTTTACTTGTGTTATCTTTGACTAATGTTTAAATTTGTTTGATGATCTGAAACATTTAAGTGCGGAAAACATGCAAAAAAGTGAGAAATCAGGAAGGGGGCAAACACTTTTTCACACCACTGTATATATATATATATATATATTTTGTAATGTTCCTGTGGTTATGCCACTCTCTTCATCTGCTGACCCTGCGGTGTCTGGCCTGCACTCTAGGTACGTTCCTACTGGCACTTTAGTTTTTATTTGCGACAGTTTAATTTGCACTACTGTATTTCATCTGCACTTTTTATACTACAGGTTTGTTTTTTTCTATCACACTTTTTATGATTACCTCCTGGGCTAGTGCAACCTTAAGGAGCTTTTATTCTTTTAGCCTTACCTGATATGATAAAGTTGTATTTATTTCATCCAGTAGTCCTAATTGCACTATTATGTTATCATGTTATTCAAATCTGTGCCTTGTATACTACATGGTTGTCTTCTGTGTGTCTTGTTTGTATATGATGGTTGTAATGGCTATGCAGCTATGTAGCCCAAGACAAATTTCCCGCTTGGGATCTTATCTTATCTTATCTTATCTTATCTTATCTTATATTACTGAAGGACATGCCTGTTATTTCATAATGAACAGTAAAACTGAGCATTTTTTGCCTGCCTATTTGTTTGTCTGACATTTTTTTTTAATCACTGAGAAAACGCTGATTTGACATAAAGTTTAAAAAACAAAAAAAAACAAAACGTTTGCCATTTCCTCGTAGCTTAGCTTGCCACATTTCTCTGGGGATAGCTTCAACATAGTGAAAATGGAGCGACACCTGCGAGCTAGTTCAGGCAGTCAACTCGGGCTGCACTCTATGTTCTGCTGTTGAAATAAACATGTAAAACGCGAGTTGTCTGACTGAACTTTATTTTGATGTAGAGTAACTGCTTTTTCAGGAATAGTGTTTATACTATTGGGAAAACTGAAAGAAAATACATACAAAATATGAGCCTGGTCTCACTCTGAAGTTGGTGAAATCTGGCGCATGGGCAGTGACTTGCAGCGTCATAAACCAACGAAAAAGCCGTCCTTCAATGTCTTCATGACAGGTGAACAGTTGCCGATATAGTTTGACCGTGCCCAGCGGTGTCAGGGGTTAACACAGCGGGACAAGGACAAAAGTCAAGGCAGCGAAAGTCCGAGTGGGGCGGGAGGGAGTGGTGGTGGATGGGTCCAACAAAAAATGATTTTCACCTGAGAGAATGGCTTTCGAGTCCCGCACGATTCTAAAGCCAACCCCTGTTCCTTTTTCCTAAACTTGCCTGTACGTGTTTGTTGTAGTGTATGTAAGGTTTCCTATGAAAACGGAAGTGTATCTTGAAAGAAGACAATACATGTAACAAGCAGAACTTGACACAGTGTCTCAGAACGTCAACAACCAACGTACCCAGGGTACCTGTCGCGTGTTGAAAATACATGAGTCCACTATTTTTAACTATCAAAAATCTTGTAAACCATATTTCTAATCGTAAGAGAAGGATAAATAGTCAGATAAATCATGCTGCAAGTATAATATTATTGCTTCTCATGAATGCAGATGATTCTAATATTCCTGTAACCTTACCATCGCTGGATGGCAGGGATGGTACATAGATGGTAAGATAGAGTTCACTAGATGAATTTTAGTAATTCAGCCATTTTATGTCGTACAGGAATGAAAACCACATAGACCACATTTTGCAGAAAAAAAAAGACCAAAGTCGCAGTGAAATATAGACAGGACGTGTGTGTGTTTGAGTGTGTGTGAGTATATGTGTGTGAGTGGGAAGTGACTGGAAGAAAGAAAGAATATGATAGGACTCCAGTCTGCTTTGAGTCAATTTTCCTGCTAGGATAATCAGAAGAGTCATTTTTATGGGTCTCCACAGCTCGCTGTTTAGTTGTCTTTGACAGGGCCTATATTCAGTCAGAGCTGGAAAGGCCAGGTCTTACCTGGACAGTATCTCATTGGCATTTTAACTGAGGGAGATGAGAGGAGTGTTTTATAATAGGCTTACTCGGCAAAGGTTCAGCAGCTAATAGTATTATTGTGAAGCTGAGAATTCAAGTGCAACTTTATACAGGCATAAAGTTTGTGATGAACCTATAAAGAATTTACAACAGTAGTCAAGTGACAAGACCGGGTCATGAGTTTGCACTGTAGAAATAAAATAAGAAAACAGAAAAGTTCACAGATCAAGGTCTGTGTGTGCAAACTCGAAGAAAAGCATTTTGGGATGTTTTTAAATGTGGAATACACATTTCCTGAAACTATAGCTCAGTTTTCAAAACTCTAAACACAAAACACAAAACTGAAGAGATAACCATTTTGTCAAAACTCCACAAGTCTATTGCAAAATTAAACACTGCATGCCCAACCCATCACGGTCTAACTCTGAAGTTGCCGAAATCCAGCACTTGGGCAGTGACTTGCGGTGTCAGAAACCAACAAAATAGGCGTTCTTCAATGTCGGCAGTGATACTTATAGTTTAACGGTGGCCAGTGGCGTCGAGGAAACGCAGCAGGACAAGGATGAAATTTTAGGTGGAGAAAGTCCAAATGGGGCGGAGGGGTCCAACAAACACAGACTTTCCACCAAGAGCGGTGTTCATGTCCCGTAAGATTCTAAAGCCAAACCCTGTTCCTTCCTCCTAAATCTAGCCATGAGCTTTTGTTGCCTAAACATATTGCTATTGGGTGAACGTAATGGAACTGTGCTCAGAGTTAAGCAGTTTGGAGTCTTCTTGTTGATACATGAGCTTCAAGTTTTCAGAATAGCTTGTTCGCAATCAGGGGATTATTATGACAATTATATACAGATGAATGGCAGGATGATAAAAGGTGATAAATCTAGCCTATATATTGTGTGAATTCGAAATAGAGGAACGTGTCAACATAAAGAAGTTGGATAACCCTACAGGCAGCAGGTATCGTCCGAAAATTTAAACTCATATCTTACTATATAATGAAAACTCTGTCTGTGTGTGTGTGTCTGTGTGTCTGTTCCATGTTTTTCTCCTCACTGACTTGGTCAATCCATGTGAAATTTGGCACAGTGGTAGAGGGTCATGGGAGGCGCTATAGCAACCGATTGAAATTGCAAACTTTGAATGGTCATATCTCATGCCCTGTATGTCGTACAGACATGAAACTTTGCACAGAGATGCCTCTCCTCATGAGGAACAAATTTGCATCAGAACCCATAACTTCCGGTTTTATAGATTTTCCGCCATTTTGAATTTTTTGGAAAACACTTCAAATCGATCTCTTCCTAGGAAGTTTGACCGATCTGCATGAAACTCGGTGAACATAATCTAGGGACCAATATCTAAAGTTCCCTCTTGGTAAAAGTTGGAAAACTTACTAAAACTGAGCTTCTAGAAGGCAATGAATATTGCGCAGGGCGTGGCTCATCACATAAAGGTGTATAACATCTCAAGGGTTTCACTGATCACCACACAACTTTGTAGGCATATGACCACACATAATCTGAGGGGACCCCTCCATTATTGACCCCATCAAACAAAATGGGGGCGCTAGAGAGCTAATTTCTTATCTAGGTCTAACCGTCATATCGATTTTTACTAAACTTGGTAGATATGTAGAACAGGATGCCTCAAGGTGACTGGAGAAATTTAACGCTAATTGGCAACTGGGTGCACTATAACAACAGAAAAATGCTTAAAAATGGCTAAAATGCGACCGATCGCTGTGGCCCATTGTTTTGTTTTTTCTTCTAATTTTTGGTATGACTAAGTCATGGTATGGTATGCTGTGCATAATCACGGAAACTGTCAATGTGTCATTCTGTCAGTCAGTCATTCTGTCTGTCCCACGTTTTTCTACTCAATGACGTGGTCAATTTCCACCACCACTGTTGGTGATTGTCTTTTATTTGTCTCCTGTTTGCACATGACAGGTATGACAGTTATGCTGGTTATAGCTCTGGAAATAATTAACTCTCTGAAATGCAGGGCAGGTGATGATAAAGTTGTGCAATGTGTCTGAAATTAAAACAAGTTACAGTAAACGAGCTTTTGTTTATTGCCTCAGACAGTCAGTTAAACGGTTGAGTGTTAGGCTGTAAAAAGATTTCACGGAATTTAGTAAAAGCGAAAGAACAGTAAACAGTTTATGATTCAACATTGAATTCAATATGTCTAAAACTGAATGTGAATCTGCATCCTGTATCATGTGACCTTACCTGACGACCTGTCATACCCACTGCCTCAGAGGTAAAAAGTTATTATCTATCTTACTGGAAAAGATGACGTGACACTACTGTTTAGAACTGAGAGTTTCAATAGGCTGATACTGTTCTCAAAGTGTTGACATGATTATTCTGTTAGGTTTCGCATCTCTCTTAGCGAAGTGTTTTAACTGATTTTAAAACGAAAATGAAGTTGTGGTTAACCCATTCACCAGAAAAGGTGTGAGCATCAGACTGAGTTGACCCATGAGTCCTAAATGTGTGTAAGAAATAAAAAAAAAACTATAAATGTTGCTTTGTGTGATTTATTAGTCAAAGCCACTTTGAACAGGATGTGAGACTTCCTGACTTTGGCACCATCCTGTGAATGTTTGGTGATACAAGTTTGAATTGCTAAAGAGGACGTATTTACAGCAATATGTGTCTTTATAGTGGCTCGACAGGGTTGGGCACTGAATCTGCAATACATCTGCACACAGAGTTGTACAGTTGCACTCCTGTTCAAAGGTAACCTAACCTTATGTCAACATGGCAACAGGTTACCGAAAACGTTTCCAGCTACCTACGTTAAAGCTAACATGCATTAATTAGCATTGCACTGACAACATGTGACTCTTTTGTCAGCCACTTGCTCTTTCTATTTATCAACTTTTTTCTTTTAATTTCTCGGAAAGTATTTGGGTGCATATACAGTAAATTCACGTAATCCTGGGTTTAAATTTTGAGTGTTCCTCATGATCAACAGACTGCAAGTATTTTATGTCAACACTCCTGTTGCTCCATTCAGTCATTTCAGTGTCAAAAAGTGCTCCTTTTTTCACGTTAGTTAAATTCACAGCTCAGGTGGATTTAAAAACAAACAAACATTTGTAATATTAGAATTTTGTTGGTCCACAACAAGAAATAGGTTTATGTCACTAATGCTACTGATTTGTCTTGTAAAACAGGTAGTTCTCAAAGATGCCATTTTCTAACATGCCGTCCATGTCAGCCTTGTGACTCTATTTGCCTTATCAGCTGAACTAAGCTATGCCAACCTTAGCACAGAGAACCAGTAGAGTGACAGAAATAAAACTGGGGCCATATTCACAAAGCTTCCTAGTGCTAAGAGTTGCTCCTAGTGACGAAAGTCTAAGAAAATTCTTAGAACTGTGATGTTTTCCCCTTAAAGTTAAGACTAGGTACTTGTAAAGATAAAAGTTATTCACAGAGTGTCTTAGCCCTTAAAAGAGCTCCTAAGGTGAAAAACTGTTGGGAGTAGAGAGGTGTAGAGAGTTTCTTAATCAGAGGAGAAAATGGTGGAAACACAAAGAGGTCAGAGAAATACTCTCTAAAGACAAAAACACAGTGAATAGATGAAATGCCACAGATTAGATTGTGTAGGGATAATATTTGTGGTCGATCTCATTAGGGATACACACACATTTCCCACCTAACAAAATAACACTATAACACCAGAAATAAAATGATCACAATACCAAGATATTTTGAAAACTGTAACAGTGCAGCAGTGATGACTTGTGTCTGTCTCAACCTTCCATCAGCATGGTGATCAAACCAACAATGACAGCACTGTCAATCTCAAATTGTGATGCAGTTCATGTCATTGCCACTGGGTGTCCACACCTTGCAGGCTCACAAAAGTGCGTGTCCCAGACAACCAATCACATCTGTTAAAATAATTCATCACACCTAGCAATAGGGTCAACCACACCTCCTCACTAAGATAAAAGTTTCTGTCCCTTCCTTGCTCACAGTTTCTCTGAGAACTTTGCTATATCACTCTTAAGCTAGGACTCCTTACTAAAAGATTTTAGGCTAAGTTAGAAGCTCTCTGAAAGTGTTCTCAGAATGTTTGTGAATATGGCCCCAGGAGTAGGGAGACTGGGGTAAATTGAGCCAAAGGGTAAGTTGAGCCACCCCTTGTTGCTAGGAAACGTCAATAAAATTGAGCATGTGACCAAATATTTAGGAGGAAGGTATCATTTTATGGAGTCTGTGAAGGTAAGAACCACATGGGTTGAGTGGTTAGAGATTTACGTCCAAAAAAGCATTTTTCACTCATGAAAGTGAATTTAGTCTGTCATAAGTTTCATGGGGATTGTGTTTAGACCAAAATAGACAATTTTTAATTTGTTTTATACATCAATTGTGATATTTATTATCTTCAAAATGAGGTAGTACAGCTAGCATGAAAGTGCACCATTTTAGCTGTGGGGGCTAATAAAGTCAATATGGTAGCTATGGGGTAAGTTGAGCAATTTGAACAGGGGTAAGTTTCTGAGAAGAGGCAAAGCTGGATATGGTAAACCAAGCTTTACTTTCAAGGAGAAAGATGAGGGATTCTTCCCAAGAAGCGATGTAATTGCAAANGTTATATGCAATGATAATTTAAAAAAAGATTGGTACCTGTTGAATTGTGTATTATAAATAAAAACACACATGGATTTGAAGAAGCGTCTTATTTAATTCAGTACAGACATGTATAACTGTGGAATATCTTAACCCAGGGAGGGAGGGAGAGAGGGGGAGGAGAGAAGGTGAGGTGGGGGGAAGGGAGGTAGGAGGGAGGGCGGGGGGAGGGAAGGAGGGAGATGGCTCAACTTACCCAACTCCTATGCTCAGCTTACCCCAGACACAGGGTAAGTTGTGCCACAAGACCACTTTTTTTGGACATGCTATATTTTCAAAACAGTTATGTTTACACTCATTCTGTTTGTTTGTAGGGATGCACAACATCCTGAAATATATGCACATATATTAGTTAGCAACAAAACTATAATAGCCTTGATGTAGTGATCCTGAATATGAAAAGTGGCTCATCTTACCCCGGTCTCCCCTACAGCAGACATTGAATGTAAGCACAGATGACATCAGTAAACCCTGTAAAAAAGATGTAATCATAAATTCAGCTGTATAACAGACTGTCAATCAGTGTATCTCCTCCACCTCTTGTATCGACCCTGTACCTACAGCTTTTTATAAGCAGGTGTTCAACAGTGTTTCAAGTCAAGATCTGAGGATTATAAATACATCTCTTCAAACAGCTGTTGTAAAACCCATACTAAAGAAACACAACCTTGATGGGAATGCACTGATAGCCAACCTCAGATTCATTAGTAAGATACTTAGAAAAAATAGTTTCAGTGCAAACAAAGTCCTCTCCCAAAGAGAATAGTATCCTGGAGGAATCAGTGACCTCAAACTAAATTCTGATGAAAATAAGGTCTCAGTTCTTGTCCTCTTGGACCTAAGCGCAGCATTTGATACAACTGACCATCTCTCTGACTGCGTGTTAAACTGATTCAAAACCTACATTAAAGGGAGGAAGTTTTACATCAGTCTTAGAGATCACGTGTCTGAGAAACATAACCTCTGTTTTGGGGTTGCATAAGCGAGCTGCCTTGGTCCATTATGTTTTCACTGTACATACTCTGCTGCTCCAAAAGTGTGGCGTTCTGAATAACCAAAAGGTACATTCAAACAGTGCTCCGAATTTACGAATGGTCCAGCTTGGAGTGAGTATTTCTGAATGTACCCAGTGTTTGCAACAAAGGGCTGCAGTGGTGATGTTTTTTTTTTGTTTGTTTGTTTTTTTGTAGTCCGACGTAGAAGTAGGTGTCGCCCTGGTTCCCTCGTCAAAAAATCAGTGGGATTTTTCTATAGATTTTGGATTCTTGAAGAAAATAATCTCTGCGGCAAAGAAAAGTTAATGATACTCACTTCAGCAAGATAATCTTCACAAATGAAAAATGAATACCACTTTTATGATTTGTGAAGTGTAAATGCAATCGCCAGAGATAAAAAGCTAATGCGAACAAACCACACTATGGTCACATGACTTATGCCTGGCTCACACTACACGGCATTTTTGTTCGTTCCGGCAGTCACATGTCAGACTACGCAATTGTGGAGTTTTAAAATCTTGCTGTGTCTTGGCTGACAGACATGACCTTAAAGGGGGGGCCTCAGGGTGTTAATAACAGGCCTTATTTAATGTAACCAAAGACCCCTTTGACTTCAAGTCGAGGGAACCAGAAGAGCAGAAATGCTAACTGAGTTCCAGGTTTTAGGACTCATTCCTGCACTCCTCAGTGCCAATGGTACACATTAAAATGGGCACCACTCTGACCATCTCTCTACGTTTCTTTTAAAAAGAATTTCAATTGTCTCATTCTGTTTCTATGGATTAAACACTCACCTCTGCATTGCACCTTAACATTTTTAAGCACTGACACTGCAAAGTACGTGAGGTTCTGCCGTCTGAATACGTTTGTCTGCTCTCATGTTGATTTCTGGCATGAAAGTAAAGCACACCACCAGTTAAGTCATATAAAGGCTCTGCCTGAAAATAATTATGCTAAATAAGCTAGAGCCAGCACTAATTTTTGAAATGTTCAGTCACTTTATGTAAGATTATCATAGGATAAGACTATATTTCACAATGTTTTTTATGGTTTTTGTTGGTTGAAAATTTAAACAATTGCTGTAAATTGGAATCTTCCTTGATGCTACCACCAGATGGCACCAACAAATCTTACACACTGGCTTTGACTGGTAAATAACACAGGAACGTTTCTAAAAATACAAGTGTTATTTGGAAAAATATTCATTTATATGCTTTTGTGGCAGAAATGCAGGTAAACTAGATTCACTTCTGCGTGAAAAAGGTCAAATAAAGTTTAAGGGATTTTGTCAGAACTCTGAATAAATGACTTGACCAGTATTTTAGTGGAGGAGATTTTTGGTGAAATCCATCTGGCTGTTTCCATTGTGACACAACAGAGTTTGAAACGCTGAAGGGAAGTGTTTCCTAATTGAATGATTGCCAATGTTAACGGTCTTTGTATTGCAGTGAATAGATAATTCCTGGATTATGAAGGTACACTGGCAAAAAAGCACACATTTTCTTGCACTTTTGTGTTCGTACAGTACCCTGAACAGAATGAGCTGAAAACATGAACATGATGAACGATATTCTTTATTTTACAGTTTTTTTTTAGCGAATTCATCTTTGTTTAAGCTCCTGTGTGCAAACTAAACTAAAAGATTTAACCACTACGTACTTTTCACTTGTAAACCACCAGCCTGTTGTGTTATCTGTAGACTGTCCTCAGAGTTTTAACGTGTGAAGACTGTTTAGTTATCAGTGTGCTATATTTGCCACATTGCTGCATTTCCTCATCTTTATTCCACCTCTGAAGAGGGATGTGCTGTCTTTAAAAAAGATCAAATATATTTTGGCAGGTCCAAGTACATAAAAAACAAGTTATTCGACAGACTGTTCCAGCTCGATATCAGACACTAAATATTTTCTACACTGTATTTGTGTCTGCTGATCTGCTCCATCAGTCTTCACTCATGTTTCTAACTGGGTTTTCCACAGAACTTAAAGAATTAAAAAATTCAGTGGTCAATCATATTGTGTTTTTATTGAACAAACAATGATCTGCAGTCATTTACAGATTTTACATTTTGAAATTTTGTTTATTCTTCCAGAGTTTCACAATGGGTAAGACAG
Organism: Epinephelus moara; assembly: GCF_006386435.1. Taxonomy (NCBI): domain Eukaryota; kingdom Metazoa; phylum Chordata; class Actinopteri; order Perciformes; family Serranidae; genus Epinephelus; species Epinephelus moara. The sequence continues at coordinate 30,547,767 of NC_065513.1, read as the reverse complement.
AAGACAAATATTCTTCAGCTGTAGCTGCTCCAGAGCCTCAGAGAAAGAGTGTGATGATGCCTGAGGATACCAGCAGGAGGAGGACACTGGATCCGGTGGCTATGTTGCTGGAACCATTGGGTTTGGAGGTGGGACCAGGGGGTTTGGAGGTGGGACCAGCTGGGCTGCCATTACACAGGTCCCCCTCACAGCACTTAATGGGACCAACACAATTATTTTTGAGCATGCAGCTCTTGACAACTTCACCTGCAATACATGATGGAAAAAACTCAGTTTCAACAACAATAAAAGCAACCAGTCATTTAGTACAGCAATATATCCGCTCATATAGATAGACAGTCACTCTGAAATACTTAATATTAACTGCGGAAGAACAACTCACCGTTCACTTCAGCGGTGGCACAACGGTCGAAGTTGGGAGGACAATCTATTGGGAATTTGCAGGATTTGCCTGGACATGAGTGGCATCTCAGTCCGAGCGCTATACAAAAACAGAATAGTGTCACAAATGGTTTAAGATCCTTCAAATCTAACGCTCATTGTTTTATACATTTTCACAGAGAGAAGGTGAAGAGAAACTTGAAAGAAAATGCAAACAAGTTAACAAATATGAATCTTAAGTTTCTCTAAACAGTATGGGTATTTTGAAAATCAAATCGTCTGCAAATGGTGCTTTAAATTTTGACAACTGTTTAAAAAAAATCATAATGTCATTATTATATTATAAGCCAATACACATTAATCATAATCGTTACCTGCAGACAGAGTCATAAAGAGGATCAGAGCTCCAAACCACTGCATCGTGAACGAGGGAGAAAATCAGACTTTTAATCAGCCGTGTGAGAGGAGAACTGGAGAGAAGATGTGAAGTGTTCCTTTTATAGTCCGACCCCTCAGTCCTCTTTCAAAACCTGACAGTTACATTTCTTCACAAAGCCTCCTCCCAAAGTGAGCACATTATCTCCATGAAACAGCCATGCACAGTTGTATGAATAAATACAAGACTGGAAAGTGACATCAAAATCATCTCTAGTAACAGATTACATTTGTTTTGGGTGAAACATCAGAGCGTAAATGTTGTGATTGTTCATTTCAAAGTATTTCATTGTTCTCTACAGCAGTAGTAGTAACAGTAGTAGCATTAGTAATAGTGGTCAAAGAAGTAGGAGTAGTTTTAGTATAAGAAGAAGTAGTAGTAGTAGTAGTAACAGTAGTTGTAGTAGTAATAGTTATGGGTGCAGATCCCGGGGGGGACGGGGTGGACATGCCCCCCCCCCAATTTCTGAAAAACACAAATTGTCCCCCCCAATTCTAAATAGCCTAAATGATTGAAATTGAACAAATATATTTTCCAACTCCACATTCCCTCTCTAGCCTACTAGGCCTCCCTCCCCTCCCTGTTCTGCTGCAATGCAACTGTGGGCGGGTAACTTTATTAAAAAAAACCAAACTGATCTCTCCCTCCACTTTCTCTCAGCCACTGGAACGTGGCCATCGGCTGGCACTCTCACAATAGTCAGTAAACAAATGCCTTTCTGTGAGTAATTTTGATTTAAACTTCCTCAAGTAAAGGAAAGTGTGCCCATAAAAGATTTAAAAACGTAATCTGATTCTGTTTGTCGCCTCAAGTGAAGTAACTTATCCCTAGCCATGATTTGCACGCGTGCAATTAAAAAAAAAAATCACAACTGATTGTGTCTCCCCCAAACTTGTTATCAGATCTGCACCCGTGGTAATAGTGGTAGAAGAAGCAGTAGTAGTAGCAGCAGAAAGTGTAATGTCTTTAACAAAAGACAAATAATATTTTGGCAGGTCCAAGAACATGAAAAACAAGTTATTCGACAGACTGTTCCAGCTTGTTATCAGACACCAAATATTCTCTACACTGTATTTGTGTCTAAAGTGTAAAAGGTAACCCCTGGCATCAAAGCAGGAGGTGCAAAATCTTAAAGTCTACTGATCTGCTTTATTATTCCTCAGATCAACAACTAAACATGTCATTTCTTTATTTGCTTATGACTGTTTACATTTTATGTCCTGTTTTGTCACTCATGTTTCTTATTAGGTTTTTTCAGAACTTAAAGAATTAAAAAATTCAGTGGTCAATCATATTGTGTTTTTATTGAACAAACACTGATCTGCAGATTTTACATTTTGAAAATGTGTTTATTTTTCCAGAGTTACACACTGGGTAAGACAGAAGACAAATATTCTTCAGCTGTAGCTGCTCCAGAGCCTCAGAGAAGGAGTGTGATGATGCCTGAGGATGCCAGTAAAAGGAGGACACTGGAACCAGTGGGTATGTTGCTGGAACCAGTGGGTTTGGAGGTGGGACCAGGGGGTTTGGGGGTTGGACCAGGGGGTTTGGGGGTTGTACCAGGGGGGTTGGGGGTGAGAACAGGGGCTTTGGAGGTGGGAGCAGGGGGTTTGGAGGTGGGACCAGGGGGTTTGGTGCCGTCTTCACCAGTCTGGTCGCTGTTACACAGGTCCCCCTCACAGCACTTAATGGGACCAACACAATTATTTTTGAGCATGCAGCTCTTGACAACTTCACCTGAAATACATGATGGAAAAAACTCAGTTTCAACAACAATAAAAGCAACCAATCATTTAGTACAGCAATATATCCGCTCATATAGATAGACAGTCACTCTGAAATACTTAATATTACCTGCGGAAGAACAACTCACCGTTCACTTCAGCGGTGGCACAACGGTCGAAGTTGGGAGGACAATCTGTTGGGCGGGTGCAGGATTTGCCTATACATACGTGGCATCTCAGTCCGAACGCTATACAAAAACAGAATAGTATCACAACGGGTTTAAGATCCTTCAAATCTAACGCTCATTGTTTTATACATTTTCACAAAGAGAAGGTGAAGAGGAGCGTGAAAGAAAATGCAAACAAGTTAACAAATATGAATCTTAAGTTTCTCTAAACAGTATGGGTATTTTGAAAATCAAATCGTCTGCAAATGGTGCTTTAAATTTTGACAACTGTTTAAAAAAAATCATAATGTCATTATTATATTATAAGCCAATACACATTAATCATAATCGTTACCTGCAGACAGAGTCATAAAGAGGATCAGAGCTCCAAACCACTGCATCGTGAACGAGGGAGAAAATCAGACTTTTAATCAGCCGTGTGAGAGGAGAACTGGAGAGAAGATGTGAAGTGTTCCTTTCGTAGTCCGACCCCTCAGTCCTCTTTCAAAACCTGACAGTTACATTTCTTCACAAAGCCTCCTCCCAAAGTGAGCACATTATCTCCATGAAACAGCCATGCACAGTTGTATGAAGAACTGAAAGTGACACCAAAATCATCTCCAGTAACAGATTACATTTGTTTTGGGTGAAACAAATCAGAGCGTAAATGTTGTGATTGGTCAATTTAAAGTATTTCATTGATTTCTACAGCAGTAGTAGTAACAGTAGTAGCAGCAGTAGTAGTAGTAGTATACACCGATCAGCCAAAACATTGAAGCCACTGGCGGGTGAAGTGAACAACATTGGTCATCTTGTTACAGTGCAATATTCCACTGGGAAACCTTGGGTCCTGACATTCATGTAAATGCTACCTGATGCGCTCCACCCACTGGAACACCGTTGCAGACCAAGTAAACCCCCTTATGGCAATGGCACTTGTTGATGGCAGTGCCCCCCCTAGCAGGACAATGCACCATGCCACACCACAAAAACTGCTCACAAATGACCCGAGGAATTTTACAAAGAGCTCAAGGTGTTGACCTGGCCTCCAAATATCCCTGATCCCAAGCTGATCATCCTTCTTGGACCGGACTTGGCTCTGACCTGTTAAGGCATGAACACAGGACCTCTGGGGGGTATTCTAAAGTGCCTGGCACCAGGACGTTGGCTTCAGATCTTTTGGGTTGGGTGGGTTGTGAGGTGAGGTAACAGCACGTCCCACAGATGTTCGATCAGACTGGGATCTGGTCAATGCCTTGAGGTCTCTGTCATGTTCCTTGGGTCATTCCTGAGCAGTTTTTGTAGTGTGGCATGGTGCATTGTCCTGCTGGGGGGGCCAATGCTACTGGGGAGTGCCGCTGCCATAAGGAGGGGTACCTGGTCTGCACTGGTGTTTAGGTGGGTGGAGCGTGTCCGGTGGCAACCACATGAATGTCAGAACCCAAAGTTTCCAAACAGAGCATTGCATTGTAACAAAATGATCAATGTTGTTCACGTCACCTGTCAGTGGTTTTAATGTTTTGGCTGATCGGTGTATTTCCCCCTGAAATGCAGTGGAGTAGAAGTGTTAAGTTGCCTCAAATTTTAAAATAGTAAAACTACTGCAAAATAGTATTAAAGCACAGAACCTCAAGGGAATGTACTTAGTTACTTCTCTCACTACCAGAAAGACACCTGAGTGGGTTTTTTTTCCAAATTATGCATAAGTGTCAGAATATCTTTCAAATGATACTGATGGGATTTGTATTTCTTCAAGTTGCTTTCTTGCATTCTCGATACCACCACCAGATGGTGCCAACGCCATAAATGTTCAAATCCTACACACAGTGGCTTTGACTGGTAAATTTGACAGGAGCATTCCACTAAATAAATAATGCGGGATTTGTAATTACATCGCTCACATATGTTTTTGTGGCTGACATGTAGGTAAAGGGCCAATAATGGTATTATTTTATTTTAGGAGATTTTTAGTTTTAATTTCTTAGTTGAATTCCTGATCATGTTAATGGTCTTTTAAATGACAATGAATACATAATTCCTGGATTATCAATCAATCAATCAATCAATCAATCAATCAATCAATCAATCAATCAATCAATCAATCAAATTTATAAAGCCCAATATCACAAATCACAGTTTGCCTCAGAGGGCTTTACAGCATAAGACATCCCTCTGTCCTTGGAACCCTTGCAGCGGACAAGGGTTCTACAAAAAAATTGTAGAAACCTCAGGAACATAAGGAAATTGGTGCTCATCCAGGTTTTTATATCTTTAAGGCATTTTTGAAGTTCAGTTAATTGATGAGTTTCTTCTGGCTTGGAATTGGAAATGGAAATGGAAATTTACAGAGTGATCTCTAATGATGTTACCTAAGGTAAGCATATATAGAGTGAATAGGATTGGTCCGAGCACAGAACCTTGTGGAACTCCAAAACAAACTTTAGTAGGGGAGACCGGGGATGGTTGTAACAAAGGGATAGTTGTAACACTCTCAGTTTGGCCCATTAGAAATGAGCTGTGGTGACATCATCAACATAGTCCATGCCCATTTACAATTGGAGCTCACTGGTGAAGCCGCATGTCTCTGAGTCCAAATTTGTCTGTTCTAGAGCCAAAAAATAGTTTTTCAGGTGAGAAACCAAACATTTTCATCACAGTTGTTTTTTGCATAGTGTCCATTGTGTTGTATGTACAATTGTTTCACTTACATAGGTTCAAGTAGTAGTTTAATTTGATGCGTTTCATTAGTGCTAGCTTTGAAGCTAAATGCTAAAAACTGTTAGCTCTTTGATGGCTGCTAGGCATGGGGAGGGTTGTAACAGTTCTTAAAAAGTGTGGATTTTGGGACCACGAAGCCTGCATCCCAGGCAAGGACATCTACATTTGCCACAACTGCCAATCAGATTAAAAATAGGCTATAGGTATTATGCCTTAGTTTGCTCAGATAATAGTTACTCTTCGAAAGTGTTTATTGTTCAACTGTTCAAATGCTGTTCAAACGTCAACCTTTTTTGTATTTATGTTATACATTTCTATTTATTTTAATATTATAATTATTGTATTCTTACAAGTTTATTGTTCCTTCTTTATTATTCATTGAAGTGCTTGAATACATTTAGCCTATTGTGAATCTTTTTTAAGCACAATAATTTAATTGTTACATCCATCCCTAGCTAGTGTTACAACTCACCCCGGTACTGGGGTATGTTGTAACAATATACCTCTTTGTATTTGACATTAATTTCCATAATCTGTGATGGTGTGGTAGAGGTCAAAGTGTTTGTTATTTATAGCAGACAAATATGGGTACCACGTATCAAAATTTAAGAGCTCTAACAAAAAAACCCACTGAGTTACACTTGCTCAAACAAAAAGTGTTACAATCATCCCCGGTCTCCCCTACGTAGAGAGGATTCATCATTAACATAAACGAACTGAAAACGATCAGATAAATAAGATTATGAAGGTAAACTGCCAAAGAAAACACATTTTCTTGCACTTTCTGTGTACGTACAGTAAAGGATTGTTCTTGTGAGGAAAAACTCAACATCCATGTTTAATTACCCTGAACAAAATGAGTTGAAAACATGAACATCACCAAAACTAAATTTAGAAGTTTTCACACGACCTAAGAGGTGGGAGTAACTCACACATGTGCAAGTCATAACCTTCAAGTCTCAAGCAAGTCCCAAGTCACTGTGGTGAAAATGAAGCAAGTCAAGTCATACTCACAAACTCATACAGGTAATATAACATAAACTGCACCCAGTGTTGGAATATAACTAAATACATTCACTTAGGTACTGCTACACTACATTTATCTGACAGCTTTGGTTACTAGTTACTTTACAGATTTAGGTTTTGCACTCGAAACATAGGAAGCACAAAAGCAAGACAACCCCCAAAAAGGAAGTGGTTTTACATGTGGTGTCCACAGACAGTTGCTCTCTCCTTATCCTTTCTGACTGATTTCCTCTCTAGTTCTGTGTTCTGCTAGTGTCCTTGTCACTACTGGTAGCATGAGGCCGTAACTGCAGCCCAATCAGGAGATACCAGGAGACTGGCTGTTAAATGAGAAGAGCAGGACAGGGCCGTAGAAGGGCATCAACCCAGCAGCAGGACCGGTATCTGCTCCTTTGTGTGAGGAGGAACAGGAGGAGCACTGCCAGAGCCCTACAAAATGACCCCCAGCAGGCTACTGGTGTGCATGTTTCGGACCAAACTGTCACAAACAGACTCCATGAGGGTGGCATGAGGGCCCGACGTCCTCTAATAGGACCTGTGGTCACAGCCTAGCACTGTGCAGCTCGATTAGCATTCACCAGAGAACACCAGAATTGGCAGGTCCACCATTGGTGCCCTGTTCTCTTCACAGATGAGAGCAGGTTCACACTGAGCACACGTGAAAGAGTGAAAGAGTCTGGAGGAAAGAGTCTGGAGGCGCTGTGGTGAACACTATGCTGCCTGTAACATCATCCAGCATGAGCAGTTTGGTGGTGGGTCAGTGATGGTCTAGGGAAGCATATCCTTGGAGGGTCACACAGACCTCCATGTCATAGCCAACGCTACTGACCTAAATCCTGATCTATGGGACGTAATGTATCGGTGCACCTGACGCTGCCAAGTACCACCACAGACTGTCCAGGAGCTCACTGATGCCCTAATCCAGGTCTGGGAGGAGATCCCCCAGGACATCATCTGCCAACTCATCAGGAGCATGCCCAGACGTTGTAGGGAGTGCATACAGGCACGTGGGGGCAGTACACACTACTGAGTCACATTATGAGTTGATGTGATTAAATTCACACAGGCTGGGTCGGCCTGCGATTTTACTTTGATTTTCAGTGTGATTTTGAATCCGGCCCTCAGTGGGTTTATGATTTTGGTCTCCACTGACCGTCTTTTTGTTCTCACCAAGTTATGCAGTGTACATCAGTAACAACTTTCAACTTGACTAATTAGTTCATCAAGATCTGATGTGTGCTTTAAGTGTTCCCTTCATATTTATGAGCAGTGTATATAGTAGTAGTAGACTACAACAGTCACAGGCGGCATTTTTACAGTACTTTTACTTTTATGTTCCTGATTATACTACATATAAGCAATAGATAAGTAATGTTTCAAATGCAGGAATTTGACTTGCAACAGAGTATTTTCATGGGTTGGTATTAGTATTTAAACCCTTTAGTAAAGGGTTTAAATACTTCCACTCCAGCTCCAAACCCTCTGGTCAGGGTGAAAGACTCCACTCACATAACATACCTGCTGCTGTCAGGAACCGGAGGCCAAAAAAGTCACTGAAGAAACTACTTCATGGCGCGTGGATGCGCACGGCAAGCGCACATACACACACTCAGATAGTGAACTAATATTTGGACAGCAGGGAAGAGCAGTCGTTACGCACTGTGGCAGTACTAAGAGGACAAATAAGAGAGCCTGAGCATACAAAGCCAGCGGCGCATGTATCGGCTATCACAGCGGTGACTGTGTGTGCGTAACGGCCCGTTACTGAATGAGTAATAGAAAACCTAACTCCCATGCATCACGCAGAAAGAAGTGAATTAAACCACAGGAAACGACACGGAGGAGCTCATGATACTGCTGCGCATTCTGCCACTCCTCTGAAGCGAGCTGTGAGCATTAGGGAGTGGCAGGCAGTGGGCACGAACATCAGCCGGCGGGTCCTCGCCCCGCTGCGGCATGTGCGTCATCATATTCAAAAACCAAAAAAATACTTTTCAATATCTAAAAAAATACAAATATTAAATAAAAAAAATCCAAGGCATTTCAAGTGATCTGTCTCAAGTCAAAATCTCAAGTCATGAAAAGCAAATCAAAATCGAGTCTTGCGTCAGTGTTAGTCAAGCAAGTCTCAAGTCCCCATAACCAAAACTAAATTCATAAGTTTTCACGACCGTAACAATATCCCCCATTTTACACCGATTTCTTAGTGAATGCACCTTTGTTGAAGCTCCTGTGTGCAAACTAAACTATTTAACCAATATGTACGTTTCACTTGTAAACCACCAGCCTGTTGTTATCTGTAGACTGTCCTCAGATTATTCTGTGAAGACTATTTCGTTTTCAGTGTGCTATATTTGCCACATTGCTGGATTTCCTCATCTTCATTCCACTTCTGAAAATAAAGTTTTGCTTGATACTGCCTCCAACAAAAGATAACATTTACATTTTTATTTTAGCAGGTCCATGTGCATAAAAAACAAGTTATTTGACAGATTCGTACTTGATATGTGACAGGAAATATTTCTACTTTTTATCATGTCTGAAGTGGTGAGATAAGTGACCACTGGCATCAAAGCAGGAAGTGCAAAATGTTAAAGTCTGCTGATCTGCTTCATTAATCCTCAGATCATCGACTAAACATATACATTGATTTGCTCATGGTTTTTCATATCTTACTTCCTGTTTTGACACTGATATTTCTGGGGTTTCTGCAGAACTTAAAGAATTAAAAAGTCAAAAGGTAGCTGTATTATGTTTTTATTGGACCAGCTTTTATCTGCAGTCATTTGCAGATTTTACATATTGAAAATGTGTCTACTCTTAACAAGTTACAAACTGGGTAAGACAGAAGACAAATGTTCTTCAGCTGGAGCTGCTCCTGAGCCTCAGAGAAAAAGTGTGATGATGTTCTGAGGATACCAGCAGGAGGAGGACACTGGATCCAGTGGGTGTGGCGCTGTTACACAAGTCCGTCTCACAGCACTTTGTGGTACTAACGCAGAGAGCACTGAGCATGCAGCTCTTAGCGACAGCACCTACATCACAGGAAGGAAGAAAACTCAGTTTCAACCACAATAAAAGCCGCCAGGCATTTCACACAGCAATATATCAGCTCATATAGACAGTCAAAAGAAATACTTAATAGCTGTGGAAGAACAATTTACCGTTCGCTTCAGTGGTGGCACAACGGTCAACGCCTTGAGGACAAGTCATTGGGGCGGTGCAGGATTTGCCTGAACATGTGTGGCATCTCAACCCAAACGCTATACAAAAACAGAATAGTGTCACAAATGGATAAAGATACTTCAAATCTAACACTCATTGTTTTATAGATTTTCACAGAGAGAATGTGAAGAGGAGCGTGAAAGAAAACGCAGCAAGTCTTTTTTTTTTTTTAAAGAAAAACAACAAAACGGAAAACCGAAATTTTAACGCAATTATATTATAAGCCAAAGTACATAAATCACAAGCTGTTTTACCTGCAGACGGAGTCACAAGGAGGATCAGAGGTCCAAAGAGCTGCATCGTGAATGTAAATAATACCAGACTTTAAATCAGCCGTGTGAGAAGAGAAGTGGGGAGAAGATGGGAGCTCTTTAGAAGCTCTTCATTTTATAGTCCGAGCCCTGTGTCCTCTTGTGACCCTCAACTGTATTTCCTCACAGAGCCTACTCCCAACGTTATCCCGTTATAAACAGGCATGCAGACCATGTATACACACAAAGCTGATAAATACTGGTGTTGAATTTCCTGTCCACACACAGTATATGTTTGGTGTTTGGTAAAATGTCAGTTTAAGCTGAAAAAGATGCAGACACCCAGTAAGCAGGCCCGCCATCCGGAGGGGGGGGATTATTCTGTTTTGTTATTTATTGCTTAGTTGGTAGTGTTTGTCTGTCTGTCATCCCTCTTGTATCTTAATGGTCTGATCAGCCAGTATATATGTTCCCCATTGTGTCCACTTTGTAAGGTCTGTTGGTGGTGTTAAGGTCACTTTAGTTGAGTTCTGTTTATTTGACCTCTTTTATGGGCCCAGAACTTTAGTTATATATTTTGTCATTTGTACTTTTTTTTTTTTTGCTTTTTTTGGGTAAAATAAAAGCCCTCTTTTGAAAACCACCTGACTCTCCTCTTGTCTGCCAGCTCGGTCCCTTACAGACCCCATACCACATATATGGCATAAAACGGAGATGCATTTCAAACTGGGCCTAAAATAACATGTAGGGTGGCCTAAAGTGCCATGTATAAACCTCCCTTTTTATAGTAGGCAATGTACAAAATAATAATTATTGGTAGACTCATACATTCATATTTCTTGCATGGCTCTGTGTTGCCATAGCCTGATGTGCACCTCCCCTGAAATGTAATAACCTGTCGCAGCGACGTAGACCTCCTGTCTGTTTATGTAAATGAGACCATTCCCCTCAGTGGAAATGAAGCTTTTAATTAACTTTAATTTCACAGATAGGAAACAATGAATTGTGGAGACAATAAAGCCTCCACATAAATAGCATAGCAAGTCTTTTGTGTAATTTATCCTTCAGGCATTTATACTTCGAGATTTATCCTGGCTTCATATGAGCAGAGATCTCCCTTTGTCGCTAGGCTAATATGTACAATCTAAAATGCTATAGGCTTGTGCTAATAACGTTAGCATGTTATATTTGTTTGAAAAACGTGTTTAGTATAAGACAGTTGTTTTGTCAGTGAACCTTGTGAGTTGTAATGGAGCCAAATTATGTACCGTTACCTTTGTTAAATGTTGCTGTTGTCCCTGGCTTCATATGAGAAGAGGAAAAGTTTGCTAGCTGCTAGGCTAATTTATACAATGTAAAATGCCATAGGCTTGTGCTAAAAACATTAGCATGTTATATTTGTGGGGAAAATGTGTCCGGATAAAGACAAGTGTTTGTCTGATGATTTGCTGATTTGCTGATTTGTGTACTTGTGTTTGAAATTGTCTCTATTAAGTCATGTTTAATGTGTGTTTAATGTGTGTTTAATGTGCATTTAATGTGTGGATTGCGTGTGTTTTTAATCAACTAAACTTTACAGCACTTTGCAGAAACTCCGCCGACAACTAGTGTTTTGGAGGTGTAACTGCAGAGTGACACAGACACACCACTGCACAAGTATAAATGCTCACAACGGCATAGGCCACGTGCATAGGCTATGGCATAGGGTCTGCCGCACGTGTATAAATTCCGCTTAACTCCTAGCTAACTAGTTCACCTCGAATGGACAGGTGCCACACAGTGATTTAGTGTTAGCTTATTAACATGATTAAACAAGAAAAAGCAGTAGAACATCATAACCTGACCTGTGGCACTTTATATATTTTTTACTGTACCATGATTACCAGGATTCTGCTTGGTGCTCTGGTGATTGCCTAATGCCATGCAGCTGTGTGACTGGGAATGGAGGTTATTTCTGCATGTCTCACCCTGCTTTTCTGTCTTGTCACACACTGAGGAAGACACTTGTCGAAACCGGTCTGTGTGTTTGATCGCCTGTACCAGTGAGGTATTAAAAGTTGGTAACGAAGGACACCGAGTGATGCTGGCTTTTTCTTGTTTATACTGTTGTTCTGTGGCCGAGCACCTCCATACTTTTTTCTTCTTTTTTGAGAGTGCATGTTGTCTTTCTTCATTTATTAACATGACTATACAAGGATTCATGGGTAACACTTAGCTTATCATCAATGTTGTGTACCGCAATTTTTTTTTCATGAATAGGGCAATTGATTTTTGCTTATAAACTGGACTCATGTTAATGTGTTTTTTCAGACACATTTTAATTTTTGAAAAAAAAAAAAAAAAAAATTAATTAAAACTTAAATAACCAAATGATAATTAGCCGACCTCCCTGCACTAACTCTGAGGACCCCCTCATGAAGACTCAGGCAGTCATGCTTTCAAAAGCTCAAGAGGTCAGAAAATTTTATTGTTATTTCAGAATACCAAAAAGTGTCATTGTGGATGTCTAGCAATAAGAAGTTTAAAAATAATATCAAATACCCTAAAATGAAATTTGTACTTTTTTTGTTTCTGGATAACAAAACTTCACACAGAGGACACCTGTGTAGAGCCTCGCCTTCAAACCAACAGTCTTTATATTTGGGGACATTTGTTTGCTCATCATTGAAATACCTGACCACTGTTACTGTACTGTACTTACTTGTCATGTCCGTCATGATAACTTTGGTCATCCCCTGGCTGACTTATTTTTAAACTGAGTGAAATACTTTGCCAAATATTGAATGGATTACCATGAAAACTGGTTCAGATATTCGTGGTCCTCAAGGGATTAATCTTTATGACTAGATTCTCTGACTTTTCCTGCAGTGTCAACCCAAGTTTTCCCCTCTCCATTTGTGTTGAGGTGCTCCTCTCTGCAGTGTAGTCCAGTGTAAACATGTTGTGTTAGTGAATGCAACCCCCAGTGTGCCTCCCTCCTCAGCCACTCCCCTAATCAACACCAGATTACATAAGATCCTGTTGGCAGTGATCATTCTTTTGGCTCCTGTCCTCCCTGGTGTGGCTCATTGTTTCTAGCAGGTATGTACTTAAACTTCGCTTGGAAAAGTCAACTCTTTTCCTCCTGCACACTTAGTTGCCTGCATTTTGTTTTTAGCTTTGATCTAATCCACTGGCTGAGCATGATTTTTGTGGAAACCCTGTTGTCCTGCCCATCTGAGTGATCCCGTGTTAATGCCCCATATCAGAGGTGGTGAGTAGGGTCCCAACACAAACATTTTAGTATACAGCACTGTGAGGCAGTGCAATAAGATGTTCAAATCACCACCATTTTTATTTGAATAAATGTTTTGCATTGTTTTGTTCCACATCCAGCCACTTACTCCTGTCCTGCAGTGACTCATGTCCTGCACATTTGTTTTTAATTTCCCTTATTAGTCTGCAGTAGCCTTTGTTCCTGCCTGCTGCATTTTGGATAAATTTGCCTGTTCTGTATGGAAAGTATGGAAAATGAAAAATAAAGTATGGAAAAATATTTATGTTTCCAGACTATTACCACTGTTCTAAATTACTGTTTTCTAAAATAGAAAATTAGGTATTTCCAAAATTCAATCTGGATTGTGTTTTATGCCGGGCCAAGCACAGTTTGTGTGAGAGCAAACGTCTCAGAAAACATACCGCCCCTTTTACCTGATTGACAAGTGGTATGTCCAGTCCGCTGCCCCATGACCCTCCTCCAGCCCCCCAGGTATCAAGTTTCACTCCAACACTGCACCTTCCACAAGAAGACGAGTTTCATGTGGTTCACAATGGGTAGATGCAAGTTTTTGGATGGATGGCTTGACAATATCGTATATAAATGTGTAGGAACCCTGCCTCTGATTTAAGGAAACCTTTATCTAAAGCTGTTACAAATCCTGGATGATGGCACTGGGACCAGTTGGTGAGGCTCTGTTACAGTCCCCTTCACAGTGCACCATGGCTCCTACAGGGGGCTGAGCTGGTTTGACAGCCTGCAAAAGATGGTGGGTAAACTCTCAAACCTGCTCACAAAACATATCGTGACGTGTTTAAAGGGCCAGTGTGTAAAATGGGTTGAAAACAGTGACATCAGTGGTCAAATTCTAGATTGCAGGACTCACTCGCTCACTCCTCCCGTTGGGTAAATGACGGTGGCCTCGTAGGGACAAAAAGCCTTGCGCACGAGTTTTTCAGGAGTAGGTCTATCTAGCGACGAGGTGAATGTTTATTTAGAAATCTAAACCATGTTACGATATTGTAATGAATCCCTCACGAGCAGGAGACCAGAGGAGCGTTCGGGAAAAAGGCCAGTTTATTTGAGCGCTCCAAAAACTCCGGTAACACTCCAGGGGGTAAAAGACTCCGTCCCAAACTCTGACTCTTCTAGCGTAACAGACACACTTCATACACGCATACTCGTTTACCATTCTGAGTGGGGACCCCCCTCCCCTCTCTGCTCCACCAATCTCCAGCCGGCACACTGACTGACAGCGTCAGCGACCCTTTAATATCCACCAAGCACCAACATGTTGTATCAACCGATGATTAATTTGGGTGTGTGCTTGAAATTCTTAATATCAGACAGAAACTTGTAAGGTGAAAGAAAAACAGAGACACAACAGTTGAAGATGACAGGATAAGATCTGGGGTCTGTGCAGGTATTTGGGAAATCCAGTATAGTGTCACACATAGTTTAAGATACTTAAAATCTAAGGCTTTTTTTTCTGTTTATAAAAAAAGTTCAAACAGGTGCCTTTTTGTGGACCAATGTGTTCTGCTGCAACAATGAATAACCACTGACTGCTTGACTTCTGCACTCAAGTCATGTTGTCTTCAAGCACATCAAATGCTTTGTGTGGTCGATTCCTGAGTGCTGAGTGTTTCCAGATGAAGTCTAGTACGTTAATTGAGTTTTACTGACATATGGTATCGTGTTGCACCCTCGTGACATTGGTTTCTGGCACAGTAACTGTATCTGCAACCACAGGGATGTTCCAGTAAGAGAGAGCACAGAAACATGAGAGCAAACACACAGTAGCTCAACCCTAAGACGGTCTATGAATTACATAAAAAAAATAAACATTTATTACCCTGAAGTGTGGAATAGTTGAGTATGTTAATTCATCCTTTTCTTATTTTTCAAAATAAGCATCTTTAAAGGTGCTATATTGCAAAAATATATATTTTTTTATGCTAAGCAAGTGTAGGTGCTACTGTGACAGTATCATAACGTTCAATCCACGGAGAAACGAACACAGTCCGTATTCAGAAACTGTGCCTTTAAAGGAGCCCTCTGGACTTCCGAGAAGTTGTGTTGTCACAACCACGGACTGTATCAAACTTAAAACAAAAACACTGTAAATGAGTCCTCTTGGAAGTACTCGCTCCGAGTGCTGGAGAGAACTCTGGCACAAATTAGACTGCTTGTAAATTCAGAGTGCTGTTGGGATGTACCATTGGGTTATTCAGAACTACACACATTTGGAGCAGCGCGTCAAGCGGTGTGAATGTGTGATGAACTTAATGGTAACTCATGTAGAAATAGAGCGCTCTATCACTTCGAACAACAGCGCTCTCATTATTAGGGTTGGGAATTTCTCTATGATAGACGATTCGATACGTATCTAGATACACGGGTTACGATATGATTCAAAAACAATATATTTTTAATACAGAACGATTCGATACGATTCGATACAGTGTAGGAACGTTACGATTCGATATGATTTGATACGATTCTATGGTTAACATTTGTTGATGTAGACATTAATCATATATTATAAAATAAAGAAGCCAATTCTATAAAAGTGACATTCTTACAGTATTTTCAAATTT
>NC_065513.1:30504974-30531762 GCF_006386435.1 Epinephelus moara | reverse complement strand
GCTCGGCTGTTCAGGTATTTTTGGGCAGTCATGACACAGACGAAGACTTCTTGGACCTGGAGCCGGGCTTCTCGGTCGCCGGTAAGCCGTTATCTTGCACCCCAGAGCACTATGGCCGCCGTATTTGACAGGAATACTTATTTCTGTCTGTGTCTGTGACCCCCGTTCAACCCACAACCGGCAGGATTCACCTTTAGTTTCTGCTGCGGCTTGGCTGCTCCCTGGTTTATCCAACCAGTCAAGCTGGCGCTGATGTTTACATCCATTATCGTTGTCAGTAATGCCTGCTACGGAGCATGCCGCCGGCTCTCGCGTTGTTTTAGAGATGCAAACTGTTAAAGCCAGTCAACCGATTGCTAGTCTCACGATACCCGATCCATGACTCTACAAACGATTCATCTAAGGATTCATGGCTGATTCGTATCGATTGAGGAGGCTGCTACCGACACAGCCGTATCTCTCACTTGTCAAACCGGATATCTGGTCGTATCGGTTAATCGTTCCCAACCCTACTCATTATAGTGTAGAGCATCAGATAGGATTTATTAGGAATAGGAATCATTAACATCTCCGATTCAGTTGGGTGAAACGAGTGGCTCTGCTTTTAACTCCGCTTTCTGCCACTGAAAATCACGTTATCTGCACTCCATTGATGATGGCTTTTGGTGCTCACCGTGAACGCGTGTCCCTCTGGCTGAACATACTCCGAGTTGATTGAGCTAATTCCGATCAACTGAAACTGAAAACTTTCCCAGCTCAGGCCCAATCAACTTGGACATCGGGATTAGGCTCAGAGTCTGTTGAGCCTGCTTTCTGAAATAGGGCCCTGGAAACACTGACCAATCAGAGCAGACTGGGCTTAAAGAGACAGGCACTAAAATGATTTAGAGGCTGAAGACAGATATATTCAAGCAGTCAATACAGTAGAATATTGTAGAAAAGTAATGTGGTTTTTGAACATTAAAGCATAAAAAGTGTTCTATTAAAAACCAGACATATAAGTGTGAACCTGAAAATGATCATAATATGGGACCTTTAATTGCAGTCATTCAAAGAAGAATGAATAAATTAATTTTCTGACTTTCAGACACCACGACCTTTTCTCGATTCAACATTAACTTTCACATATTAACAACTTTTCTTTGCTGATATTACAGTGTGAAGCCAAAACACATGAATCACGAGTTGACAGTTAAATAGGATGAGGAGAAAAACAAGTTTTTAAGACTTCTTCCAGGTTTCCACATAAAAACACAACACCAGCATACAGCATGGACAATCAAAAACACAACCCACAAACAGTATGACTTACCCAAAGCCCACATTCCCCTTACACCCACCCAGCTCCCCCAGATCCACCCCATACCCACATAGACCCCCTCTTAGTTTCAAAGTAAAGCCAAACCAGCGACAACAATGACAATAACTCTTACAATAAACAGAAAAAACAAACAAAATAGACTGAAACAAAACCCCACCCGGAAGGAAGGCACTTTGAACAGGATGTGAAAATTCTTCACTTTGATGTCATCTTGTGGACATCTGGTGATAGTGCTTTTGAAATGCTGAAGTGGAAGCTGACACACACGCACACATACGCACACACAAGCAGTGCTGACATATGCCGTACACATAAAAAAGTTTGCACATAGAATGAATAAATGAATAAAGTTATTGCACACGATGTAAGTAGAAATATTAAGTATTACTGGCCGTGTGATTTCAGTACAGCGTTCAGTGTCGTAAGGGTTTTGGGGTAAAACACTTCAGTTTGCTGGTGTGTGTTTTAATTGTCCGATAACGTCTGCCTGAGGGTGGAAGGTCAAACAGATGGTGGGCAGGGTAAGATGAGTCCTTCAGGATGTTTTTTGTTTTCCGGAGACAGCGGGAACGAAAAAGTCTTCCAGGGCAGGTAGCTGTGTGTGTGTGTGTTTGTATTTTTTGTGCAGCTTTTATCACTCTCTTCAGGGCCATACCACACCAGGATGCCATAAGTCAGGACACTGTCTACAGTGATAGAAGGACAGCAGCAAAGCTTGTTGCAGGCAGATATTCCTGAGAGCTCTCAGGAAATGTAATCGTTGCTCCTGATCAGGCAGTTCGTGTTGTGTGCCAACAGGAGGTCCTCTGAGATATGTAGCATGCAACGCCATTTTAAACCCTACAACAATGGGTTAGGAAAAATATGTCCTTCTGAGGAGCAGAGTTCACACTGGTGGCGTCTGTCTGAGCAGTGCAGTGGAAAATCTCTCTCTGTCTCTGTCTCTCAGTCCATCTTATCGAATCAGAGGAAATTACTATATGGTGATAAAATTTGTTATTGTAACAAAACTAAAGAACAATCTCTAACTGTTTCACCATGTGGAAATGTTTTCTTTCTTTTTTCCTTTCACAACATGCAAAATATGTTATAAGATGTTTTAGGAATAGGGCAACGCCTAAAACCATGTTTCTGCTTTCACTGTTTGTTTAAATATTATTTGATAAGTTGACTCAAAGGTTGAAAGATGTGTCATGTAGCATGACTGTTTTCTTGACTGTTATCTCCAAGGTCCAGTGAAGCTCTGCTGGCAAGCCTAAATTGACACAATGCCATCAAAGTGTTAAGAGGAAACAAAACTTTGAACATCTCCAGTTCAGTGGAAACTGTGTAAACACCAACCACGGATGCAGCTGCAGTACACTGCTGTCGCTAAGAAAAGCTTAGCAGTGTTTTACATAAACAGAGAGATCTCTGGAAATAAGAATATAGTTTGCCTGAAAAGGAGGTCAATCATGGTCAGTTGCAGCAGCTGTGGAGACACTTTTAATTCACACACTGAAAAAATGCCCCATCAAATTTAAGTGAAAACATTTTAGACATAAGTTTTCTTTTGCTTGAAACAAGCTAATTTGGCAATCACAGTGAGTTATTTTTTACCTTATAAGAATTCTTGAAATAAGTCATCCTGTCCAGCCACCAAAAGTCTGAAAACAATATCAAATTACTTTAAGATAAACTATGAAGTGGCCCCCTCCTTGGCCTTGGGCTGGGGTCATTTGTACCTTTTGATCCCCTCTGATGGCAGGCCTGACCTTATCACTTATGTGGCGGTGTATTTTTCTGCAGAGACTCTGCCCTCTGCCTTTATTTTCCTTTTTTCTGTGTTCAGGACGTTTATGGGCCAAACTGTAAGCAGCAGATTATTTTGATCATTAGTTCAGTTGTAGGTCAAAAGAGAGATGATACTGATTAGTGTGTGAGGTTACAGTCTGTGGTGAGGCATTTCTCCAAAGTCATATTGCACTGGTGGGTGAATTTAAACATATTTATTGTTTTATATAAAATGTCATAAATATGGAATTACATAGTGTGTGTGCTGCCAGCAAGAAGCTTTCAGGACATTTTCAATTTCAGATCTGTACATTCATCATTTATGGAAAAAAACACTACCTGTGCTTACTGCTGTAATGCGCATGCGCAATTACTTCGACGTTTCCAGCTCTGACTAATGTAGCATTCACACCGGGCGCGAGTGAAGCGAATTACTTGCTCGTAACGCGTCGCACGTAACGTGCGAGTTTGGACGCTGGACCATGTTAATTCGCTTTATCGCGTCACTTGCGCGAGTAGTGGGGAAGCCGGCTGTGCTAACTGGAGCTAAGCTAGTGCTAACGTTCATAGTACAACCATTCTGCAAACTAATTAAAGACACATATTTACAGAACTTACCAAGTAGACCAGTCTCCTCGGCGACTTTCACCCAAGCCTGCTCCTTTTTGTTGCGGTCTCTGTAGAGTAGACACGCAGTATCATATAGCTCCGGGTAGCCACTGACGACCATAGCTGAGATAACCACCATCGCTGCTTTGTACCTGCTCTGGAAGTCCCAGATGCGTCGGAGGGCCAAACGCCGTTGTTTTTGGGTTCACCCTATCCTGCAGAAGCGCATCCAGCTCGGCGAGTTTCACCACCTCCTCCAGGAACTCCGTCTGGATGATAGCCGCTTTCAGCGGTACTTCAGGCTGACTGGGGCCCAGTTTGAGGACCTGTTGGCGATGGTTGGCACCAGGATCTCCCGGCAGGACACCAACTACAGCCGCTCCATTTCAGCTGCGGAGCGTCTGTCCATCTGTCTCCGGTGAGTAGCAGTTTATTGTTGTGTCAACAACTGGACGTTGTTGACACGCGCCAGTGACATCGGGAGAATCTCAACGCTGACTGGCTTTCGCGGCACAGCGTCACGCAAATTCGCCTCAAAAGTTTAATATTTTCAACTCGAGCGATGAGGCGTTGGACGCGAATTTCACGTCTATCGCGCCGTGCTAGACGCCTCTATCGCGTCCATTGCGTCGCGCTAGACGCGTCCATCGGGCTGCCCGGCACAAATTCATGTCTAATCGCATCTTTGCATTGACTTTGTATGTAATCTTGACGCGCGAATTTGCGAATTCGCGTTTGGTGTGAACGCAGCTTAATTCGCTTCACTCGCGCCTGGTGTGAACGCTACATTAGTTTTAAGTTATGCCTCTTATGATGCGGGCTAGGCTGCCGTTGTGACAAGCTAGCTTGTTGTTAGCATGCTAGCATGTAGCATGCTGTGGTTCGTCCATAGACTGTATAAAAAACCAGCAGTAAACATTAACATGCTGCCTGACTGTTTTCGGGCCTGTTTCGGGGTGATGTGCAAACAAATGTGATGTGTTTTGTCCTTCATACTGTACAGAAATTACAGTAGGCTAATGCTCAAAGATAGGGATGCACGATAACTATCGGGCCGATAACAGATAAGTCTGATATCATGACGAATAGCCCCGATAACATATAATTTTGTCAGCACGGCAGTGCCCCGCTCCCACTATGAGACCTGAATGGCCTGCAGTGAATGCTGCGTTAAAGTGATGTCGGCATAATCAGAAAAATTCTTTCTGACTGTGAAAATTCAAGAATTCGGAATTCAAGAATGTCGGAAAACAACTCATTAACTCGGTCATAATTTCACACAGACGCGCACACACTCTCTCTCTCTCTCTCTCTCTCTCTCTCTCTCTCTCTCTCTCTCTCTCACTCTCACACACACACACACACACACACACGCACACTCTCTCTCTCACACTAGTGTTGCACGGTATAGCTACTGGTACCAACGGTAGACCGCGGCACTAAAACTCCACAGTACATATGATACCATAATGTTGGAGTACTGTAGTAGGCCTACTACAGTACCTCACGGGACCACTACTGTGGGATAAGTTGAAAGTCCAGTCACAAGAGATTGAGTGTCCATGCGCCGTCCAATAACAGCGCGCACTGTCCGATAACGGCGAATCCTGCCAGTTGTGGGTTGAACGGGGGTCACAGACACAGACAGGAATATGTATTCCTGTCAAATACGGCGGCCATAGTGCTCCGCGGCGCAAGATAACGGCTTACTGGCGACGGATAAGTCCGGCTCCAGGTCCAATAATGTCCTCTTCTTGGCGTCATGACTGCCCAGAAGTACCTGAACAGCCGAGCCGTGGCGGCACACAGGTATGTGGCGTGTCAGAGGAGAAACGAGCCGTTCACATTTCTCTCTGGGGCAGGTAACGGTCCACAAACCTCACCGCACTTTAGGGACTGTTCTTTACTTATGGAGGGACTTGTCAGGGGAGGAGGGTGGCTGGTTAATTTTTATTTTATTTATTTATTTTATTTTGATCCCCCCTATATTAATCACTTATTGGTGCTGTTTTTGAAGTATGAATAAGTCAATAAGTAATTTATTCCATTGAAATATCAGTGATGTATTATAGAAAAGTGATTTATCTTTTTATAAATGACAAAAGGCACATCTGCCTAATTTTTGCTGTGGTGTCGTGATACCACTCAGAACCATGATACTTTCGCTGGTATCGTACTGTGGGTCCCAATTTTGGTACCGTGACAACACTATCTCACACACACACAGACACTCTCTCTCTCTCTCTCTCTCTCTCTCTCTCTCTCTCTCTCTTCTAATATGAGATAAAAGAACAACTGAATCTCATTTACCTTAGTGAAAAGGTATTCATTTAAATGGAACCATAAGCCAAAATTCTTTAAACTTATTTTCTTGTTACTATGGAATGCACTTTTTCAGTTTGTTTACATAAACAAGTCTAACTTGTTCAGTGCAATCATTTTCTATATATATTTATTTTTTTGAACTTCTGGAATGAACTTTTTCAGTTTGTAATCCCGATGCATGTATTTGCATCAGTTCAAGGGGCCTTTATTTTTATATCAGTAAGTAATGCACCTTATTTAAATTGATGTTCATTTGAGATATCAAATAGTTTTTTTGTTTGATATCTTTCAAAAATGTTTGAGATGCTTGCCAATAGTTTTTCATTGGAAAAAATAAATATCTCTTCATTTAAAGGGTCAATACTGTTTTGGTTTTGTTCATAGTATTGATGTCATGATCTTAGGTGTATATATATATACACACACTGTATATGTGTGTGTGTTATCGGTTATCGGTATCAGCCTTTAGGAGCTGAAAGTTATCGGTTATTGGTATCGGTTTAAAAGAAAAGTTATCGTGCATCCCTACTCAAAGATATATATCTAACCCTTGCTGCACATTCACCCTTTCCGCAGTGAAATTATGTGCCTTCTTAATACTTGTTTTATTTACAGGTTTCTACCATAGTATCAAACTGCAGTTTGTTTAAAGATTTCTTCAAGAGGCCTGAGAACAAGGAGTTACAGTAGTCAAGTCTGCTGTAGATAAAAGGATGAACAAGTTTTTCGGTGTCTTTTTTTGATAAAAGAGGTTGTACACATTTTTAAGATGAAATAATGCATTTTTGGTGATGTATCTTACTTGGGTTTCAACACACAGGTCACAGTCAAATATGACTAAGTATGTAGCTTGTAAGCTGTTGTAGTTGTCATCCTCAAGCCAGAAACACATTTATAGTGTTATATTACAGTGAGCATTTTGAGGTTTAAAAGACGTTCAGAGCTGATTCAAAAGTGAAAGGTTTTTTAACCATTTAAAGACATTGATCAAACAGTTATAATTAGACCATAATGATAGACTATTGTTTGCACACTGTAGAGGATGAAAAATGTCACTATTGCAAATCCTGTTGAAATATGGTCTAAATGTGAACATTCAATCCAATGTCTTTAACTAGCCGATGAAAAAACCTTTGTACCATTTCTGAACGTCTTTTCATCGGTGTCTTTTCACTGGAAAAATGTTCGCTGGGAACCTTAAACGGGTAACACCTTCACAGAGCCTTGTCCAACAAGTGATAGAACCTACCTGCTATATGTTGAACTGCAGATCCACCACTTTGGTCCAGACTGAAATATCACATCAACCACTGGATTGCCATAAAGTTTTGTACAGACATTCATGTTCCCCAGACAATATCTCTGACTGACTGTGATGACCCTTCGGCTTTACCTCTAGTGCCAACATGAGATTGATCTTTTTTTGCCTGAGTCCAGACCTTTAAATCCACCCGCTCCATCACCTCGATTGACGGAGTGTAATGAGTTTAAATTCTGCCTGATATCAGGCAATGATCTTTTAAATTTGAGTGAAATGTTTCTCCAACCATATGATGGATTGCCATGACATTTGGTACAAATGCTTATGGTTGGAGGATGAATCCCAATGATTTTGTGATTCTCTGACTTTTTCTCTAGTGCCACCTGCTGGTCAATGTTTTCACTTACCTAGTGAAATATCCTGACATCTATGGATTAAAACAACTTTGGTACAAATTTTCATGATCCCTTAGACGATGAATCTTTGTGATTTAAGTTATCCCCTGACTTCTCTTCTGGCACCATCATCAGGTCAAAATCGAACTTTGTAAACTATCTGAAGCAATTTTGTTATCAACAGAACTTGACAGGTTGAAAAAGACGAAAGCGAAAAAAAGTCTAAACCGTGAAATATTTTTATTCCCAAAATAAAATTGAGATTACATAGTCATGCAAGCCAAAACATTTACGAGATTTGAAATACGATTATTATTTATCTTGAATCTTCAGAGATACAAAGCAAAAGAAAAGTAAAATAGTGTCAAAACATACAAGCTCAGCATAAGCCAAGTAAGACAAAATTGCTAATTAAGCAGATGATATTTTCTTGCACCAGATAATCAGGGCCACACTCAAAAAAATCTGACTTTAGATGTTAATGTAAAAGCAGCTTAATATTGAAATTGTTTATTCTTCTTCTGCAGTTTGGAGCTGGAAAAGAGGTGCACTGAAATAACAAAATCCCAGAGCCTTAGGGGAAGATTGTGATGATGGCTGAAGATACCAGCAGGAGGACGACACTGGGACCAGTGGGTATGACACTGGCACTAACAAGACTGGGTCTGGGAGGAAATAACATGGCTCCGTTACACAAGTCCTGCATGCAGCAAACCATGGCACCCTCACATGCTAAGCTGGTTTGGCAGCCCCTGGTAACCCTGAAATAACCTGCAAAATACAGCGAGAAAAACAGTTTACAAAACAGGTCATGACATGTTTAATATCCACCAGGCATTCAGTGCAGCAACATTTTGTATCAACAGTTAAATGATTGACTTGGGTGTGTTCAACATTAGCTGTGGAAATGTGTTATGTAAAAGAAAAACGTACCGCCTTCTCTGAGAGAGAAACAACGGTCAGAGGTCGCGGGACAAGTTGTGAAGGCTGTGCAGGAGTAGGGGTCGGTTGCTGTGCATGTGTAGCATCGTAATCCACATGCTGTACGGAAAAACAGAATACTGTCACACATGGTTTAAGATTCCACATAGGTCAAGGTCAAGGTCAGCTTTATTATCTATGAGGGGCAAACTGTGGTACAGCCAGCAGCACTCACATCTAAAATCACATATCTAATGCCCATCTTTTTACAAATGTGCACAAAGCACACTGTCAGTTAAACAGATACTTTTATGTTCTTACCTGCAGACAGAGTCATAAAGAGGATCAGAGCGCCAAAAAACTGCATCGTGAATGGAGAGAAAAACGTTTTTCTGATCAACTGTGTGAGCAGAGAACTGGAGACGATGTCAAATCTTCCAAAGCTTTTCCTCTTATGGTCCAACCCGTCAGTCTTCTTTCAGAACTTGACTTGCATTTCCTCACAAAGAATCCTCCCAAGTTACCTGAACAACGCCAGCCCCAAAGGGAGCTACAGCTCAGAGACGACTACAGTCATGTAAATAAGTAAATATGATAACTAAAACTGAAATGGTTATCATGTTTAGTAGCAGATAAATTTCCTTTGGGTGATAGAAATCCGTGTGTAAATGTCGCAGTGCTTAATTACAAAGTATTTCATTAATTGCTGCAGCCACATCTGACACTGACTTTGCAACCTACACATTATTATAAAACATAAGTGAAGCTTGTTTTCTGGCCTTAGTTACACTGTTCTGTCAGAAAGACATGAGGGATTTGCTTCTAAATTATCCATTTGTTTTTTTCCTCTTTGAGAAATTAAGAAATGCTTTTGTCTGATTTATTTGTTAAAACTTCTTTAAACAGGATGTGAAATTTCCTCTCTTTGACCTTGTGAACAAGTGGAGGAGGTGATAAAGTGAAATATGATCGACATGGTTTTTGAATTTTCTGTCTGCATACAGTGTTAGTATGGTGTTCTATGAAAAGTGTGTACTTCTGGGGCGTCGGTAGCATAGTGGATAGTGCCAGCGCCCCATGTACAGAGGCATTGCCTCGTTGCAGCGGTCGCAGGTTCGAGTCTGGCCTGCCCCCTTGCTGCGTGTCAGTCCCCACTCTCTCTGTCTCCCCATTTCACACACTGTCCTATCCGTTAAAAGGCAAAAAAAGCCCATAAAAATAATCTTAAAAAGAAAAGTGTGTACTTTGAAAAATGCCAGTTAAAGTTAAAAGTAATGCAGAATGACAGTGAATATTTCAAAGGTTTAAAAAGCTCAAAGGGTCTGAGAATTTTATTGTTACCTCAAACAAACAAACACAAAAACCTGTGTAATTCACGGAGTCCAGCTACTGTACCAGAAGCCTTAAACCTGCAGTGTGTAGGGTTTAGTGGCATCTAGCAGTAAGGTTTTATCATTGACTGTAAAAATAATGGATGTAGCTACCATGACGTCACCTACTGGTTTGTAGACTCCTGTTTTGAAGAACTTTGGGCATTTTGGCCATCGCTATCTTGGTTTTTTGGAGCCAGAAAGTGAGAGTATTTAGAAGAGTGGCTGGATCTGACTGAGACTAAGGTCACTATGGGCAGAGAGCCTGTTACTCAAAGTGACTCACCCTTAATTATGCATAACTTTAAGTCTTAATAAAATGTAAACAGGTGACTCATAAAAATTGACCCACGCACAGTTGCTGTGAAGGGGAAAATAGCAATACAAACCAAAATTGTCTTTTGTACCAGGCTGTATTCATGCTTATTTCTGCCGTAAAGTTGGGCATTTTAACATGGAGGTCTATGGGGACTGACCAACATCTATGGGGCTGACTTTCTTTAGGAGCCAGCTTCATGTAGCCACTCAGAGTGCCGTCAGTTTTAAATGCTGCCGTGTCGCATCAGATTGAAATGCCGAAAACACCGTGTTATACAGAGCTGGAAAGTCCCTATAGGGCGGTGGAGGTGGATGGGTCCAAACTAACCCTGGACTTTCACCCAGGAGCCTGCTGTTTACTTCCTGTGTGAATGTTGTTTCACATGATGTCTTTTCTAAACATAACCACGTGCTTTTGTTGCACAAGGAAATAAACGCGGTGTTTTAACAGCGTTGTAACTTTATTTTGAAAAAGACTGTATGCGTCTAACAAGCAGAAACTGTGCATGTCCTGCGAAACGAAAATGTATTTTTGAAAGGACACAATGCATGAAACAAGTGTATATTGAAATGGCGTATTGGAATGACAACAGCAGACACTGGAAGATATTTAGTGCATCATATGGAGTCGTAAAAGTCCACTGACAAAATGGCGATATTTGACGAATTGGGATAAGAACTATTGTGGCCGGTGCGAGACAAAAGCCAGTGTTTGATTTGTCCATTCTGGGCTACTGTAGAACAACATGACTGAATCTGTGGACGATAAATATAGATATAAACGGCTCATTCTTATTTTCAGGTGACTGAACATTTATGAAAACATAGTTGTGAATATTATAGACCATTTCTATGAATAGATGCCCCTGTATCCTACACACTGGATCTTTAAAGCACAACTGAATTTCTTAAAAGAAGGTTCATGTTTCTACACTGTAAACCCAGATTTTGTTTCTAATTAAACTTCCGAGTAGGCTAATCATTACTAATTCTTTCATGTTTTGTAAAAACATACCATCATTACTAAACAACATTAGTTATTTGTACTATTTAGCTGAAAGATTCATTACACTAATCATGTTAAGCAGAGATAACTTGGTATGTTAACTTTTAAGTAAGAAAGGGGAGGGGCTAATTCAAAATTCTGAGGCCAGCTGCTTCTAATCGGTGCGTCCATGGTGGAACCAGCACAGCGGCGGCAGACTGTGAAGCAGCAAGAGGAATGGTTAGTATGTGAAATAACTATTGTAGTTATCTTTGTGGGGAATTTTAATACCCAAAAGAGTGGCCTGGTAACAATAAGTCAGCTAAATGCCTCGTCATGTGACCAGGCAGAATTTTGAATTAGCCCCTCCCCTTTCTTACAAAAAGTTAACATATCAAGTTATCTCTGCTTAACATGATTAGTGTAATGAATCTTTTAGCTAAATAGTACAAACAACTAATGTTGTTTAGTAATGACAGTATGTTTTTACAAAACATGAAAGAATTAGCAATGATTACTCAGAAGTTTAATTAGAAACAAAATCTGGGTTTACAGTGTACTAATATGTACTTATCAAGCCTACTGCATAAAATTAAGGTTATATGTTAACACAACATGACGTCTTTAGTTTCAGCTTGTGTAAAAACTAAAGATTCTATGTTAATACAACTTGACTTATTTAGTTTCAGTGTGTAAAAACTAAAGATTCTATGTTAATACAACTTGACTTATTTAGTTTCAGCTTGTGTAAAAACTAAAGATTCTATGTTAATACAACTTGACTTATTTCGTTTTAGCTAATATAAAAACTAAAGTGGTATAAGGCAACGGGTTTCCACGCGATTTGCGAGTAAAGTCAACTAATTTGGGTTAAGAGTGTATATAACACAACTTTACACGGGGGACACCTGTATGGAGCCTTGACCAACCAGGTTTTAAACCAACATATTGGTCTTCTGACCACTGAACCATCTGTATAGCAGTACTGTGGCTCTAAACATGGCCATGTTGATCAGTGCGTCCACCACTTTGATTCAGACTTAAATATCAATGTTAATGTAACAGCAGCTTAACATTGAAGTTGTTTATTCTCCTTCAGTTGTACAAATGGGGTCAGAAAAAAGTGCAGCATTGTAATAACAAAATCCCAGAGCCTCAGAGGAAGAGTGTGATGATGGCTGAAGATACCAGCAGGAGGATGACACTGGGACCAGTGGGTATGGCACTGTTACACAAGTTCCCTTCACAGCAAGCCATGGCACCTCCACATGCTATGCTGGTTTGGCAGCCCTTGGTGACCATGTTATATCCTGCAAAGGACGATGGGAAAAAAAACCTCTCAGTTTGCAAAACATATCAGATACATAATGTCCACCAGACATTTGGTACAGCAGCATGTTGAATCAGCAGTTTGATGATTGATTTTGGTGTGTGCAATATTAGTTACAGAGACTTGAAAGAAAAACTTACCGTCTATTCTGAGAGAGAAACAACGGTTGAAGATGACGGGACAAGATTTAGTGTCTGTGCAGGAGTGTGGGTCGGTGGCTGTGCACGTGTAGCATCGTAATCCACACGCTGTACAGAGACACAGAGCACATCAGGTCAAGATACGCTACAGAGCACACATCACTTTGGTTTATTACCAGTTTATGTCACAGCTTTTCTCTCGCTTACACACATTAAGCAAATCATAGGTCAACATCATTGTCTCTGGATTTCAGAAACTTTCCTTTGAGCTTTAACACTTTTCAAAACCGTTAATATAACCACACAAAACACAAAACCACAACCATGTCAGCAAACTGCAAACACTTGTCTGAGCTCTGAACCTGCCTCTCAACCCATAAATGAGGTCAATAGATTAAAGTTTACTGCATACTGAATTTTTAATTTCTCACAGTATGTACATGTAAATATTTATTTTTGTGAGAATCGTTGCTGTTTTGTACACAGTAGAGGAAATGTGAATAAATGGTGTTGACGGGGCATTGTTTACAATGTCCTCTGCAGTTTGATTCGGCAATATAAAAACAGAATTACAATATTTTATGGTGATTTTAAACATTTCCTGACAGTATGGTCTCTAAATAAGAGTACTCAGTATGAAGCCCAAAGCACTGGAAGGTTGTCAGTGGTAAAACAGTGTCAGCACTGTGGGGAGGGGGGGGCACAAATGAAGAAGTGATAGTTTCAAATGTTGGTATTTAAAGCCGTAGTTTCAGTTTTGTTTAATGAGAAAACATACATTTTAAACTGAACACAAACTGTGGGCTTTGATGGAAATGTTGTGACAAGTTTTTGCTCTGCTGTTTTTGCAATTTCCAGTTCCGTTCAGGGCTGAGCCTGAGCTGCTGTGAAAAAGTAAACTGTAAACGGAAAAATGTGCTAAAGCATTAGGGGAAAAAAACTGTCAGTGTGGGCGTTTTGCAAGAAGGTGCTGATCACCGCAGTTTGCAGTAAACAGCCAAGTAGAGAGCTGTTAGAAAACAAGGGGAGGGAGATGGGAAATGACACTTAACAAAGCTCAGTTTACATCAAGCAGTACGGTTCAGTACAGTATGGTACATTTTTTTACTGTTTCCACTGAAAAAAGTTGTGGATGGTACCAATGGAACCATTCTGTACTGTCCCTCTGTTGGGGTACCTAGCACACAGATCTGGTACTAAAAGGCGGAGCTGTGAATAGAGTTGTGACGGTCACGAACGAACCGAATCTTTTGAACGGCTCATTAACATGAACGATGGGAACCGAGTCGCAGTTGGGAGCTGTTCGTTTTTTGTTTTTTTTTTATCGCTGTGTTTCACACAGATGCACACACAAGCTCCTCCTTTGCTCCTCCACTGAGACGGAGAACAGCCACAAGGGGAGGAGCGCAGCAGAGTACACATGCAGTGCTTATTTGATATGCAAATATCGCATGATGTCATCTGAGTTGTACACACTGCCTTCACGTGAGTGCCTCATTCATTCATTCATTTTTTCATTCATTCATTCATTCATCTTCTAACCGCTTCATTCTCTTGAGGGTCGCGGGGGGGCTGGAACCTATCCCAGCTGACATCGGGGTCGCGGGGGGGCTGGAACCTATCCCAGCTGACATCGGGCAAGAGGCAGGGTACACCCTGGACAGGTCGCCACACTATCACAGGGCTGACACATAGAGACAGACAACCACTCATCAATTGACCTAATCCCCAATCTGCATGTCTTTGGACTGTGGGAGGAAGCCGGAGTGCCCGGAGAGAACCCACGCTGACACGGGGAGAACATGCAAACTCCGCACAGAAGGGCTCCCACACCCGGGATTGAACCGGGAACCCTCTTGCTGTGAGGCGACAGTGCTAACCACCACACCACCATGCAGCCCGTGAGTGCCTCAGTTAAAAAAAAAAAAAAAAAAAAAAAACGTAGCCTGCTTAGTTTTTTATTGTGTATTTATACGTTTTTAGGTGTTGCATGAATAACATAAGTCAAGGGAGCTTTATTTACACACACACACACACTTTATACAAAGGGTAAATCCAAAATAGTGATCTCACTGTCAAAGCAGAGGGATATGGCACCACCTTATGGAATATTTACAATGAATCCAGATCAGACTTTAAAATCTAGTCCACACATGTCAAATGAAGTTATAATCAATATTTCAGAATAATTCAAACTCAGATATTCCACCAATAGAATATATATTGGTGGGATATCTGAGTTTGAATTATTCTGATCCAAATCTCACCCCATCATTCCTCCCAGTGATTATTTCCAGGATAAAATAAATTACTCCCAAGCTGGCTTCTTAAAATAGATAAATGTAAAAATGAGCCAGTCTTTGGAATGGCTCTTTGAAAAGAACAGATCTCTAAGATCCGGCTCCCTTCAAAGAGTCATAAATCCCATCTCTAGCTGTGAACACTGCAGTTCGTGCAGACTGTAACTGTAAAATGAAAGGAGGTTTTGCTGCCTCTTGCAGCAGCTGTGGTAGAAAATAATTCATTGGGCGGACTGCTTTTACTTGTAACATTGAATCAATCATTTGTATTGTATTGTATTTGTATTGTCTCTCTTGGATGACATACACTTTTAGTAATGAGTGGATCTACAAGCGTTTCAAAATATGTATTGATTTCGACCTGTGGGCTACGGCAACACTAAACCACTGAGCTTGCCTCACAAGGACTGAATGCACAAACCCGCTATTTTTCAAATATCCCATTGAGAGAGACTCTCACTGCATGCTCACTTCTGTGGACGATAAATGAGGTACAGACTGATAAAGGACACACAGTGAGTGTTGGATGGAGTAGTGAGTGACAACAACCCCGCCCGCATGAAAGAGTACTGTTTGTGCTGGAAACGTTAAGCGTACCTAGGGTTTAGGTACCATGTCTGAAGGGTTACTTTTGGTTCCAAAGGTATCATACAGAAAGTGTTTGGTGGAAACGGCTTAAAAGGGGAGGCCAAAGGTTGCAACATTTTCTCACCTCAACTCGTCCCAAAACTGACACTTGGTCAGTGTCCCTACACGTCAAATAATGATGCTCTGGCTGACCCTACAGCACCAGATTACATATATAGTGTCTTTTCAAAAAACATGTCCGTGTTCACAGCAGCTGTACAGTTTCCGCTCAGTACTCACTTTCAGTAACTTCCAGTTTATAGTTTTTAGATTTACTTTGTTACGTTTCAGCATCAAAAGTACCTCATTAAGTTCAGAAAAAAGATCATTGTCTGGGTTAAAATACATATGTTACTGAGGTAACATAACAAACGACATACTTCACACACTATTTCGTAGTTAAAATAATTTGACATTGATTTTTGGTTTCCCACAGGACCCAAACACTGATCTCCTAGGTGAAAGTCTTGTGTTTTACCCACCATTGCTCCCCGACCTCCTCTCAACATTAGATTTCTTGCTCTTTTTCTACATCAGTTGCTCTGACTGTCTAATAAGGACTCAGCCCGGTGTGTCTCATACAGATGTTAAAGGATGTAAAGGCAGGTCAGTATCAGACGTTGAAGGCCACTGACTAAGCCTTGGTATGACGACTAGCGCCCTAGTGACCCACTGACCATAAAGTGCTCTAACTGGGCAATATGCTTATTGCTTTTATTGGCATCTTTTCACCACTATGAGGTTAACCAGTGAGGACTACAGGAAGTCACTGCTTCAGAGCCACAAACAGTTTCACCCATAAGTGCCATAAAACCACAAATGTTTACATAAGCACTGAGAAAACAAGACATAATGTGATCATTTCCATTCCCACGCTTAATGCTAAACAGTTCAATCTTCTCATAGATTAACATATTTCCCAACATGTCAAACTATTACTTTAACTCTCTGACACCACTTTCCTTTTTAGCTTTAAAACTAACTTTAAATTCACAGTAAAGTCACAATATTTAGTAAATGCACACTGGCCAAACTCGAAAGCGGTTCTTACCTGTAGACAGAGTCATAAACAGGATCAGAGCTCCATAAAGCTGCATCGTGAACAGGGAGAAAAACAGATTGTTAATCAGCCGAATGAGAGGAGAACTGGAAGGAAGCCTTCCTCTTTCAGCTCAACTTAGCCGCAGTCTTCTTTCAGAACTTGAACATTTGCATTTCTTCACAAAGACTCCTCCTAAGTGACCTGAATAATGTCACCCCTAAAGTGACCTCATTGTCCCAGAGAAAGCCATACACTTTTTGAAAAAGATTACAAAAACTTAATGCTGTTTGATAGACTATGAGACCATCTTTAGTGGCAGAAAAAAAAATATATTTGTGTGATAAATGTTCACATTGTTTTTCAACCCCCCCTAATTTCCTGTCTGGACGAATACAGAGAAAGCACTTTCACTTCCCTCTTGTGGTTCTTAAAATACATAAGCCTTCATTAATCAGCAAAAAATACACTTAATCAGGTGCTCCTTCACGAGAACAAATAAAGCTAAAAATAATGATCGGGGAGAGGGTACATGAGGTATTGAAATAGAGAAGTGTAAGCCAAATGGAAAACTTTGACACAAAGGCTACCAGGCGATGTCATCAGTTTGGCATGACAAAAAATCTGGTCAGGATAAGGATCAAATGGGCTTTTATTATTTAGTTAGATAAAAGTAGTGTCTTCTGTGTGTAATGATTGATTGTCCTCATATATGGGGCTGTAAAACAAGAAATGGACCTCATTCTCAACTTCACCTAAATTACACAGCAAAAAAATTCTGTCTTCCACTGGGGTGGTGTTAAACCAGTGGTTCCCAACCGGAGGGCGCGACCCATTTAGGGGGGCACCAAAAAGCCAAGGCTGGGTCATAAAGCCCCCTTGATAATTTTAATGTGCTATGTGTCAAAATTTATGTGTCAAAAACATATACATTTAAGGGTTATATTAAAAGCGTATTCATTTATTAAAAAAAGATTAAAAAAAATTGTATAGAAATTTTTTAAAATATGTATCGTGAGAATACGGGTGTGTGTAACGTGACCAAAGTCTACAATGGTAAAAATATGGGTCCCTCAAGAAAAAGGTTGGGAACCACTGCATTAAACCCTCCAGTCTCTAAGCCTAACACCCAATCCCAGTGCTCTACCTGCTGACTGTTATACTGTACATTGCCACCCCGAAACGCACACACACACACCCATTTAGTAATCACATGAAATCCAATCTAATCCAGTACAGTTTGGTATGTGAATACAATGGCTGCTCTGTGCGACAAGCTGCCAGACCTAACTAATCCACTTGCCTTTCTTATTGGAAAGATTGTCCGTGTTTCATAATCATGTTATTTTGTTCATTTATTGTTTTATTTAAAACAGGGACTGAACAATACACTCACCGGCCACTTTATTAGGTACACCTGTTCAACTCCTCATTACCACAAATAGCTAATCAGCCAGTCACGTGGGAGCAGCTTAATGCATTTAGGCATGTAGACATGGTGAAGACGACCTGCTTAAGTTCAAACTGAGCGAATGGGGAAGAAAGGTGATTTAAGTGACTTTGAACGTGGCATGGTTGTTGGTGCCAGACAGGCTGGTCTGGGAATTTCAGAAACTGCTGATCTGAATGGCCAGACTGGTTCAAGGTGATAGAAAGGCAACAGTAACTCAAATAACCACTGGTTACAACCAAGGTCTGCAGAAGAGCATCTCTGAATGAACAACATGTTGAACCTTGAAGCAGATGGGCTACATCAGCAGAAGACCACACCAGGTGCCGCTCCTGTCAGCTAACAACAGAAAACTGAGGCTACAGTTCACACAGGCTCACCAAAACTGGACAATAGAAGATTGGAAAAATGTTGCCTGGTCTGATGAGTCTGGATTTCTGCTGCAACATTCAGATGAACATGGAAGCATGGATCCATCCTGCCTTGTATCGACGGTTCAGGCTGCTGCTGGTGGTGTAATGGTGTGGGGGATATTTTCTTGGCACACTTTGGGCCCCTTAGTACCAACTGAGCATGGTTTAAACACCACAGCCTACCTGGGTATTGTTGCTGACCGTGTCCATCCCTTTATGACCACAGTGTACCCATCTTCTGATGGCTACTTCCAGCAGGATAATGCACCATGTCACAAAGCTCAGATCATCTCAAACTGGTTTCTTGAACATGACAATGAGTTCACTGTACTCCAATGGCCTCCACAGTCACCAGATCTCAATCCAATAGAGCACCTTCGGGATGTGGTGGAACGGGAGATTCACATCATGGATGTGCAGCCGACAAATCTACAGCAACTGTGTGATGCTATCATGTCAATATGGACCAAAATCTCTGAGGAATGTTTCCAGCACCTTGTTGAATCTGTGACACCAAGAATTGAGGCAGTTCTGAAGGCAAAAGGGGTCCAACCTGGTACTAACAAGGTGTACCTAATAAAGTGAGTGTATATGTATTGCACCAGATACAGCACAATGCTAATTTTCGTCCTTGTCCCTAGGCGTGGATATACTGCACATAAAAAAATGTAAAACATTAATATATAGCCACACATACCTGTAGGACAGACCAGCATAGAGCCTAAATGTTTGGAGAGGCTTTATCAGACCTTAATAAAAACACAACTGTCTGTCTTTCATACATTTTTACAACATTAGTTTTAAACTAATAGTCTCTAACATTTGTAGGAAGGACAATCCACTGTTGTTGTTGTTACTGAAAAAGCAGCCTGGCCTTTGTTCATGACCAGTAGGTTATATTTTTATAATAATCTCTGTTCTTAATTATTTGTCGCAATGATATGAGACATAATGAAGTGGTACTTACTGTGGTATAATAGTGTTCTTGTCTGTAATTAGGGCACATTGTTAAGTCTGGAGACGCAGATGCAGAGGAGGCTCTCTTTGGCACATAATGAAACAGGAAGTAATTAAGTACGTTTCAAAATAAAAGGGCAATAAGATGATGCAACTAGATGAGATGACATGCCACAAGTCAAAGTCTTTAAACATGACAAAAAAAATCTGCACATCATTCCTAACTGACTGTGTCTCGCTCCTGCAAGTAATAGCAACCCAGAATAAGCTTGTTCAGGGCCTGTAAAAATATGCTCTCTTTCTAACAGATATCTACTGGTTATTAAAGCTAAAGAGGTTTCCTTTGAGCTCATTCATCTCTGTTACCCTGTCAAGTCATTTTTAGTCAGTTTCAAGAAGGACAACGACACCATGTGCACTTTGTAACATGCAACCAGAAACTGTCTCCCCTTTGTACTGGACTTGTGAACACACTCTGACTCTGTGGCAAAGGATCTGTTGGACTATAATAAGATGCTTTTGTACTTTGCTTTACGGATATACTGTTTGGGTTTACAAGTTATAAGTAAGAACTAGAAAATGAGTTTTTTTCTGTGTAACCTGTGTAAACTCATCATATTGCTGGCCAAGTTTTATATCCATAGATGTAAGGTATTAAAAATCAAACCCTCTTTCTGCACCTTTAAAAAGGAAGCAGAATCCTACATCAGGACTCGGTATAATTTTATTGCATATCTTGTATTTATCTGTATCACCATTTATTTTTAACCCCTGGCATTGTCTGTCTATCTCTCTTATGTTCTCTCACACTATTGTGGTTTCAAACAGATGTCCCGGGGCCAGAACCGGCCCACCAAAGTGTCCAATCAGGCCCACTGGATGACTGTGATGTACTTGTGAAGGCCTCAGAGTTTGTTCCATCCTGACCAGAATACAGCTCTCTGAAAAAGCAATGAATACTTATTGTGGTCATATTTAAAGATATCGAACATTGTGTTAAATATTGTCAATCAGCAGCTTCAGCACAAAAGAATCTGTATTACATTTTTATCTTAAAACAATATTGGTGGAACCCTGCTGCTAAGGTGCTTGCAAAACTTTTGATTTGTAAATGGTTTGTAGGCAGGTGATAACTTAACCTGCTTCCTCTATAGCCTCCACTTTGGTTTGGTGTGGTGATGTCAGCATTACTACACAGGCGTGGAAATATATGAAAACTAAACATGTAGACTAGGATGACCAACTGTGCTCATAGACCCATCTGGGGGGATTTTTGGAATTATTTTGCATCGTCTGGGGGCCTGGAAGTGTGATTTTTGTTTTGTCTTGCCCTGCCCATTATTTTGTATTTATTCCTTTTTAAAAAAATATAAATATATATGATCAGTATTAATTTTAATGTGTTTATTTATTCAAATTTAATTTTGTTATTTTGATTGTTTTGTGTGGACTGGCACTGGTGCTGGTCCCCCTCTTGTATGGATCTCTATCACCCTAACTAAAGAATGAAAAAAATAAAATAAAATAATAAGAGTACATAAAATCAAACCTCAAATCGGACTAGGTGTGCAAAAAGAAACAAAAATATTGTCTAAATAAATGGTTTTATTTCGAAAAATATAACCGGAAACCTTCTCGCGTTCTGATTGGCTTGACGCTCGCTGCGTCATTTACGCGCCCGGGTGATCTCAGCACATGCGCCGAGCTATGTTTTGAAAAGCCGGGCTGCTAAAGCTCCTCACTGCTCTATGTAGCTTCGCATGTGCACAGACTTCTACACGTTTATTTCACGATGCATGACACATAAAGACACATTCAAACATGCCAAAGTCTGTGAAGAAGTCCTGCACCACCCAGACCTCCATCAGCAGGTACTTCGGAGGGCTGAGCAGCAGCAGCAGCAGCAGCAGTGCCTCCAACACTCAGTGTGGGATTAACCAAAACCCTGCTGTGCACCAGCTTTCAAGAGGCAAGGTTAGTTTGCTCCAGTGAATACACACACACAGATGAACACACATGCTCAGAGCAGACATGCTAAACTTGCTGCTAATTACTGAAGCTCTGCTGCTTTTGTCCTGCAGAAGAAACTTTCCCCTGATGATGATTTTGGTTTGCCACCAAAACGAGCCAGGCTTCCTGTGCAAGACCAACAGGTGGAGGATTTGGACTGTGAGCCGGCACTCTGCCAGGACTCTAAAGGTGAGTGTGTGCACCTCAAACAGGAAGTCAGTCCATTTCTTCTCAGCCCTCACACACATCACACATGGCTTCCGAAAGCATCACACCTCTCCAAACAGCATGTGCAGTAATGTTTGTAGTGTGGGAGAGATATAAGATGGAGTTGTTATGATGCATTTTGGTTGCTGGTGTGACACACCGGTGCTTAAATGCAGGAGAAAATCTTCCTGAGTGCACCCAGGTGAAGATTATGTATGAAAAACTGTCACAAATATATTTGAATTTCTTTCATGGAACTGTATTTCTTCTCACTCCAGCGACGACGCAAACCTCAAGCCGAGGAGCAGCTGCCCTCTGCGCCTCCACCTTGGAGAGGCTGAAAGGCTTCACCTGCTCAGCTGAGCCCAGCGTCGGGCACAGTGACGCTCAGAGGGGAGAAAAGCGGACAGAGGGGGCTGACAGTAAAATCAGTGAAAGAGGAAGCAGCGGTGTGTCTCCTTGGGACGTTAAAGATCAAAACAGCGATAACAAAGGACTTCAGCCGACAGAGGAGGAACGTGAGGACGAAGAGGAGGAGGCTGAAGAAAAGGAGAGCTCAGTTCTGGCTGCTACAAAACAGGTACACAATATGTAGATGTTGACTTCATCACATGACTTTCATCAGAGGATGTTTTGCCCTGCTAGAGTGTCTATGAAGACGGCAGCACCATAGGAGCTGACCTCTGACCTTTGGAGAGAAGTGTCAATGATGTTTTAGAGTTTAAGCTGTGTGGAGTTTCAGTTTTGTCTCTAAAAGTTGGGACACTGCGTGGAACGTAAATAACAACAAAATGCAATGATTTGCAAATCCCTTATGATCTGAAACACGTTCCAAAAAAGCTGGGACAGTGGTGAACGTGTTTACAGTGCTGAACGTGTTTACAGTGCTGAACGTGTTTACCACTGTGTCCCATCACCTTTTCTTTCAACAGCACTCAGCAAGTGTTCGGCACCTGAGGACTGTAACTGTGGAAGTATTGAAAGTAAAATTATTTCTTATTCTTGCTTGATGTACGACTTAACTCTCCGTTGTTGTATTTTGTGCTTCGTAATGCTCCACACATGTTCAATGGGAGACAGGTGTGGACTGCACACAGGCCAGTTTATTACCTGCACTCTTTAACTATGAAACCACACTGCTGTAACACATGCAGAACGTAGCTTGACATTGTCTTGCTGGAGTATACAGGAACATCCCTGAAATAGACGTAATCTGGATGGCAGCATATGTTGCTCTAACACACCTCCATACCCTCACAGACACTGGCTTTGTAGTTTGTGCTGGTGACAGTCTGGATGGTCCCTTTCCTCTCCAGACCAGAGGACACGAGGTCCATGATTTCCCAAAACAATCTGAACTGTGGACTCGTCGGACCACAGCACAGTTTCCCACTTTGCATCAGTCCATCTCAGATGAGGTTAGGCCCAGAGAAGTCGGCAGTCTCTCTGGATGTTGTTGATATCTGGCTTTCACTTTTCGTGTTGCGGTCTTAACTTGCATTTGTAGATGTAGCGACAAACTGTAGTTCACCGACAATGGTTTTCCAAAGTGTTTCTGAGCCCATGTAGTAATATCTTTTATCCAGTCATGTTGGTTTTTAATGCAGTGCAGCCTGAGGGGTCAAAGGTCACAGGCATTCAATACTGGTTTTCAGCCCTGCCCCTTACAGGCAGAGATTTCTCCGGTTTCTCTGTATCTTTTGATGATACTATGGAATGCAGATGGTGAAATCCTAAATTTCTTTGTAAATCTGCATTGAGAACATTTTTAAACAGCTGGACTATTTGCCCACGGGCGGCACGGTGTTATAGTGGTTAGCGTTGCCGCCTCACAGGTTCAAACCCAGGGTGGGGGATCCCTTCTGTGCAGAGTTTGCATGTCCAGGTGCTCCAGCTTCCTCCCACAGTCCAAAGACATGCAGGTTAATTGGTGACTCTAAATTGCCCGTAGGTGTGAATGTGAGTGTGAATGGTTGTTTGTCTCTATGTGTCAGCCCTGTGATAGTCTGGCGACCTGTCCAGGGTGTACCCCGCCTCTCACCCAATGTCAGCTGGGATAGGCTTCAGCCCCCCCGCGACCCTCAAGAGGATAAGCGGTTACAGAAAAATGAAATGATTATTCACACTAATGATACTATTACCTTTACCTGTGGAATGGTCCAGGTGTTTTTCAAATATTTAACAACTCTCCCAGTCTTCTGTTGCCCCTGTCCCAACTTTTTCTGAAATGGGTTTCTGGCATCAAATTCAGAATGAGTGTGTATTTCCAAATAACTATAAAGTTTATCAGTTTGAACATTAAATATTTCACAACAGTAGAGCTAAACTGATACACACGAGCCATGCCAGTACATCACCTGATATTGACTTGCAGCAGATAAATAAACAAGAAGTTCCTGTTTGTAAATTCCAACAGTGTTTGAGGAAATTTAGGAACAGTGTCTACATAGTGCGGTCACTGTTCTGTTGAAAATAACCCACATTTAAGGGATCTCTGAAATGATTTCTTGTTGGGCTATAGACAACATCAAATAAAAGATGAAGTGACTAAACACGCACAGGGAAGTTAAGTTGTTGTGTTAGAGCAGAATAAAGAACTTTGTAATTTGAGCTGGGGACAGTTTCTACTAAAAGGACAAAGAGTGATTTTATACGTTTTGTTTTCTGTTTCAGGGGTTCCGCTTTTCTCAGTTTGCCAAGCCAGGAGGAGAAGGAGGAGGAGGAGGAGGAGGAAGGAGTGCAGAGCAGAGTCCCCCATCAGAGTCTAGCGCCCCCTCCAGACGCTCAAAGAGTGTGTACACTCCCCTGGAGCTGCAGGTCATCCAGCTGAAACAGCAGCATAAGGATGCGTTGCTGGCTGTGGAGTGTGGATACAAGTACAGGTTCTTTGGGGAGGATGCAGAGGTGAGAACTGAAAAGCATCTGTGGAAGAGAATTAACAGTATCAATCCAAAATTTATCACATATATTACTGTGTGAAAGTTATGGATATTGTCTTCATCTTGAAATCATTTAACCCTCTATGGTGCCGTGTTGCCACTCAGTAACAGTAACATCCCATTTCTGCCTGTTTACACTCACACAATTCATCCTGGAATATGATGCCAGGACCTTAAAGAAACCAACAGCACTGTTTTATATTTTCACACGACTCTCTGGAGGCCATGTTGATTCCCTTTCTTGGGGCCTTTCTCACACTGTTA
Source organism: Epinephelus moara (assembly GCF_006386435.1). Taxonomy (NCBI): domain Eukaryota; kingdom Metazoa; phylum Chordata; class Actinopteri; order Perciformes; family Serranidae; genus Epinephelus; species Epinephelus moara. The sequence continues at coordinate 30,506,808 of NC_065513.1, read as the reverse complement.
AGCTCCATCATCTTTCCTCACAAAAATAGAAAGGGTATTTTTCTGTTATCACAATAATAGATGAGTAGAGTTTAGTTTTTATTGTTTAATGTGCTTTATTTGATAATAAAGAAATAGAAAATAACACCGTACACTTATGAATTCCCATCACAACATTTTTTTGGTACTTTTTTATTTATGTTTATGTACTGCTAAATGTATAACAGTCATCATACGTTTCTTTTTATCTCCACAAAAGAACCTAGATACATTTAATAATATTAGCCGCGATAAAGTTCAGGCTGTCACACTGCATAGCCTACTACAACAGTGCACTTTGAGTGTTGTCTCTGCAGTGCAGCCTGTATGCTTATATTTTACACACATTTTTTTCTTTCATTTACAGAATGAATGCAATATTATTCAGTAACTCTTCAAAGAAGCAGAGGGTAAAATTATCACTCCCACTTAATGTTAGCAGGGATAAATTAGAATTTAAAGGTTTGGAAGACAAGCTGCTAGTAACCCAGCAGCAACACAACAAATGGTGGCAACATACAGTATGTCAGGAAAGACACACACCGGGAGACTGAAAACAGGCTTTTAAATGTAAAACAAATAATCAAACACTGAAGTGTAACTCAATATTTTGTTTTGAAGAGGGGTATGACAGTTTAATTTGCTAAATCATTTATGTAAAGTTGCTGAAATATGCTTTCACTCTTTAATGCTTTCATTCCTGTGGGCTGTTCCACAGTGTTGTCTGAGGGCAACGTTCAGACAAACAAGTGTATGAAAGAGTTCATTTTGTAATGTTTTTTTAAGAGGTTATTAAATATTTTCCATTAACAAAACCCCTCTTTTGTATATTTAATACAGCTATGTTAGTTTAGTTTATGTGATTTACAAGAGGACAGTGTGCAATGACATTAATCATTTACAGGAGATGAAAACATGATTGCACCAGATTTAGAGAAACACTAATTTCCATCTGTGGTCCTACACATAGCAAGTAGACGCAATAAATAAAAATAAAATTCAAGGTGCAGTGCACACTGCAGTAAATCCACGTGCCTAACACAATAGAAGCAGTATACACACTGCACAGTACAAATATAATATAGAAAACACAGTAGCTACCTTGTGAAGTGACCAGGTTACCGCTGCAGGTGCTTTACATAAGTTTTTTTGTAATTATCTTGCATCATAATGTGCACCACAGAAGGTTAAAGAATATTTTCAGGTATAAATGTAATTGTTACGTGTGTTCCCTCTGTATAAAAGGTGTTTTTTGTAACTTATTGCTACATAGTATATTTTTAAATCAGTGTCATAGTGGATAGGAAAATCCAGCATAGTATACCTTTTAAAAAAATAATCTTTTACAGGCCAATATGAACAAGAGGAATGCAAACCTGTTCTAATGTTTATGACTAGGTGGCAGGCTTGAAAAATTGGAACCTTTAATGACGTAAAAATTTTAAATGTACGACAGTAGTTTTATATGACGGTGTTGATATTAGTCTGAATGTGTTTGTACAGTAAATGTTTTTTATACTGTAAAACTAGGATACGATTTTATATCCATGTTTATCTTTAGTTTCCTCTATTGGACTTCCCAGCAGCTGCAGTTTGGATAAAACAGCGATGGACTTTATTACTTTGGCCCTGAGTAAAAACTTCTAAAGCCTCACAAATACATTTATCAGCATTTGAGCCTGCTGGGGCCTTTAGGGCCAACTTTTATTAACTTTTATTAACTTTTATTAACTTTTATTAACTTTTAACTTTTTTTCAGCATTCATAACTACTTTACACGTTTGATGAATGAAACAAACTCAAGTTGATACATCAT
>NC_065513.1:30490608-30504232 GCF_006386435.1 Epinephelus moara | reverse complement strand
GTACACAGAGTAACACTCGCCACACACCGTACACAGAGTAACACTCGCCAGTCGCCACACACCGTGTACACAGAGTAACACTCGCTTCACACCATGTACACAATGCTACACAACGTGGCGAACACCAGGCTGCTAACATTACATTGCGTTCATAGCACCATTTCCAAGAAAATAATAAAGTACTAGGTCCAGTACATGTAACAGCAACACATACTACTCATAATATAATTATAAACCAAGTCACTTACTTATCCAACAGCAGCAAGGCAACATCCGTGTCTGCCCTCAGCCAATTTCTTCCTTCAGGGCTCTCCACCGAGGAAAAGCGACACCGATACAAATCCTTGTTTGCCTTCTCCGTCGGTCACTTTCCTTCTTTGCTAATAGACCTTCAGCCGAACGTCCAGGCTTTTTCTTTGTGGTAGGATCCACTTCTGAACCGTGTCTCGGCCACTTCTCCGCCATGTTGCTTTCTCTTTCTACCTGCGCTCTACCTCTCAACTATGACACTCTCCGCTCTCCCTTCTTGTTGTGAGGAAGCATTTCCTGTGCGCCAGCGCAGGAATGTCGCCGGTCGACACTCAAACTAAAAATGATATATATTGAAAAATACCGCGAGATGTTAGAGGAGCCGATCGGCTTAATCAGCATTGTGTCATCTCCTCTAGTAGTGGCTTGGGTGAAATGGACATTTACGGACCTGTAGAAGTTATGCACTATAGCTTTAAAACTAAAAGATGTGATGATGTGCATTCATAGTTTCAAAGAATTCATATTCATCAGCCTCACCACCAGCCCCACAGTGAGCTGCTTCTTCAGTTTGTCCCAGGTCTCACTGATGCACAGCAGGAAGCTGTCAGGAGGGTCCAACACCACGTCATCACAGCCTCCCTCCTCTACATCCCCAAGTTTGCAGACGGGGTTCACATCTCAAAAACAAATCTGTCAAGGACACTGCTTCAAGCGCAAAGAGACAGAAAAAGCTGTTTTAAAGGACTCTACTTTGCAGTGTTTTTGTGCCGAAGTGTCTAATGGAGACAAATTGGTCCACTCGGCAATTTACCTCCAATAAAAGTGCTTGTGTTTGCCACTGACAGGCTCATATTATAAGTGACACCATTACGGGTGGGATCCCTGCAGAAATAGACCTTTTATTAAAGAGTAAGATCCTTTTTGTTTAACCAGAAACAGCCCCAAAATCACCATTCCTAAATCCACCAGACTCCATTTAAAAAAACAGAAATTTTATACATGGTCTATTTTACGACAAAAAAAAAAAGACATCACCAAAATTTATTTACCATCTGGCATCATAATGTGCACCACAGAAGGTTAAAGAATATTTTCAGGTATAAATGTAATTGTTACGTGTGTTCCCTCTGTATAAAAGGTGTTTTTTTGGTAACTTATTGCTACATAGTATATTTTTAAATCGGTGTCATAGTGGATAGGAAAAAATGATTTCTTTTTATCTGATAATTCCTGATATCTGAATGCTCAGGTTAAAAAACAACTTGTATGCCAGTACTATATTATAGATTCAAATTTTAGACCCAAAACCAATATGTCTGATCACTCAACTTGGCCTTCATTATCCTTTAAGGCAGCACAGACCTCATTTCTTTGTGTGTCGACAGATTGCTGCAAAGGAGCTGAATATCGTCTGTCACCTGGATCACAACTTCATGACGTGCAGCATCCCCACACACCGTTTGTTTGTTCATGTCAGACGGTTGGTGTCCCACGGACACAAGGTATGGAACATATCTTATGTATTGCTCATATTTAGAAGCTGTTTAGACTCGCAGTGTTTCTTATTTTGACATTGTCTTTAACTTCTAGGTTGGTGTGGTTAAGCAGACGGAGACGTCGGCGATCAAGGCCTCAGGGTCCAATAGGAACGCTCTGTTCGCTCGTCAGCTGAGTGCTCTGTACACCAAGTCCACTCTGGTGGGAGAGGGTATCCTTATACAGCGTGAATATCTGTGTGTGTGTGTGTGTGTGTGTCCCCTTGAAGGGTAACTTTTGTCATTTCAACTCGGCCTCTATTTTGCCTGTTTTTGTCTTTAAGTGACTAATGGAGACAATAATTTTTCTGCAGCTGTTGGCGGCGATAAAGCCTGCAATGTACACTGGGGCATATGCGCACCTTCAAATTCCATCCACTAAAAGTGCTTGTTTTTGCCACGGACAGGCTCAGACTATAATTTCGAGTGTCTGAAAACATTATGGAAAGGATTCCTACAGGGACAGACATTCTTATTAAAGAATAAAATCCTTTTTGTTTAACCAGAAACAGCCCCAAACTCACCCTCAGCAAACCAACCAGACTCCATTTAAATAAATAATCATTTAAGCATGTATAGATCCAGCATATTTTCACATCTAACTGGGTGAATTAAGGGTTTATTTTAACTAAACCAGATTTGATGATTGTTGGAACAGTGGAAAGGTGAACTAAGATGGATTTTATTGGCTTTATTTTATTTCTGTCGACTTTGAACCAAGTGTGTTCTACGATTATAAAATTGCTGTTTTTTTAAATGAGTCTGGTGGGTTTAGGAATGGTGATTTTGGGGCTGTTTCTGGTTAAACAAAAAGGATCTTACTCTTCAATAAAAGGTCTATTTCTGCAGGGATGGCCTCTGTAATGTTGTCAGACACTTGTAATAATAATCTGAGCCTGTCAGTGGCAAAAACAAGCACTTTTATTGGAAGTAAATTGCCGAGTGGACCAATTTCAAAAAATGTTGTCTCCATTAGACACTTAGACACAAAAACACTGCAAAGTAGAGTCCTTTAAAACAGCTTTTTCAATCTCTTTGCGCTTCAAGCAGTGTCCTTAACAGATTTGTTTTTGAGATGTGAACCCCGTCTGCAAACTTGGGGATGTAGAGGAGGGAGGCTGTGGTGACGTGGTGTTGGACCCGCCTGACAGCTTCCTGCTTTGCATCAGTGAGACCTGGGACAAACTGAAGAAGCAGCTCACTGTGGGGCTGGTGGTGAGGCTGATGAGTACTAATTCTTAAAAATCTATGAATGCACATTATCACATCTTTCAGTTTTAACCGGATTGATATTTATAGTTAATTAAATTAGCAATTAAACCCAGTTTTGGACCACGACCCACCAGCTGGGAACCCCTGATGTAAAGGCATTATGTCATAGACCACTGTGTGCATTAATTTTATGCGTTTGTTTATGTATGCAGGCGGTTCAACCCAGCACAGGTGACGTGTTACTGGACTGTTTCCCTGATGGTCAGTCTCGCTCTGAGCTGGAGGGTCGTGTCCTAAAGATCAACCCTGTGGAGATCCTGGTGCCCTCTGACCTCTCCGAACAAACCAGCAGGCTCCTGCAGAGCATCGCCAATGCAAGGTAATCTGCTGTCTGGGCACTAGGGGGCGGCCTGTACCCATTTACTACATGACAGTTTATTCTCAGTGTGCTTACAAAAGAGTGTGTGTGTGTGTGTGTGTGTTGTGTCAGTTTAGTCTGTGTCACTCTGAGGGATTGTGTTTAGATTTCCCCGCGGCAGGTAGACAGTTGTTTTGTCTGGAGCTCTCTGGGCTCAGTCTGGATGAGGGAATCGATGCAGGCTCATTGAGGGGTTGTGCGGTAATGGCCCTCAGCATGCTGGGTTTCACCGCAGGGCTTAGCAGTTTCCAACCAGGGTCCAATCAGGATAAAGCCAAATAAATGGATGGGTTTTTTTTTTAAAATAACTGTCATGATGTATCAACTTGAGTTTGTTTCATTCATCAAACGTGTAAAGTAGTTATGAATGCTGAAAAAAAGTTAAAAGTTAATAAAAGTTAATAAAAGTTGGCCCTAAAGGCCCCAGCAGGCTCAAATGCTGATAAATGTATTTGTGAGGCTTTAGAAGTTTTTACTCAGGGCCAAAGTAATAAAGTCCATCGCTGTTTTATCCAAACTGCAGCTGCTGGGAAGTCCAATAGAGGAAACTAAAGATAAACATGGATATAAAATCGTATCCTAGTTTTACAGTGTAAATAACATTTACTGTACAACATTTACAAGTGACGAAATAACAGTCAGTGGATGCTCTGACATAGAGAAGTGAAGGGAAAGGCACCAGACTAATATGCTTGCTGTAATCATTCCTCTTGTTCTTATTGGCCTGTAAAAGATTCCTTTTTCAAAGGTATACTCTGCAGGAATCTCCTTTAAAACAATACAGAATATACAGAAGTAATCCCACTCTGTCATCACTTACGACCCACTACAAGTGTGTGGTGGTGTATTTATCTGCAGAGACTCTGCCCTCTTCCTTGTTGTTTCCTTATTTTGCTGTGTTTGGGACGATACTGCCAGACCGTAAGCTGCAGACATCTAAGTGGAAGCTACAAAAATCCAGACAAGGCGATGAAATATGCATATATAGAAAAGCAAATATAGCAAAGGGAAACACCAAGTGGACAAAGCTGGGGTTGCCTTTCAAGTTTGCTGGCGACACACTTTTCAAAAGGTAAAAGACAGTTCTTGCATCATATACCTTTATTGTGGTTTTTGTGTAAGTGGTAGGAAACAAAATCTACAGTCCTTGTTCTCTCCAGCAAAACTTATCTGAAGGTAACATGAGGCTTAAACAGGTGTAATTTCCAATTGACTCTTTGCTAAGTCCTGCCTCGGACGCAGACTGGCCAATCATAACGTAGCATCAGGCCAGCTCAGACCAGGGTCCAACAACAACACAGCTGTGCTCCATTGATTCAGATTTCCTTCATTTTCAGGCTGGTTTTGTGGATTTGGTGCTAAATGTATGTATGTATTAATGATACTCGTTACCTGGAGAGGTTGGAAAACTATATACGTTTCTTCCCTGTTCCAAAACCAAAATCAAACCCTGAAAAGTGTAGGGTTAGCTAGCTAGCTACTGAAGATATAGCCTACTGAATGTATACACATGCTGCTTTTGCTTTGTAATGATTATAACAGTGAAACAAAGACCGACCCTGCTGTACAGGAACCAGTGAAGGGAGCAGGGAAACTTTGCTCATATTCAACCAGCTGTGCGTCATCGCATTATGCGCAGATGAACATTGTTTGACCCCTGCCCGTCCGTGGCGGAGGTCTGACCGCTAGCGGTGGCACAGGGTGGAAGCCAAACACTGTTCATCTGCACACACTGCGATGCCACACAGCTGGTTCAATATCAGTGAAGTTTCCCTTTATATTCATTGTCTTATGTGGCGATCAGCAGTGATGTGGTGGTTCACTTTTACACTGTGATCTGTAGCCTATAGTTCGGCTTTAGCTTCTAACTATCTTTGTCTTTTTAACCTGTTGTTGCTGCTGAGTCAGTTTGACATCCTGGATATATCCTTCAAACACAGACTGTAGACCCCTCTGTCTGCTTCTCTCTGGAATCACTCTTTCAGTTTTCCAACAATATGATAGTATTTCTTCAGGGAGTGCAGTTAGTTACAGTGTGGGCTCCATGTTTACTCTGACAGCCTGTCGGACCATCGCAAAGGGGCGGAGCTTAGCGAAAGGTCAATTGATATACCAATTTTCATTTACTGGGTTAAGTATTCCTTTCATGGGCAGTGTGAACAGGAATAATTTCTACAGACTGAAACCTTAATTTAATGCCTCTTTGGATAACTATTTTTTTTAATAGACTTGAAAATTGTATCACCGTCAGTTCAGATAATCACAGACATTTGGCAGCAGTCGAATCCCAGTGAGAAGCTCAGCATAGGTACAACAGGGAGTCATCAGCTTTTATGTTGAACTAACAAGCTTCAGCCGAGACTCTGCTGCAGAAGCAGACATTTATTTAACGCACGCAGGCTGCTGTGTGAACCACAATATCAAAATGAGCAAACAGTTTGTCCTTTGTTAGCCGGCTGACTAACATGGTCAGTGACAGTGACTGCTAAACTGATGGCTCAGAAACCTGTTGCCTCCCAACGTGCCACCATTCGCCGATGGTCTGCACCCAGCATGTTCACACCAGTGGGGACGGGTTCCTCTTGAGGCTGCCTATGACTGCATTATGCTGTGAAAATGAAATGAGGGAGTGGGAGGGAGCAGAGTGGATTAGATTAGAAGGGAATGGTTGGATAAATAGAAGGGATGTCTGCTACTTTTTTTGTCTTTGACTCTTTGATGGGGCACATTTCTCATTATCCATCTTCTGTTTTATTCCAGTGGCTACTTTTTGTATCTTTTTCATTTTTTCCCTCTCTGTTTCAATTTCATTCTGGAAAATTTGGTTCATTTGTATTCTTTCTCGCTACCCCTCCTGTTGAGTGATTATAGCGGAGATAGACCTGTAAAGGCCAGTCCAATTATTGTCTTTGAACAGCACTGCTCTCTGGCGTTGTGCTCATCAGAGACAAGACTCTTCTCAGTTCAAAGCCTGTATCATACAAATACAGGGCAGCTTTGTTTCGCTCAGCTCAGACAGAAAATTCATATTCACACAGGCCCTTCACAGATCACTACTATTGGCGACCTCCCAAGATATTTTTCTAGGTAATTAGTTTTTTTTCTCTCAATCATAATTCATCTGATGACACTTTAAATGCATAGATTATTCTGAATAGATGTTTTGATAGACCTCAGCGCTGACACTTGTTAACATTAAGACCCACCCAGGTGAGCATTTAAAACAGGGTTTTTGTGGCCGCTGACGTTATCTCAACAGCCTCCGTGTCTCTGGGGTGGGCTGACGAGACGAGCCCCTTGGCAACGGGAGGTATGTGTGTCCATGGAGCGGCAGGTAATGAGTCCCTGGGAGGCTGGGAGCAGCTAGGTGCGGTATTGGCTGCTTTACTCATCCCCAGCCCGGAGTCATGAGTCAGGATCAGAGCGGTGACGGGGATCAGAGGGGCTGAAAAGCTCACTGGCTGACGCTGTCAACACAAATGTTCTCACTTTCCCAAAGATTTTAAGTCGATGCCTGACACTCTTGAACTCTTACATCCTGGGCACATGACAAGACGGTAGTCATGCATCAGGCACAAACACCAAAAGACTTAATATATGTATTTTATCTGTGTGTGTGTGTGTGTGTGTGTGGAGATTTAAACACCCACTCTCAGAGCTTTGTGTTCATCCTACAGCAATTGAGCTTGTTTCCATCTGGTATTATCATGCATCTTGGGTGATCGGATCATAAGTGGACAGCTGGAAGTCTGTCTGTTCCCACCTGACATTAGGCTGTGTCTCCACACGCGTCTGGGCTGACCACTTGTTAATAAATCTCACTTCCCCGCTCCAAATGCAAATAAACACCTGCATTATTTTTGTTTGCACAGAGCAAATGCTTTTTTATTAATTAGCGGGTGGTTTGTTGTGCTAAATGCACACTTACAGCGTTTACTATTTGAAATGAATAAAATCTTAGTTAATTGTAGGGTTGTGCACAGCCTATTGATTGGCAACCCATCCTTGCCTCTCTCCCTCTTACCCCTTGTCCACCAAAATTATTGCGTGTACGTAGGTTAAACCCGGGATTTGCCACTAAAAATAAGCTCGTTTTCCATTGCCAGTGGACCACAGCTAGCAAAGGGGCTAAAACTAGCACATCCACCCAGTCATAGTTTAATCACTGCTAATAAAAGCTAATCTGAGCTGCCGATATAACATTTCCCACTGACTAAAGAAGCCAGATGTTAGTGGGTGTTAGTGTGTTCTTTGTGCAGTGGGAAAGGGGCTTCTCTCTGTCTTTGTTTATCATGAGACAAGCTCAGCTAGGAGACTACTGCTGCATGAGTGTGAGCTCCACGCTGGGGTGAGTTGGTGAGAATCTGCACGGCTGCATACACACAGTGACAGGGCTAACTGTTAGCATCACAGGGCTAACATTACCGAACGGTTATTAATGGGTTCAACAACTAAGTCTAGCCGTTTCCCTGTTGATGTGAGTTTGCTGGGACCGTTTAACAGCTGCACACAGTCCTTCACCTCTGTGTCAGTGCAACTACTAACTAACACCCAGGTTTTTTTTAATCTGGTAGGGCGTCAGATGAGCAATGATGTCAGTTGAGTAGGCTGTCCCTCAAAGCAGTAAGGACACATTAGCGCTAGGATTGTGCCGTGTCATCACGTTCACGATAATATTGAGATAATTTTTAATATCATATGAAAAATGCATATCGTGATGCTTGCGATATTTCGACCTGTTGACATACTGATGTCATGTCACGTCAGCTTCAGTAGTGTGGAGTAAACTGTGGCGTCCTGAATGTTTTATTAACAGCCCAGAACTTGTCAGACTCTTTTAGCGAGTTACGGCGAGTTACCCTCCCTGCAGAGGGAACTCATTCAGCGGCTCCTCCGGCAGCAGCACAGTGTCTCTCCTTCTCCTTTCTCGCCGTGCACACACAGGAGTCAAGTGATTAAACCTATGTGCCTTGCGGCTCAAGAAAAAAAATACATAAATGTGAATGTGTGATAGTTGTGGTATCCTAACAGCCTGTCACAGGTTACAGCGTGATGATTAGAGGAGAAATGGCAGAGCATAAAGGTCCAGGTGGGAAAAAAACAATTCAGATTGTGGTAGATTTTATTTTGTTGAACTATTAATATTGTATACAGAATCTGAATCTCACTCTGAGTTACTGTTGTTTTTGTTGTTGTTGTTCAGAGATCATTTTTGTTTAGTTTTTACTTATTATTTGAAGGCAAACTGGTTAACAAGTAAAACTGTATCACTTATTTTGTTAAATCACCCACCTCTAATTAGCGCACACACCGCTGAAAGAATGTGGCCACTTGCGATCCAATCACCCAGGAGGCACATTATCACCTGGTGTAAACAGGGCCATAGATACTGAGAGAGCGCCTCAATCTGTTGTGCATATTGACCTCTGCTCTCTGGGTCACAACATCTCTGACTTAACCTTTAACCCTGATTTTGATTGATTATCAGCGTCACATTTCTCTGAGCATTTGAAAAAAAAGCAAAGAAAACTCTGCATAATGTGACGCACCCACCACTACACATCTGCAGTGACGAACCAAACCCAAGTACTATAAAAGGGAAAGCAGCTAACGTCGCTGTTGACTCTTGTTGAAACGTTATTTCATTGTTGTGACGGCTGAGAAACCCCAGGTTCATAATGCTATATCTTGTCAGGGTTTTGCAGAGATGCTACGCTGCACCCTTCTGTTCCTGGATCAATACCAGCAATTGTTGCTGTTCTTGTAAACCTCATAATATGGCTGAATTGACTGGTTAAATGATTAATGGTCGTAGTTGCACCTCTGGCACAATATACGGTCTATTGATCACTTTTATACAATCTTTGCTCCCAGTCTGACCAGTGACTGGAGTGAGAGATGATGATTATTCTGTGTGTGTGTGTGTGTGTGTGTGTGTGTGTGTGTATAAGCATTAGGAAACGGAAGAAAGAAAATGCTCCAGCACTGCGTCCAGAGCCACGTGTTTGCCTTGGTTGCCCTGGCAACAACAGAGCGGACAAAGCGACGAGTCCTTGAAAGCAGCAACACCGAGCGAGTGAATGGAGCAGTAGGGAGATTCAGGGAAACTGTGTTTATGTGTGTGTGTGTGTGTGTGTGTATGTGTGTGTGTGTGTTTGAACATGCGGTGCAACTGCGTCTAATTTTTCTCACAGACAGGAAAACGATCAGATATGGGATGTTGTGTTTCCTTCGTTCGTCTGTGCGTACAGTCACAGGCCCCACTGACCTCTTGAATCAATGCTGTCATGTTGTTCCCCTCCAGCGCTCAGGCTGATGACCGGGTGAGAGTTGAGAAGAGGGACAGCGCTCAGTTTGAGTTCGCCTCCGCAATGAACACAGCCACCGAATTCTACTGCCACACCCAGGAGAAAGGTGTGTTTGTCTGGGCTACTATGTGCCTCTTTTCTTTTCAATCTCTTACTCTATACTCCCTTCAGTTACTCACACAGTCTCGGGCCTCATTCACTGACCATTCTAAAGAAGAAACTTCTTCTAAAAAGCCACTTACACAGTTTTGCCAAGATTCTGATGTGCACTAGTGTTTTCTTATTTGGGATTTGTTCTTAGATAAAAACAGAATCTACATACACTTGAGCACACATATGCACATTTTGTGCTGACATGTTTGTGTGAAATAATTGGTTTATGTATTTACATTCTACAGTTGTAAAATATTATAGAATTTAAATTACAATTATATTTTTGTAATTTAAAGACCCTTTTAGGGCCGATGTCACAATGTCAGTTTGTTAGCTGGAGGCAAAACACGTCTCTCCACTACAGGGCTGTAGGCTACATAGGAGTCTGAATATGTCGTCTTGTTGTGTTATTGGGAGCCAGAATAGAAGGAGTCATGGCTCAAATCTTAAATTTATCGCATACCAGCCGCCACTGCCCGTCAACAGAAACAAAGACAACTATGGTTAAATGTGATGAGATGAAAGAACTGGACGGAGGCGCTCATCAAAAATGCTCACATGAGCAGCACACACTTCCTATCAGCTTAGAGAAAAAGTATTTACTGTTGTAGCGATGAATAAAGTTATGTGTATGAAGGGTTATCATGTCCACCTCATCAGACATTGGGGAGGTATTAAGAGGAATATTGGATATCTCTGTAATGGTAACTAACTAAGGCCGTTCGGATGTGCAGGACAAAAAGTGACAAGCAGCATTCCCAGTTATTGATAACTTACAGAAACATTGCGTGAAATAGTCCACCTTCCACCTTGGAGTGTGCTGTGTTGACAATGGTGCTACTACATTGCATTAAGGTTGTGGTTTGCAAGTCAAGTGGTTGATTAACACATATTTTTAGCATCTCACGCATCTTTTTGTGGTGTCTTAAATCCACTACTGACACCGGGGGGAGTCCGGTGCTCTACACTTAGGTTGGACATTTTTTGTCTTCTTCTTTTACTTCTGCCTCTTCTTCAATTTCTGTGTACACACAGCCCTGCAGTCTCATGCATTTTTATCTGCAGGATGTTTACCTATGCCAATTAGGACCAACACGCGCTTTCAGTTTACGAGGACAGTGGGATTCATCAGTATCAGAACACAGGTGTAAACAATTCTGCCTTTCAACAAAACATCATAAATCTCACACACACTTTTCTTCTGACCTTTTTTAAGAATGATTTTAAGAGAAAACTAATGGTGAATGAGGTCCATTGAGACTAGGACAGCCATTCAGCTGTAACGCGCTGGATGTGTCTGAGGAGTGGGCCTGTGAGTCATGGCTGTGTTTTATCTGTAAAATGTGGCATGTTTGTGTGTCTGTGCCCTCCAGGCTCTCGCTCTCTGTCAAGTGTTGCATCCCTGGAGAGCCCAGTGATCTGCTGTCTGGGGCCGCTCATCCTCTACCTCCAAGAATTCAACCTAGAAAGAGTTCTCAGGAGTGAAAGGTACACACACACACACACTTTGCACAGCGCAATTATCCAGGGTTTCTATTGGTCGCTGAAATCCTGGGTTGAGCTAATGTGATGAGTCAATTAATCACATGGTTGATTGACAGAAAAATAATTGTCCATCATTTTGATAACTGATGAATCATTTCAGTAATTTTTCAAGAAAAAAAAGTAAAAAATGCCAAACATCCAACTTCGTAAATGAGAGATTTTGCAGGGTTTCTTTTGTTCATGTTACTCAGACTAAATTATGAATGGCTTTTTCTAAAAGGATAATCAGTAGATTAGTCGTTAGTTGCAGCCCTATCCTAGATTTACAGTTTACAGGAAGGTACCACAATGTGTTTTATAATTTATTTCACATTTGTGATGCAGCTGTTAGCCCCTTCTGTTCACCATGTACAACATTTTTGAATGTGAACGCCAACAGGAAGTTTCCTGTCTGTGATCTCATTCACAGAATTACACACTCTTAATTCTATCATCACATTTTTACATCTCTTCCCATTGATTCATTGATCATTTCATTATGCAGCTGTATTTTAATAAGTCTTTTTTACTCCGTGCAGCTCATTCCGGCGTCTGTCCTGTGAGTCGCAGAATATGGCCCTCAGTGCCGCCACCCTCAGGAACCTGGAGATCCTCAACAATCAGGTAACAGCACGTCTCAGCTGGCAGTCATGGCAACTGGTCAAGCGTAATGAAAGGGTGGGGTCTGTCTAGATGATAAATGGTTCACACTGCACCATACTGCATAATCCTCGTGTGTATACTAATTGCCAAACAGAGCCGTCTGCACTTTGTCTTCTTGACTCAAGTCTAAAGTGTGTGAAGGGAGGTCATAAGCAAACTGCCAGTCAGTTGCATGCCTGTAAAGTCTCTCAGTGCTGCCCGTTAAAGCAACACAGCATTCAAATGTTTTTCTTTTAAAACCTGTGTTAACGGGGCGTCGGTGGCTTAGTGGGTAGAGCAGGCGCCCCATGTACAAGGCTGTTGCTGCAGTGGCCCGGGTTTGAGTCCAGCCTGTGGCCCTTTGCTGTATGTCATCCCTCTCTCTCTCCCCCTTTCAAACTTACCTGTCCTGTCTATTAAAGGCTAAATGCCCTAAAAATATCTTAAAGAAAACCTGTGTTATCAGCGTGTTTTACAGAGCTGAAACCAAGTCCTTTTAAAAAAAATGGGTCTAATCTTTGCTTTTAAGTTGTGTGTGGCAGCCTGCTCTCTCAAATGTTCTACTGATGGTAAATAATAATAATGATCTTTATTTATTGAGCACTTTTCAAAACAGTTACAAAGTGTTTACATGTCAATTTTTGAAACAGACAAGACATGAAAACAACAAGTGATAAATACACTTTAAATGAACTTAAAACCCAAGTTAAATCAGGAAAGGCTCTCCGATAGAAGTAGGTTTTAAGAAGGGACTTAAAAGAAATCACTGACTCAGCTGACTTGATTTCCTCGGGAAGATTGTTCCAGAGCCTCGGGAGCCTGGCAGCTTTTCCTTTTGTGCCACCATGAAGCTGACATTTGTTTTTTTGAGTAAGTTGTCCAATACTTTGGTTTCTGACTAAATATGGGCAGTGTCAATGACATCAGATCCATTCTTTATAGTCCTCTCTGGAGGAAATTTACTTCACAGTCTGTACAGTCAAACACTCAAAACAAGCAACATACAGAAACAAACAAGAACATCACAGCAACAGCTCTATTACAGTGACCCCAGGCTCTTTAAGGCAATTAATTGCTGAGGGCACGAAACTACTCCCAAAGCGAGATTTCTTGCAGAGTCGGGAGGAGGGTGAAGCATGGGTTGAGGGGGTGGCAGGGGTTGTGTGCTTTGGTCAGTGCTCTGCGAGTGGTGGCAGTGTCAAGGAGGGCTGGCAGGTTGGGGGTGGGGAGGCCAATTATTTCAGAAGATATATCGGTGATTTTCAGGAGCTTGTTTCTTTTGGGGCGGTGGTGAAAGAGCAGGTGGTGCAGTGGAGGAGGATGGGTTCAGTAATGCTATGATACAAGAGAAGCCACTGTTATTTTCAAATCAAATCAAATCAACTTTATTTATATGGCACTTTTCATACAACAGTAACACAAAGTGCCTCACAGAGGTTAAAACAACAAAGATCCAAAACAGAAAACAAAAAGAAAAGAGAAAACCCAACCCTTCCACCCCACATAGAGATACGTAAATATACACACACACACACACACACACACACACACACACACACACACACACACACACACGGCAC
>NC_065513.1:30473222-30490217 GCF_006386435.1 Epinephelus moara | reverse complement strand
TACAGGAGATAAAAGCATGCATCAGCACCTCCGTGCTGGCCTGAGAGAGAAACGGGCGAACTCTGGCTATATTCTTAAGGTGGTAGAAACCTGCCTTTGTTATGTTTTTAATATGTGGAATAAAACAGAGCTCAGAGTCAAAAATCACACCCAGATTTTTTACAGATTGTGTTGGTTTAAAATCCTGTAGTTTTGGTAAAAGTCTCTCTCTCTTGCCTCCAGGACCAATGACTAAAACCTCTGTTTTGTCCTGGTTGAGCTGCAGGAAATTCGCTGCCATCCATGACTTTATATCTAAAATGCAGTTAAAAAGGGCATCAATTGGCCCTGTGTCATCAGGAGACGCGTTGATGTACAGTTGCATATCATCAGCATAACTATGAAAGCTGATGCTGTGCCTCCTGATGACGTCCCCCAGAGGAAGCATGTAGAGATTAAAAAGAGTTGGACCTAAAATTGACCCCTGGGGGACCCCACACTTTATCTCATGGGTTCCTGAGGAACATGCATCCATACTTACAAAGAAGTGTCGATCAATAAGGTAAGAGACGAACCAGTTAAAAACAGTACCAGAGAGGCCGACCAGGTGCCTCAGTCTATTTAATAAAATGTGATGGTCTACTGTATCGAAGGCAGCGGTTAGATCCAGTAGTACCAAGACTGTGAGTTTATGGTTATCTAAATTGCACCTGATGTCGTGTAAAATCTTTAAAAGGGCTGTCTCGGTACTGTGGTTCATCCTAAAACCAGACTGATACTTCTCTAAAGTGTTATTTGTATTTAAAAAATCATTTACTTGGTTAAAAACCAGTTTTTCTAAGATTTTGATTAAAAATGGTAAGTTGGATACAGGTTGATAATTATTAAAAATGTTTGGGTCTAAATTGCTCTTCTTCAGAAGGGGCTTCACCACCGCCGTTTTCAAGGAGGTCGGGAAGACACCTGTCTGAAGAGAGCAATTCACCATGTACAGTAGCTGTTCCTCAAAGAATCCATAAAATGTTTTAAAAAACGGTGTGGGAATTGGGTCTAAAAGGCAGGTTGTGGGCTTTACTTGGGAGAAAACTCGACCAAGTGTCCTTGCATCAACCAGGGCAAAACTCTCCAGTGTTTCCTCAAGTAAAAGCAATGATCCAGGTGTGTCGACAATCAATATTTTAAAATATTGATTATAGCTTTAAGTTAAGCCCAGAGTCTTCATTTTCGTGACTTATATTTATATATGTCAGGACTGTCCAGATTGTGTCCCCACAACTTAGCAGAAACCAGGTTGCAGTCGTGGTTATACAGCGGACTGTCAACATTTAATGGGTGAGTTAAATTGTCATTCCTCCGATCACAAGAGGATGTTCAGTGACTAGTGAGGCTTGCATGGGTGACAGCTCAAAAGTTCAGCACGACTCTGCTGCCGTGGCATGTGTGTCACATGTGAAGTTCAAGCTCAGTTCAACCCTCCTCACCTGACTCCTCGTGGCTTCCATATCCTTCTCACATCTTAAATGTAGCACATCATAATGTATTTTCTTTTCCTGAAAGTTGGCACATTCAAATGGTGCATGTGTAAATTGTGTTTTCTGTGATTGTGTGTTCTTTCGACGACAGACAGATGGTGGCGTGAAGGGCAGTCTGTTGTGGGTGTTGGACCACACTCGCACTCCGTTTGGGAGGAGACTGATGAGGAAGTGGGTGAGCCAGCCCCTCACAGACTCTCAGTAAGTACAGAGTAGCCTATGACCTCCTGTCAGTGTTCAGCTAAACTGATTTAGCTTCTTTCTCTAGTCTCGCCATCAGTGCCACATAGTAAATCTGAACATCAGGAGTTGGTCTGCTCTGTGAGGCTGTTTGGATCACAGAACCATGTTGAGGGCACATTCTCACCCTGAATTTGGACTTACAGGCAGTGCTTATGCTGCTTACCATCATCTGGGATGGCTGGTAGAGATGGGAAAAATTCCAGTGTTAACGATCTGCAAGCGTTTACCTCATCACACGACTCAAGATGGTTGTGTGATTGCAAAGTTAGTTGTGCGTAGATAAAAATACTGTGTACTGACAGTTTAGTTTTTATTTATCTGAAACAACAGACTTTGGCCGACATGGTGCATTGGTGTGTGATTTTTCATGCACTTATGCATTATTGAGAAAAACACAAGTCTCCCAGTCATCATTATGGTAATTAAAATCATTTTGATATGACATGAACAGCGTTATTCCAAGGCTGTTAACCCTCCCCCCAAAAAGCTCCACTTATGACATAATTTTGTAATTATTAAGATGTGTTTTTGTTATTTTTCAAGCTGCCTTGCTGCAAATAAATTTTCCTCTAGTGGAATAGTAAAGATCTGAATTGAACTGACCAGATAGCCTCTGGTTTGTCGGTCCTAGTGGAGGCATGCAGCCTGAGAGAAAGCAGTGTCTCTGACCTGAAGCCTAACTTTGGGCAAACTAGGCCACGCTTACAGGATCATACATTCACTGTGTTGTCTCAGTGTGACAAAAAGTACAAGTGCACAATGACTGCAATGTTATATTTGATGTTTCATCACAAGACAACACTGTATAGATTGCTGCACCTTTCTTTTCTTCTTTTGGCCATAAAATATAAAAACAACACATAAATATTGTAAGTAATTGTAACCACTTCAGTGCAATTAAGTTAACTTTAAACTGGCTCCACACATAAAACAGCACATGGGATAAGTTAACCTTCAGTGCTTTTTTGGAAGAAATCTTTTCATTTTAACTCAAACCATCATCTGTTTCCTACAACTTCAGGATTATCTGGCTTAAAGCCCTGAAGGCAAACTTCTCCCAACAGCCATAAAACATGGATTAACAACAAGATCATTTAACATAAGTAACAAATTCAGCTCAGTAATAACTGTAAAGGTTCATGAACAAAACAGCAGTGTTTTGCTAGTTTGCCAAAATGTTTAATATCGGCAACATGGGGGAAACAATTCTGGTCAGACAGGCTGAAGGGGAAAGCATCAAGACAGCCAAAAGGGTACCTAAGAGACACACAGCGTCGGTACTTATTTCACGCCTGCCACACCCGGGCCCCATAACGTTACCAGTTATGTCTACTGTATTTGTTGATCTTCCGTTCCATATTCCATGCTACATTTTAGCTACAGGGCTTGTCTCAGAGCAGAGCACACTGCAGGAAGAACCTCATTGTGAGCACTATAAGGGCCTACCTGTTTTAAACTACTTAAATTAAGTCATGAAAATTGGGTAAAATATTATGGAAAACTTTTGAAAATGTGTGAGGGAACCCTGTTCATTACTTCCTGTCTGGTTTGATATTATGTGTACATGTTATAGCTGCTGGCTTTATAACAACAATTTAAAGTTTTGACAGGAAGGCAATTAAGGCAGGAAAAACGAGGAAGGAAATATTAAAAAGCCTTTATTGTAGTGGCTAAATCATTAAAAGAGCCAACATGTTTCGACCACTGCAGGTCTTTGTCAAAACATACAACAACCTATACAGTAGCAGGAACCAATCGGAGGCCATCACTTGAGAGAGTTCCACACTGCAAATTTATTTCCAAGTAAATAAAGTTATCCTCATCCTCCTTCTCTTAAAATACAAAATAAAAGAGTATCCTTAAGATGACAATATGGATCGATGTTTTCACTTTGCATCAATGATATTGGAATGTTGATCATTGAATCGATATATCGATCATGTCAGTGGATCACTACACCCCTATTACTGTATTTTAATACAGTCACATATGAAATTATTTCTTTTTCTCATGTTTCAATTAATAATTTAAATAATACATTCTCCAATGTCACATATCAATAAGCCAGCATTGTTAGAGAGGATGTAAGACAGCTTATATGATATGGACACTGAGTTATTTTTATCCCCAGCAGAGCAGTTGTTCTTCTTTTCAGAAACACTGCAGGGTAAAACCGCACACAAAAAGTGCTCTGGAGGCGACCTCTTTGAACACAAACACTGAAACTGACTCATAGCACTTCTGCCACAAACAACCTCTCAGTTATATTATTGCAGCACTGTTCAGGTTCTCTTCTCCGCAGTGTAATGTTATTATCCATATATTGATTGCGTGACTATTTTCTCTGTTTGTGTGTGTGTGTGTGTGTGTGTGTGTGTGTGAGATGCTCTCTCCCTCCCACAGTGCAGGGATTATCGCTGTGGATTGGGCACTGCGCTCAGATTATACAGACAGCTCCTCTACAGAATTTCAACATCAATAAAGCCCAGATTACACGCAGGCACATTAATACTAAGACACACAGTGCAGCGACACACGACACAAACACTCATGCACATGCACACACACGCACACGGCATACATGCATGATTGAGTGTGAGTTTGATGTCCATTTTATTACATAACTCAGATCAACTTTTCTGCTTTTTTTCCCACATTTTTACTCTGTCTTTAGTAGAATGTGTTTTACCAGGTTATGCATAAGTTAGACACAGGTCATCACTTGTTTTTAACACTTTATACTCTAATGTTTCATGTTTCAGCTGCCCACATTGTAAAACGTACGAAAATGTTGCCTCAGTGGATCTGTTTTTAAACTTTTTTTAAACTAATACACACATCTTAATACTCCAATAACACACCTCTAATCTGTCATCAGAAAAGATATTATTAAGGTACTGCAAACTAATTAAAAATACAAACTGAAGAAATCTTACTTATTATAGAAAACACTATAATCACTTCCTTCATAGATGGTTGACTTTAAAGGAATACTTCACCCCCTGAATGGCCATTTGTACTATCCACCATGTGTTACGCTGAATTTATGAAGCAAACTGTTTTTCTCACATGCCTCCACGATGAAACGAAGAATCCAACCATGGTAAAAAATCCTGATGAGCTGAAGTTGAGCAGAGAAGGAGAACTGCTGACCCAAACTTGGGATATCGTCAAGTGGTGGAAGTAGCACTTTGAGGAACTCCTGAACCCAGCCGTTACATCCACCATGGAGGAGGCAGAGCCTGACGACTCAAGGAACCCTCGCCCATATCCCTGGCAGAGGTTGCTGAGGTTGTCAAGAAGCTCCCCACCGGCAAGGTGCCGGGTGTGGATGAGATAAGATTGTGGTGAAGAGAGAGCTGTGCTGAAAGACGAAGCTTTTGATTTACTTGTCCATCTACGCCCCAACCCTCACCTATGGCCATGAGCTCCGGGTAGTGACTGAAAGAATGAGATTGTGGATACAAGCGGACAAATTTTCTCTGTGGGGTGGCTGGGCTTAACCTTAGACATAGGGTAAGGAGCTCGGGCATCTATAGGGAGCTCGGAGTAGATTCGCTGCTGCTTCGCTTCGAAAGGGGTCAGTTGAGGTGGTTCGGGCATCTGATCAGGATGCCTCCTGGGTGCCTCCCGTTAGAGGTCTTCCAGGCACGTCCCACTGGTAGGAGGCCCCGGGGCAGACCCAGAACACACTGGAGGGATTATATATCTCATCTGGCCTGGGCATGCCTAGGGGTCCCCCAGGAGGAGCTGGAAAGTGTTGCTGGGGAGAGGGATGTCTGGGGTGCTTTGCTTGGCCTGCTGTCCCCGTGGGCCCCTGATAAGCAGATGAAAATGGATGGATGGATGGGGCTGAAGTTATAGGGGACCTATTTAACAACAGCAAAACTGTATTAAAACATCTGTTTACAAACTCGGACTCAGTGTAATCCAAGTCAGGTCTCAGTACTCTCCAGACAGACAACCCCTTCCAATGAGGTACTGAACTTTAAGTGAAACCTATCTCTCCTCAAAGCCAGACTCCATTGACAATAATGATAATTTTACCTCGCTGAACACAGAAGCTGTTGATCTACCACTGCCTCGATTGGTAGTTTGTTTGTGTTTCTGTGTGACTTTTAAACATCAAGGTCACACAATAGCACACAAGCAAACTACGTGGCCAGCAGCTCTGAGTCTGGCCTTAAAGAGATCATTGATAAGTCTCATGACTGGACAAGTCGGGTTGTGTGAGAGTTTGTTAACAGATGGTTGTTGTTGTTAAACTCCAACCTCTATGAGTTCAAATTAAGCTTCTGTATTCACCGTGGAGGCATGTTAGAAAAATCTTTTCTTCACATATTTGTTTCTAACTCTTTGTTGACACTGCAAACAACATAAAGGTACTTTTTACCATATGGTATTAAAACCTTCTGGGATAATGTTACACAATCCCGGGGGAAAATTATTGGCTACGCTGTTCACTGCGACCCAGCATTGTGTCTTTTGAGTTATACAGTTAAAGGAAACTGGTCGAATCACAATACACAAATTCTAACAGCTGGATGTATGACCGCTAAAAGACTGATGACAACAAACTGGAAGGATGCAGCTCAGCTAAAAGAGGGACTGTGGCTTCAAAAATTTGTGTAGATGATCTCAGCTTCTGACCTTTCTGAGGTTTATAATGAGGAACAGCAACTGTGGGAGGTCATACTGAGTACTGTTCGTAAAATGAGCCAAACTCCAGAAGCAACATGAATGGTCCAATATTTCTTTCTGTTTGTGTCATTTATCCTGCAGATCAACAGCTCACTAAGACACACATAATCCCTCTGTAATTCTGTAATTACCACCCCTGTGTTTTTTTTTACCTGGGTTAAATACCTTTGCAGGTATGTGAGTTAAGTATGCTATCTTGTTGTTGTGTTTGTTCAAAGTTCAAGTAAAAAAATCAAAGATTTCTTCACAAATTCAACGATACACAAATGGTCGTTAAGGGGATGAAGAATTCCTTTAAGTTGTTAAGGCTACTGGCGAACGCCAGCTCATCACAGAATCTATGAAGAAGCTAATCAGTGGCAATTTGGCAGTTGTTTCAATCAAGTCCAATTCAGTTCCCAAAGAAGAACTTATTTTTTGCTGATGACTGAGATTGAACATTTTAATTTCTTTGACTCTTTGCCTTCCTTCATTACTCTCTACTTTCCTTTTCTATCATGAACCCACAGGTCTATCTCAGAAAGGCAGGATGCCGTGCAGGAGATCCTGGAGTCGCACTCTCCCACTTTAAATTCCATCAAATCCCTGCTGTCGCATTTGCCCGACCTGGAGAGAGGCATCTGCAGCATATACCACAAAAAGGTAAAATAAAAAAAGCATTATAATTCACGCACACACAGACACACCTCTTACCCCTTGGATATTATCGTTTTTTCACAACCTTGGACTTTTCTTTGCAGGACTAGTGATCCTTCCTGTCAGTTATGATAACATGTTACTCACCATGTGAAGCTGAGATCTGTTAGAAAAATCAAAAACTACAATCCTCTGATAAAGGCAGTAAAAAAAAAAAAAGCAGATCTCCCTTTTCCTGCTCTTTGTGTCAAAATGAAAACCAATACAATTTCAGCTCCCCCTGTTTCCGTCTCTCTCTTTTATGACGTGCGTCGTGATTAACAACAGGGTGCAGTTGCCTCGGTGCCACTTACCTGATTGTCTGACACAATCTCATTTCCCATCGGACCCATTTTTGAAATGTCAGAAGGCTTCATCCCACCTGTGTGTGTGCATGTGTGTGTGTTTTACAGAGATGAGAGAGGCACTCTGCTCTGAGCTCATGATCAACGTTCTGACTCCTTCATATATTGTTAAAAGAAAACGATCAAATGTCACTGAACACACACAAATATACACACACATGCACAACACACACAGGGGCCTTAATTGTCATTTTGCCCATCTGTAGATAAATGTGCCTGTGTGTAATGGCCTGTGTCTCTATGGCTCCGTTGACATAATGGGAAGGAGGACATACTTATGGTCTCCAGTCACTGTCTGTTTGGGTTCATGAAAGAGCATCTCAGGGGACCATTAAAACTACAGCATGTGATTAATGCCATAAACCATTGTCAGGGTGACTCTCATTAACCTTTCATGACTTGGTACTGTTCTGTGACATCACTAATGGGAATGTGAAGTCGATGTAATCCACGACATCGACTCTCATCTGAGGTATTTCCATGCGGAGCATTAATTAATCATCAACTGAATTTCATCTCAGAGGTGTAGTGTGTAGGATTCAGGGACGTCTATCGGCAGAGATTGTATATAATATTCATAACTATGTTTTGATTAGTGTTTAATCACCTGAAAATATGAATCGTGTTTTTGGTACCTTACAATGAGCTGTTTTATCCACATATGGAGCTGGTCCTCTTCCACAGAGTCAGCCATGTTGTTCTGCAGTAGCCTAGAATGGACAAATCAAACACTGGTTTTAGATAGGACCATTTGCATTTTTGCTTTTCATGTTGGCTTCTGTCGTTCTCTTAAACCCTCATTTCCACTGAGCAGTACGGTACAGTACAGTTTGGTACGTTTTTTTTCCCATTTCCACTGCAAAAAGTTGTGAATGGTACCAATGGAACTGTTCCATTCTGTTGGGGTACCTAGCACACAGATCTGGTACTAAAAGGTGGAGCTGTGAACACAACTGTCCATTGATTGGTCAGTAGCAGATGGTCACTCTGCTCAGGGTTGAGTTGTGGCTGGTTTTTAGGCTCATGTAACCACTGTTCATACCGTGGAGAGTTTTATTAATAGACTGTAACTATAAAATGAAAGGATGTTTTGCTGCCTCTTGCAGCAGCTGGAGTCGGAGAAAAAATAACTTCACTCACTGGGCCGACTGCCTGCAACTTTTAGGTGGAACGTTAACATTGTAATGTTATTCAGTGTACAAGTTGACAGCGTGAATCAATCAGCACATCTTAAATAATTAATATGACAACTTTGACCATTACTTTAGTTTTTATATGACATACACTTTAAGTAATGAGTAGATCTTCAAGCGTTTATATGTGTTAATTTCGACTGGATTATGTGAACAGCATGTATTCTAATCCGGAGAAAAGTTTGGAGAAAAAAAAGCATTGTGAAGCATCGCTCCTGTGGGCTACAGCAACACTAAATCCCTGAGCTTGCCTGAGAAGGAATAAATGCACAAACCTGCTATTTTTAAATATTGCATGGAGAGAAACTCTCACTGTGTTTTATTTTGTTCTGAAAATGTCGGCGTGCAGCCTCATTCTGTGGACGATAAACAAGGTGCAGACTTCCATCTGTGTCACTGGTAATGAGGAAATACAGTGAGTGTTGGACGGAGCAGTGAGTGACAACAACCCCGCCCACATTTAAGAGTACTGTTTGCAGTGGAAACGCCAGGGTCTAGTTACCATGTCTGAAGGGTTACTTTTGGTTCCAAAGGTACCATACTCAGTACGTTTACATGGACAGTTTAATTCCACTTTCATTTGGAATGAAAGGCCATTCCGATTAAAAGTGGTAATTCTGATTGAAAATTAAATCCGATTAAAGGTTGGTTGGTTGGTTGGATGGTTTATTCCGTTTGTCATTCCGAATGAAAGAATTTTGTGTGCATGTAAACGCTCATTCCTCTTTAAGTTCATTCCGGTCTTTCTGCGCATGCTTGTTTCACATAGCAACGGGCTGAGATAGAACAGTCAGGCTCGTTGCACTCACCGGTTTCCATACGCCAAAGCACGGTCTTCTATCTCCCTTCTTCGACCTTCTACCTCTCTTCTCCTCCTCAACAGACGAAGCATTAGTAGAACAAGGTTGTTGTCGTACTGCTGCTTCAAGAATATAAGCAAAACACGCCTGAAAAAGGCACTAAGAACGGCGTCGTCAAACATCTTGTTATCCGGAGCGAGGACTACAGTGTTTTCTTCCGGTAAACGTAAACACGTAACATCCGCCCCGCCCCCTATCCAATCAGAAACCTTCCCTGCCCCAAACCTTGTGCAGACCCGAATAAAGGCGATTAAACTGATCTCCCGTGTAAACCCTCATTCGGAATGAATATTTCCCATGTAAGCTACCTGGAAAAACTTTAATTCCGAATGATTTCATTCAGATTTATTTCATTCTGAATGAGAAGCCATCATGTAACCGTACCCAGTGAAAGTGTTCGGTGGAAACGGGGCTTTACGCCTAGTCTGCAACCTCATCGCTGGATGCAACTAAATCCTACACACTGGACCTTTAAATGGCCAATGTTTGACTGGGGTGGTACACCTTGAGGAAACAAATCAGTATCTGCTCTGTTTTAGAATATAGGCAGCTGTATTTCTTATATTACGGATTGTCAGCAAAAACCAATAGAACTGAAATCTACACAAAATAAAAAGGATTAATGGCAGCCTTTGATCGTCACCTAATTTTAAAGTGATGATGCATGTAAGCACATTTGTCTTGGTGATATTTGGCATCAGTGACGGAGGATAACAACGGCTGAAACTCTGAATAAATCCTGTATCTGCGTTTTGTCTTACAGTAAAACAGCTGTGATATTTAGTTTTTCGGGGGGCTTTATTTTCCTGCTGCCGCATTGTAAAGACTTGCAGACTGTGCTGCTGCTAATGAGTGGTGTCTGTCACCACAGTGTTGGCTGTAATACATGGTCGCTCTTTAAGCTTGGCTGCCATACCCAGCGCTGATGAGATTTAGTGTTCTAATCTTGCTGGCTTACAGAATCCCCCAGTAACACACACACACACACACACACACACACACTAGGGTTGCCACAATACCAAAATTTTACACTCAGATACAATATTAGTATAAAAAAACCTTTTAACCTTTTAAACATGTGGTATTGAAAAAGTATCAAAGTATCGACACTTTTGACAGCCCTAATATACACACACTAAAAATGATTTGCATTTAGTTGGAGAATAAAGTCTGTATTTTTTATTTCTGGTTTATAAATTGCCGTTACCATCTAATCATCTGCAGCTTCATTTACCACTTTAACCAGCTGTTGCTCACCTGTGTACACTTCGTTAAATATTCTGCATATCTCCCTCTCTCTGTGTGTGTTCCAGTCTTCCACGCAGGAGTTTTACCTCATTAGCAGCAGTCTCTCTCGCCTGGGGCTTGAACTGCAGGCCTTGCTGCCAGCTATCCAGTCACAGATCAGCTCTGCGTTGCTCCGAAGCCTCTTGTTGGACACTCCTGACCTGCTGGCTCCGGCCCACAGCCACCTTAAGGTGCTCAATGAAAAGGCCGCCAAGTGAGTATCCAGCAGCACGTGGAGGAGGTGTCGAGGTGAAAGAGGAGGAACTGAGAAGCGATTAGGGCTGCTCCATCCACCTTATTCCTAGTCCCTATGTTACCTTGCATGAATTATGGGTGCGACTTCCACCTTGCAACCTTTTGTTTGGAGAAACAATCCCCTTTTGTTCTGGGTGCATGCTTGACACTGTTTTTGAAGCAACAAATTTAGCTTAGTCTGGTTGTTCCAAACGTTGTATTATGCTAGTATTTGCTAAATTGAAGGCTTTCAAAAAGAGCCATTGTTCACAGCTAGACAACAAGATTAGCCACTGAGACTAACCATAGACAGACAGTGCGACTAACTACTTCCACTATCTCCCCGGAAGTTTTACCCATTGTCATTTCTGCAGTAGCACCCTCTGGAATAAGGTGGATATATTTGATCTTTCAGTCGTCATCGCAATGTTGTTTACAGCGATAAACACATTGTGAGAGCCTGCGATATTGCAGTTTGAATATACTAATATTCAATTTTAAAATCAATTCAATTTTATTATATAGCTCAATATTGTAAATCACAATTCCCCTCAATGGACGTTACAGCGTACGATATCCCTCCATCCTCGGACATTCTGTCTATATGTGTATTTTGTATGATACTTGCTATGCTGTTAACTCTCTGGCCAATCAGACAGAGCCTTTACCGTTAGGAATCATCTGCTTGAGCAGAATCTGCATGCATGCGAGTGAAGTTTTAGACGAGTGCTGCGATACTACTCTGAATATTTAAAGAAGGAAAGTGTGACAAGATGAGTGAAGGCTAAGGTGCTAATGCCAGAAGGGAACTGGTGCCTAAATGCATGGCAATATTTTGGATACAGGAGGGATGGCGTGGTACAAGTAGAGGTACTGTGCAAGTCTGAATCAAATGTAGTGATTTAATGTTAAAGCTGATTTCTTACTGCTTGTGAACAAAGCTTAATGAGCGACTGATTTGTTGGATACACTCACTGTAGTCTGGCAGTGCAGGTGTGCAGCTAAGGATTACTTTCATTAAGGATTAATACATTCATTTTTTAAATTAACTGAGTGATTGTATAGTCTCTAAATTGTCAGAAAAACATGAAAAATGCCCACCACAATGTCTCAGATGCTCCAGACCCCAAATATAAAACAGAGAAAAGCAGCAGCTGTCACATTTTCAGAGCAGATACTAGACAGTGTTTGGCATTTTTGCTCATTATCAAAACTTGATTAAAGGTTTGTTGATTAATTAAAGAACTATTTTTTAGCACCAGTGTAGGACTTAAAATACTACAGTTAGTTTTGGGGGAAGACTGTCTCGCTAATTAACTTGATGTATGATAGCACTGTATCAACATTATCTCAAAATTAAGAAAAGGAGAGCTTGCAGCATCATTTGTCAAGACTTTATTTTACATATTTTTACATGAACATATCCTGGAGCCGACATATACACACATACGCACATGAAAATTGAAAAGATTTGTAAATCGCTAAATGTCTGAATGTTGATGGAAAAAAAATTTGGTCTCTTCTATGACTCTTCTACAGTGATTTCATTGGAGTCAGTCACTTGTTTCATTCTGTTTGATTGCTAAACACCGGTGCATAGTGGCCACAGTACCACAAAAATAGGCCTGAACATGTAACCATCAACAGTTGGCATGGAGCTCCAAGGATCTTTAGTGATTCCCCCCCTCCAGTTTTTGCTCCTGAATAGAATTTATGTCTCAGAAACTCTCCTATGTTGTGTGTCCGCCCCCCTTAACAAGCTGCTTCGATGTGTACGGAGATTTGTTGTAAGCTGCCATCACATTTGGACTGTGTTTCTGTGTTTGTGGAGGTCTGGAAATAAGACAGAGCTGTTCTCAGATCTGTCTGGCTTCCCGGTGCTGCAGGAAAGGAGGGAGCAGATCCAGTCCGTCCTCAACGAGATTCAAGACCACCGCAAAGAAATCCGACTGACGCTGAAGGCACCTGCGCTGGACTACACCAGCGTCTCTGGACAGGAGGTACCAACTGTGTGTGTGTTTGAGGCTGAGAGTGAAAGACAGGTGGGAGGAGATTGATGGCCTGATTCGGGTGGAAGACTGAGTCACAGTGATGATCTGATGTCCGTGTGTGTGTGTGTGTGTGTGTGTGTGTCAGTTTTAATCAAGAGTGACACATTGTTTTGTCCGTCTGCTCCCGTCTTATTTATCAAAGTCTTCCTCCTCGTCTTCCTACTCTGCCCTCAGTTTCTGATTGAGGTGAAGAACTCGCTGTCGTCCACTGTTCCACCTGACTGGGTCAAAATCAGCAGGTGAGCTCACAGTTGCAGCCCACACACACACACACACACACACACACACACACTAGAGACAAACACACACAGACACAGTCAGTTTTTCTAAAATTATATAATAGTGGCACTGACTAAAATTTGCTCCACGGTGTTAAAATCACCTCTGAACCAACTGAATTTGAATTATTTTTGTAGAAGTGTCATAAGAGATTTAGCTGCATAATTCTGAGGAAATTTATTTTTTCATTGAATGGTTAAATGCGGAGTGAGACATGCCTCTAAAAAAGTGACGATAGAAAGTTTGTAATGAAAACCTTTTTACATTTCTAATTATCTCAATATATGATATATGATGGCAGAATAATGGAAGATAAATGTTTCTGACTGGTTGTTCAGGTGAATGTTAGAATTCTATATGAATTCAAGACACCACCTTTTATACATACAGTACGTTTCCATGACAACAGCAGACCCCGAAACATATACACAGTGGGAGCAAGAGGTCAAAACAATCTATATATATTACAACACAAATGACCGAAAAGCAATGGTGTGTTTAACTGCAGGTAACCATAGCAACAGTACTTGTTTTAGACTATACTACCAGGTGATCTGGTCTAACTAATCCTATGATGGTTTAAAGCTGCACTTATCAATAGTTTTTATATTAATAATGGATCAATAGACTAAGTGTAATGTGAAAAAGGTCAATCATAGTGATGAAGTCATAGAGAAATATCACCTGACTTTAATGATCCCCTCAGCTTTATGCAGCGTTCCCTGTGTTTCAGTTCGTTGTTTTGGTTTTAGGTCTGCAACTTAACAGGAGGTAGACAAAGCTCCTAGCTGACTAGTGGATTAACATAAGCCCCATTTCCACCAAACACTTTTGGTATGGTACCTCTGGCACCAAAAGTAACCCATTAGACATTTACAAACTAGTCCATACCCATTGGTAGCTCAATGCCTATGTGCAATTTCACATAGATTGACCACGACAGACAGAATGACTGACTGACAGTTTCCGTGATTATGTACAGCATACCATACTATGACTTAGTCATACCAAAAATTAGAAGAAAAAACAAACATTGGTCCACAGGGGGAGCCACAGCGATCGGTCGCATTTTAGCCATTTTTAAGCATTTTTCTGTTGTTATAGCGCCACCCAGTTGCCAATTAGAGTTAAATTTCTCCAGTCACCTTGAGGCGTCCTGTTCTACATATCTACCAAGTTTAGTAAAAATCCATATGGCGGTTAGGCCTAGATAAGAAATGAGCTCTCTAGCGCCCCCATTTTGTTTGATGGGGTCAATAATGGAGGGGTCCCCTCAGATTATGTGTGGTCATATGCCTACAAAGTTGCGTGGTGATGGGTGAAACCCTTGAGATGTTATACACCTTTATGTGATGAGCCACGCCCTCCGCAATATTCATTGCCTTATAGAAGCTCAGTTTTAGTAAGTTTTCCAACTTTTGCCAAGAGGGAACTTTAGATATTGGTCCCTAGATTATGTTCACCCAGTTTCATGCAGATCGCTCAAACTTCCTAGGAAGAGATCCATTTGAAGTGTTTTTCAAAAAATTCAAAATGGCGGAAAATCTATATAAGCGGAAGTTATGGGTTCTTGAGGCAAATGTGTTCCTCATGAGGAGAGGCATCTCTGTGCAAAGTTTCATGTCTGTACGACATACGGGGCATGAGATATGCCCATTCAAAGTTTGCAATTTCATTCGGTTGCTATAGCGCCCCCCTTTGGCCAATTGATGTAATATTGCTTCATTCGCATCCTCCCATGACCCTCTACCACTGTGCCAAATTCCACATGGATTGACGAAGTCAGTGAGGAGAAAAACATGGAACAGACACACAGAGTTTTCGTCATTATGTAGTAAGATAGCAGGTTTGTGCATTTAGTTCTTCTAAGGCAAGCTGGGGGGTTTAGTGTTGTCGCGGCCCACAGGAAAGTGTTTGTATCATCCAAGAGAGACAATAAAAACTAAAAAGTAAGGGTCAAAGTTGTCACATTGAAATTTAAGGTGTGCTGATGGAGTCAAAGTGTGCTGCTCTGGTCTACTGGCAGAGGAAAAGCAGGGTTATCCCGCATTTAAAAAAACACAAATACACAGGCTTATTGTGGTGGAAAAGGCATTTAAGTCTAACGGTCCCTATGAGGTGTTGAAAATAGTGGACTCAGGAGGGGAAACCACTCTCCCCCTTAACTGCTCGAGATGTTTTCTGCCCCCACTATATTATCTTCTTACTTCATCATGGATTAATTTTCTCATATTATAAACCTTCACTGTGTTCCTGGGGAGTGGCTCCATCCCAAGGCCTGCAATATATATGAGAGAACTAGAGGGGTAGATTACTGATTAACAGAATACGGGAAAAAAGATGCATTATGCTTTATATGCAGTGGTAAGCACTGTCGACTCACAGCAAGAGGGTTCCGCGTTCAAACCCGCTGGCTATGCTGGGCCCTTCTGTGTGGAGTTTGCATGTTCTCCTCGTGTCAGCGAGGCTTGTTCAAAGGCATGCAGGTTAGCGCTGATTCTAAATAACCCATAGGTGTGTATGTGAGCATGAACCTGTCGGCCCTGCAATAACCTAATGATCTGCCCAGGGTGCACTCCGCCTTCACCCAATGTCAGCAGGGATCGGCTCCAGCCCCCCTGCAGCCCTGAAGAGGATAAGTGGTTACAGAATATGGATGGATAATTATTTTCAAAATTTTCTTTTCATCTTTGCGTTTTTTTGCTTGCAAACTGCTGGATCATTTTACTTCACTCTGCGGTTGACGTAGTCCTTATCCATGGACATAATGCAGCTGATGAATATGTGTAACAAGTTGCTTTGTTTCAAGGAGGCACGAGACGAAACAGTTGGAATATGGCGGTCTCAGCACTTGTTGAAGCTCAGTATATGGCATCATTTCCTGAAGTATGATTGATGTGAAGATGATATTGCACTTTGCAGAGACAGGACATGGGGCTTCTCACTACAAGTCTGGTTACAAGTTCACCTCGGCTCTGAAAATACAGTGGGAAAGGGACTCGGACACAACCTTTAAAGAAGATGAGTGGGATAAAATCACGGGGGTTAGGAAGTAAACAAAATGTTGAAGAGTACACTTGCAGGATAAATGCGACACTTTCTAATGTCACAATGGAGGAACCACTACGCAGGTTGATTTTAGCGCTGCTCATCGTGGACTATATTGCTGTCATTGTTCAGGAGGTGTACATTAATAATCCTCCAGGACTGTAGCATGCTCATGTTTAACCCAAACAATGTGTCATGTGACTGCAGTTGGTTCGGATCGAGGTCGGAACACGTTCTCACCACAAACGAACCGCACCAGAGTTTGTTTGTAACCAGACAGAGACCACCTCTTCAAGAAGGTCTCGGTTGTTTTGGTGCACACCTGAGTGCTATTGCTGTGTTCACACCTGCCCAGACAAACCGCACATACAGTCAGGTCCATAATTATTTGGACAATGATACAGTTGTCGTCATTTTGGCTCTGTACACCACCACAATGGGTTTTAAATGAAACAATGAATACCTGCTTAAAGTGCAGACTCTCAGCTTTCATTTAAGGCTTTTTTCAAAAATGTAGTATGAACCGTGTAGGAATTACAACCATTTCT
>NC_065513.1:30360781-30472776 GCF_006386435.1 Epinephelus moara | reverse complement strand
GCTTCACAGTGCGTGCAGTTGGACAATGACCTGAAGCATACTGCAAAAGCAACCAAAGACATTTTTAAGGCAAAGAAGTTGTTCTGCAATGGCCAAGTCATATCATCTGACCTGAATCCAACTGAGCATGCGTTTCTCTTGCTGAAGCCAAAGCTGAGGGCAAAACACCCAAAACACAAGCAGGAAGTGCAGACGGCTGCAGTAAAGGGCTGGCAGAGCATCACCAGGGAAGAAACCCAGCATCTGATGATGCCTATGTGTCCAACACTTCAGGCAGTCATTGACTGTAAAGGATTTGCAACCAAGTATTAAAACTGACTGTTTAATTGATGATTATGTTAGTTTGTCCAAATACTTATGAGCCCTTAAAGTCGGGGGACTTTGTGAAGAAATGGTTGTAATTCCTACACGGTTCATACTACATTTTTGAAAAATGCCTTAAATGAAAGCTGAGAGTCTGCACTTTAAGCAGGTATTCATTGTTTCATTTAAAACCCATTGTGGTGGTGTACAGAGCCAAAATGACGACAACTGTATCATTGTCCAAATAATTATGGACCTGACTGTAGGTAGCAAACGAACTTGAGTTCGATTGAACCGAACCAAACAGGGCAGGTGTGAAAGCACCCTTAGTCCATGCACTGTGGTCATGCTCAAAAGTACAGGCCGTTTGGATCAGAGTACATCACAGAGGTCGCAGGGGTAGATTATGACGTTAGTCGTGGTGCATACATTCTTGAAAATCCTCAAACTATTGACCACATTATAAAACCCCCAGCACATTGGATTCAGACAAGTATTATGACTGGTAAACAGATGATAATGAGAAAGTTGGAAAGCTGTAGAGGGCCCATTATTTCAAGAATGGATCTCAGAAATGTGCAAGGTGGCAGCTTTTGAGAGGATATCTTATAGCCTAATAAATGAGGTAGAATAACATAATAATAAATGGGGAATGTGTCTGCGGTTCCACTCACTACAGGGGGCCAGTGAACACACTTGTCTGAGTGGGGGGTGTGATTTTGATTTTGCTAAGCACCAGGCTCATAACATACATGGTGTGTGTATATTTATATTTTTGTTACAAAATGTTATGTGTAGTTGTAAACATACAAAGACATGTTATCAGTAGTGCGTACAGCTCTTGTTGGGATTGTAATGAGTGCAGGAGGGTGGATGTGGCGATGGCGCAGCCAGAGGGAGGAAATATTTACATGAACACTATTTTGACACTTACCTGTTATGGACATTTAACAGTGGTGTGGGTTCTATTATATCTGTTAGTCTAAGTCAGTCCTTACCTTTATTATATTTCCTTACCTTTCCTTACCTTTTTTTTCCTTTTCAGGTGGTTTGGTGTTGTTGAATATTTGAAATTCAGTAAACTGAAGTCATAAATAAATAATGATTGATGTGACATGTTATGCATTTTTTTCTCTGCTTCCTCCCCCTCCCCCTCCTCTGCAGCACCAAGGCAGTCAGCAGGTATCACTCTCCGTTCCTGGTGGAGCGCTACAAGAAGCTGCTGCAGCTCCGAGAGCAGCTGCTGCTGGACTGCCAGAGAGAGTGGACCAATTTCCTCGAGTATAACACACGCACACACACACACACACACACACACACACACACACACACACACACACACACACACACACACACACACACACAGCTGGTCCTAAACTCGAAGGAAAATTGCTAAAAACATGTCAGTCTCTGGTAGAGAGAGATGCCTGCACAGCTCTCAGCCTGCCAGAATTAGTCTGTTTTGGTCAAGTACGCCGTCAGTGCCGTCTGCTCAGAGCACAGTATGCACTTACCTTAATTTACACTTGAAAATCTCTTTCCTCTCCCTCTCTCTCTCTCCGCAGCCAGTTTGGGGAGCACTATCACACCATGAAAAGGGCTATTAGTCACCTAGCAACCATGGACTGTCTCTTTTCATTGGCTGAGGTGGCTAAACAAGGGGACTATTGCAGGTGATGTCCTCTCATGACGACTGTAAATATTGGTGCATGTGTGTGTGCGCCTGTTGCGTGTGAGTTTGTACTTGTGTGTGGGATATAGTGTGCATGTGGGCGTCCTGTGTCGTGTCCTATATTCTCAGACAGGCTGTGTGTGGGAGTGTGCACCGGGCTCAGCAGCGTGCTCAGCCAAAACGCCAACATCTCTCCCACTCACTCACACACACACACACACACACACACACTCACACACAAATTCACACACACCTTTAAATTGTCCATTTCTACCAATTTTAGTGTTTTGGCTTCACATCCGTCCTCATCTGCGTGTGCTGTCCCTCTTTTTTGCTGTATTTGGACATTTAATTCATCCCACACGCTGCTTCTCTTTAAATCGTTTTCTTTTTTGCCAGTCACTCAATTTTCCACGTTCCCTGCATGTAAATATGTTTTTTTTAAGGAATAGTTTGACATTTTGTGAAAAAATAAACATATTTGCTTAGTTAGATGAGAAGATCAGTACCACTCATGTCTGTACGGTAAATACGAAGCTTAAGCCAGCAGCCTGTTAGCTGAGCATAAAGACTGGAAACAGGGGGAAACAGCTAGCCTGGCTCCGTCCAAGGCTGTAAAGTGTAAAAACAACATGTTGTCGTCTAACGAGGGGGTTACAGTATGTGCCGGGCTATTTCTTGGCGGGGAGCAGAAACTTCCTGGAGTCTCTGCCGGTTGCCTGGCAGTGTATTTGTCAGGAAGTTACTGCGCCAGTCCTCTCATTTAAATCTCAGCAAGAAAGTCAATAAGCATATTTCCCAAAATGTTGAACTGTTCCTTTAATACAAGCAGGCATCCAAGTTTATGTGTGTGTGTTTTGGTTTATTTTGGTAGAGCCTGGCCAGTAGATCATTAGGCTAATATTATCAGCCAATATCTGGTTATCACAGATAAATTGTATTACTGTGTAAAAAGAGAAAGACGAGTGGCTGCTCTGTATTTAAAAACGTAGATCAAAAGCTTGTGTCAGGTGCTCATGGAGAACGGGAAACAGCAGGATCGACAGGAAGGCAATCCAGGCTAATAGTAAAAATAGAAAAACAAGGATGGAAATATTAAAAACACCTTTTATTGTAGTGGCTAAATCATCAGAAGAACCAACATTTCTAAGCCACTGCAGGTCTTCTTTAGGGCTTTCAAAACATACAACACAGGCATGGCCCAACCTTTATAATCACAGGAACCAATCAGAGGCCATCACATGACCCATATAATGGCATGACAGGTGAGACAAATAGACATTGATGAAAAGATAACAAGTTAGTAAAATCACAGAGTGACAGGCTAGATATGATACGACAGCCAGAAAAAATATATTTTAATATATACACACCTGTCTTAAACCACAGGCTGTGAGAAAAATGGCGAAGCTCGTAGCTCCAGTTGATGGATCCAAAAAGCTTCCCTTAGATTAAGTTTCTGTGTTCTGGATTTTGGAGGAGCATCAGTAAATGTTTTCTTGGCGGCATATTTATTTATTTTAAACCTAAATATTTTCTCAGTGCAAGTTTTTATTTTTTATTTTATTCGTATTTTTTATTTGAATGAGTCCAATTTCAGTGCTGTTAAATATTTAAAATCGAGTGCTTTGTTTACTGTTACTGTCATGTTTGATAGCAAGGTGTGTTGTTTAAGTGAAATAAATATCTTTACTTAGACATGTCTTTATCATAAAATGTTTATCATAAAATGATTTCAGCCTCAGACACAAGGCGACTGAATGTGATCCACAAAATATACTCCTATCCTCTCAACAGTCGAATTTAACGGACACAAAAAAAGAGGAAATAAAGATTATAAGTCCAAATCCATTTGAAAGAAATGCCAAGATTTACTGCTGCTGACCTCTGGGTGACTTATTTTATTCTCTAAGATGTGTTAAGTGTGTGTGTTAGCCTTTTTGTGTCCCTGTATGATCATTCTGTGTTCCCTCTCTGAACTCTGGGGTCTTTGGGTCCGTTAACGCAGCACAGGAGGAACGTCATGAGTGTTTTTTTCCCCTCAGCAACAGTTAGTTGAGTTTGATTTGCAGGGTGAAGTATTGATCGGTTTTGTGGTCGGCTCAATCAGAGCTGATCAGATCAATGCGTTAGGTTGGAGGAGCAGATGCTGCAGAGGCGAGTGAAAGCAAACTTTAAGACCCAGCGTCAGAGTGCAGGGTGTGCAGTTTCCATGGGAACGCAGCCATGTTCTTCTCAAGTAGTTTGGAAAAAGATGAACAACACTAAAATAAGAGAGATGTTTGAACAAATAAAGCATTCTGCTTTTATATGAAGTGTTAAACGTTAATTTAACTTTGACTGTACATAGCATTCTGCTGCTTAGTCTAGTCCGGGGAGTGTGGAGCCCTAAATAACTGAACGGTATATATATATATTCCAACAGTTCTCCGAATTAACGATCCAGCTCCAAAAATAGAAGATCAATACATGGCAGCAAATGGCAATATTGTGGAGGGCCGTCACAAAAAAAAAAAATGTGCGGGAAACCCTGCTTTAACTCACAAGTGTGTTCTCTGTGTTCAGGCCAGAGGTGTGTGAAGGGCAGTGTCAGATTGTCATCAGAGACGGCAGACATCCTGCCATCGACTTACTGATGGGAGAGCACAACCAGTATGTGCCCAACCACACCGAACTACAGGTACACACACGCACACACGGGCTCATTCAGAGCGCTTTGAACAAAGTCGAGCCAAAACACACACAAACGTTTGCTCACTAACTCATTGAGACACTTCTGAAACAAAATTGTAACAGCACACACGCTCATAAATACACACATGATGCACACACTTACAGACTCGCATGGCACCGCACACACTTCCTCGCTCAGTGCTGGAGTGGGTGTAGGTTAATTTTGCAACAGTGGCACAAGCCAATAGGAAGAGGAGCCAAGCTTTCAATCCACCCACCTCCTCAGCTGTGCAGGACAGCATGCAAATATCTTATTCTGTCTCTCTCCTCGCCTGCTGTCTATGTCACTGTTATTCTCCTCTCCTCTCCTCTCCTCTCCTCTCCTCTCCTCTCCTTTCCTCTCCTCTCCTCTCCTCTCCTCTCCTCCAGGGTGATGGCAGGAGAACTATGATAATCACTGGCCCTAACATGGGGGGTAAGAGCTCCTATATCCGCCAGGTGGCCCTTATCTGTGTTATGGCTCAGATGGGCTCTTACGTCCCGGCCTCTGAGGCCCTCTTGGGCGTACTGGACGGCATTTACACCAGGTATGAACACAAGCACGTTGAAATCTAAATCTCAGAAATGATAACAGACTGCATTTGATATTTTCATGTTTTGAGAAGTGACTTAATGCTCAATGTAGCGTATACAGATCCCAACAGCAGCACATCAAGTGCAATCTCAAGATAAACAAGAGCCCACACACTGAATAAATGCTTCCAAACAGACATGATGAATTTGACCAAGTGGCATCACTGAGGTTTGTGTTGTAAATATTGTAAATCATTTAATTTGTACATATGGGCATAATTGATGGGTTACAAGGACATTCTCGGTCACATGTTGTATATAACCTGATGAAGAGGAATTAATGATGTGTCATATTACACCAAATAAATTGTCTTTTTGAGAGCAACTGTTTTTTGTGGGCATTTTTCTCTTGAGAGGTGACTTGGTAACATGTAGAGTACTTTAAAAATCACAAACTTATCCATCATCTCCTCGAAGCTGGACTCTAATACTACGTTATTTTAGTGAAAATGCATGTGTTGGGAAGTACTGAGCACACGACTGGATAAATGAGACTTGTGTTTAGGGCTGTGCCATATCGTCTCGTTCACGATAATACCGGTATGATTTTTAATATCATAAGAAAAATTCTTATTGTGATACTCGCGATATTTTGACGTGTTGATATATGACGTCATACTGTTACCCACGACAACAACAAGCATGGCTGAAAAGTTGTGTGGAATAAACTGTGGCGTCCTGAATGTTTTATGAACAGCTCCGGACTTCTCAGACTCATTTAGTGAGTTACTGCTCAGAGGGAGCTCGTTCAACGGCTCCTCTGGCAGCAGCACAGCGTCTCTCCTTCTCCTCTCTCAACATGCGCATGTGGGAGTCTGCGTCTCAAGTGATTTTGTCATAAACTTTTGGTAATGTAAATTTTCTTAATGCTTGTGGCTCGACAAATATCCCCTACTTGAATACTGATGACAGATGATGTTGATATTTTGTTGGTTTTAAGTTGTGTTGTTAAGTAACCAAAATCCGATATCTTTCTTACGTCTCATGCCAACGTCATGTCGATGTACAATAAAGACATTTGGTTGTGAGGTATGGAGACCAAAACCTAGTGTCTGCAAAATGACGCAATGTAAACATCCACACAACGCGACATTCCTGCGACACCAGACATTTAACATATTGTCAACCAGATTTTCATTCCAAAAGTTTGTATTAACGTCCGGTGCAAACTGAGATACTGCACGAGTTGTGAGTTCGTAAATGGATGTTTTGATGTAGTTAACTGTTGTTAAATGTGGTCCCCAAACAATCAGTCCACTTTTCACTGGGTCTACTTTCCTCTGAAAAAGTAGTCCTATCCAAAACTGTTGAAAGCTGCAAGAGTTAACTATAAAAATATGTTTTTGTTTTTTTGTAATTTGCATGAACTGACACTTCACCAGAATCCTCCAGCTTGTGAATTGGCTTCATGAACCAGTGAGGATTTTTACAGAAACATGAGACGAATTAAAGCAATCATTTGATGCAGCTGCACAGAAAAATGAACACAGCTTGCTTGTAGTCTCTCGATAACACCAGCATGTAGATGTTTATTTTCCTGGCAAGCATATTAAAGATGACACATCAATAAATAATGACACATTCACACTTTATAACAGCATACAAACATTTATCTTTACCTTGTCCATGATGTTAAAGTGACTCAACATTGCATTTGCGAGCCACAGTGTTTGTCTCTTTTTACCGATGGACAGACACAAACATGCTCGAGAAGTGATATCTAAGTGTCTTTTCTACCATCGTCTTTTTCAACAGGGAGACAAAGATTGTGACCATGACAGCACTGACGGAGCACAGCATCACCTCAGCAGATTGTTTCTTATTAGTGCAATTACACATAGAAACGAAGGTGGCGACGACCTGAGGCTAAAAAAAAAACAACAAATCCCACTGTACCCCAAAACACCTTA
The DNA here is from genome assembly GCF_006386435.1 of Epinephelus moara. Classification (NCBI taxonomy): domain Eukaryota; kingdom Metazoa; phylum Chordata; class Actinopteri; order Perciformes; family Serranidae; genus Epinephelus; species Epinephelus moara. Next base: position 30,465,585 of record NC_065513.1, on the reverse strand, counting down.
TTCACCTTGTGCCACCTTCATTGTGACATAAATGATTTTATTTTATTATATTTTTTGGGAGAGAGTTACTGCCTCAAGTGAGAGAGTTCAAGTATCTCAGAGTCTTGTTCACGAGTGAGGGTAAAATGGAGCGTGAGGTCGATCGGCGGTTTCGGTCTACAGTGATGCGTAGACAACCGTTGTGGTGAAGAGAGAGCTGAGTTGGAAGGCAAAGCTTTCGATTTACTGGTCCATCAACGTCCCAACCCTCACCTATGGTCATGAGCTCTGGGTAATGATGTGGATACAAGTGCCAGAAATGAGCTTCCTCTGTGGGATGTCTGGGCTTAGCCTTAGAGATAGGGTATGGAGCTCGGACATCCGGAGGGAGCTTGGAGTAGAGCTGCTGCTCCTTCACGTTGAAAGGGGTCAGTTGAGGTGGTTCAGGCATCTGATCAGGATGCCTCCTATGTGCCTTCTGTTAGAGGTGTTCCGGGCATGTCCCACTGGTAGGAAGCCCCTGGGCAGACCCAGAACACACTGGAGGGATTACATATCTCATCTGGCCTGGGAACGCCTTGGGGTCCCCCAGGAGGAGCTGGAAAGCGTTGCTGGGGAGAGGGACGTCTGGGCTGCTTTGCAAGGCCTGCTGCCCCCACGACCTGACTTTGGATAAGTGGTTGAAAATGGATGGATGATTTTATTTTAGGACTCACACTCATTTGCACATTTGCATGTAGCACCCACACCACTCCGGTGTTTCAGACCCCTGAAACGGACACGCTTGAAAACGCTGCTGTCCTCGGTCAGTTTGAAAACTCTGTGGTTGTGTTTTGGTGTGGAGACATTTGGTGACGATGGCCTACATTTGTTTCCTGGGTCTTAGCAGTCACAACATGTCAAACCAAAACATTATAGCAGGCCTTCATACCTTTTGCAATTTCATCCTTCTTGCCATAGCTTCCTCCAGCGATGGAGAATGGTCCCGGTATTGCCCTAATGTGTCACCGTATTTGCTTTGGAACAACTCCAAAGTTGTTCACCATCGCTTGACAACCGTACACTTTCAGTAACACGGTCCATGCAAAGAAATCTCTGGTCTTGCTTTTCGCCACTGCTGTTCTCCCTCCATTGTAAAATACATCCATGGTAACTAAGCAACTAACCGCAGAGTAGACAGTCTGCTTCCTGTTTACACCTGCACACAAAGTGTACCAGAACGGTCATGTGATATTTGTTTTCAGGCGTGGTAGTGTAGACGGAGATTATTTCTGAAACTGTGCTAAAATGCTGGTGTGTACGGAGATCTTTTTCATTTTAAAACTGCCAGCCTGATACTCGTGTTAAAGGTGGGCAGTGCTGGATGTAAATGTTAAATAGACCTGCACTTGTATACCTTCTTTCTAGTCTTCTGACACTCAAAGCACTTTTATACTACGAGTCACATTCACCCATTCACACACACATTCATACACTGGTGGCCGATGCAAGGTGCCACCTGCTACTCAGTTTTTAACACACACACCAATGGAACAGCCATTGGGAGCAATTCGGGGTTCAGTATCTTGCTCAAGGATACTTCGACATGTGGAGTGGAGGAGCTGGGGATCGAAACCTTCGATCTTCCGATTAGCGGACGACCCGCTCTGCCTTCTGAGCCAATACAATGTCGGCTGTTTAGACTGGGCAACAATCAAGTTCTCTTCCATCTTGGCTCATTTGTAAAACTACAGGCAGTGACAGTCAAGTGGGATCAACCACACATATTTCTTTGCTATTGGTTGAGGCTGCGACATCTTCAGTCAAAGTTGACAAAATTGAAATCGCATCGCATTGCATAGAAGTGAACAGGAGGCGGATATTTGCCAGTGTTAATTCTGCGCATGTGTGACTGTGCCCTTAGTGTGGATTTAGCCTCACACTAATCCTTTATAATCCCATTGTGTTCCTTACACACAAGATGAGGTGTGTGGGGGAAAAAAAAGATGAACAAGACCTGTGTGACAAGGCCGGCTCTATTGTTCTGTCACGGTTCTGTACGTTGCAGCTCCCTGTATCATAGGAACCTTCAGACAATAAGGCTTTGTCGGAGAAGATCTTTCTTTTCCCACGGCTGATGATTATTCTCATTATGATGAGAGTAGCAGTGAGCTCTGCATGTAGTTTCCAATCCTGACTACATATTAGAGTGGAGCACAGGCCAATATACGGCATGGTCTCTGTTATTCTGCCTCTGCTGCACTATGTGATTAGACCTAATGGCTTGCAGATGTGTGTAATTGTCTTTTTTGTGGGTTAAGCATGTTCCTATATATTAACCCAGTGGGTGCCAGAGGCCTGTCAGCACACCAAGAGTGTATGTGTGTGTGTGTTCTGATTTCTCTCTTTTAGAGACACAGTTGCCGGTTTTAGAGTACTTATTAGTGTAATGAGGTGATGTGGGCCGGTCCTCATATATATAAGAGTCTGCTTTATGGTCAGGGTTTGGGTTTAGGGATATTAGAATGACGGGTTGGGTTGAGTTGACAGAAGTAAAGAACTGATCATGAAACTTAATTGTAGTACACATTGTATATATTTGGTCATTGTTTAAGATGAAAACAAAATTTAAAAACAAATTTAAACATTTGAATTAAACCAAAATAATAAAAATCATGTCAGTTGGCACATTAAAGTTAAATGCTGTTTATAATATGAAATTATTTTTATTAGAAAGGGGACCTATTGTGATCATTTCCAGCTTCATAGTTGTATTTTGGGTTTCTCCTATAACTTGTTTACATACTTTAATGGTCCGTATTTGTGCCTGTCTCTTTAAGTCTCCCTCCTGAAAATGCCCAGTCTGCTCTGAGTGGTCAGCATTTCCAGGTCTTCTGTATCACAGCGTCTCTGCACCGTCATTGCGGCCGGGGAAGGACTGTAACAGAGAATAGCAGCACTTTTTTATCATAGCACATCACCTTCTAAACACAATCGGACACGTTCCAGCAGGAATATGATCCAAAATTGGGGAGAAATTAACAGCATCAGTCACCAAGATAACATTTTTCCCTGAGGTTAGCATGTAGCTTCATGTAGCAGTGTGGGCTATGTGATGTAAACCCTTGCAGTAGCGTGCCTGGAGCAGATGACCATAAAGAGTAATTGCAAGCTGATGTCATGTTGTCATGACAGTAGAAAAAAAACTGTTGGATACAGTATTCAGAACAGCCTGAAGCCTGAGGGTTTTGCTCACAGAGATTACATGTACATATATGTACCTCATTATTTGAAACCCGGGCCATGTTGAAAATCCTTCATTGTGACAAAAAATACAGAAAAGCATAAGCCCTGAACACACAGAAAGTGTTTTAGCAGCTGGAGGCGCCTTTTTGTAATTGTTTTTAATGAGATTGAAGGTTTTTACCCGCAGTTTTTGTGTTGCAATGCGCCTTGTGTTTTTGCGTTCTAGGTAGGCTACTTGGCGTTTTTGCCGGAGCGCTTTGAACACCTCAAGATGAAAAAACTTAAACTCAAAGCACAAAAACGCCCCACGTCACCTCTTTTTTTGTCATCTTTTTTTCCATTGTCCAATCAGATGATTTGAGAGGCGGGCTTTCTGTGGTGGTCACGACAATAAGTTTACTGGATACCCAGAGTTATACGGCCCGACAATAGACAGCAGGTTGTCAAACTGCCCCCGAGTCATCCTAAAATATGCCTGGAAATGGCCATCATTGAGAGGAAGCTCCTGGACCAACTGGTGGTACTCCCCATGACCCACGCTCTTTTTTAGGGTGTCATGTACCCACACAGATCTCTGTTTATCTGTGCCCAACAAACTATCTGTTGACAGCCTCTCACCCTCAACCAGAGCTACAGCAAGTCCCCTCTGCCTCAATATTTTAGGAACTAGATACTAATTACTGTGAAATAACTAAAATAAATAAATAAACGGTAGATTGATTAGACTGGAAGGTTGGAATAAAGAGGTGAGTCCATGGTTGCCTGGCAACAATAAAAAGACGCAGCAAGTTTTTTTCACTAGCAGCATTTAATTTAAAAAGAAAAAGACACTGCGGCGGACCTCGTGTTTTGCAACCTGCAGAACGCTTTCTGTGCAATCAGGGCCTAATAGGTATATTTTTTGGACACGTTTCACTGTTTACTTTAAGTGAAAATGCTTTAAATCTGAATTTTAAAAGGTAAATTCCACCTAAATACAAATCAGAATCCTATTGTTAAAATACCAAGAGCAACTGTGGGTTAACTTTTTAAAAAAAAAATTAAATCTGAAGGACATAATCAGGTGATGAGACACTCAGTTGTATCATGTTCTTCATGTTTTTCTACAGTGGTGCTCATCACTTTGCAAACTAAGGTAACTGATGTCTTCTACCAGCAGGAAACAACAACTTTTAGGAGAGCACAGGGACATAAAATTGATTCAAATTGATTTGCTTCTTTGGAGCATTTTAAGCCTTTATTTTAGCGAGTTGGTCGTGTGGAGATTACAAGAAATGAGGGAAGAGAGTGGAGTGACGTGCAGCATACTGTAGGTCCTCAGCTGGATTTGAAGCAAGGACGTTATAGTTCATGGTCAGTGCCTTAAAGCCCTGTGTCACCAGTGTGCCTTCACTGATCTGATTTACTAAAAATCTGGATAATTCTTTGGAAATATTGGTTAATAAAACCCAGAGTTATAATGTAACGTTTGGATTACAGTTAACGCTTGTTGGGTAACTAGTGTCAGCTTTAGGTCAGGGTGTGGGGTCAGCTTAGAGAATGAATGTACTTCAGTCAGTGAAGGTCGACCAAAGTTAACCATCTCTGTCTATCTGAAAAAAATGCAGCTTTAAGATCTAATTAATGTCCACAGAGAAAACGCACACACACCCACACGGTATCCGCTGTTCTCTCCTCACCTCTGCTGTTACCTCCGCCGTCCTATCTGTTTCTAATTGGACTGCTTGCCATCTCTCTATCACTGAGATCCTGAGGAGAATCTGTTTTGATAATAAGCGCTCAATCAATTCCCACTGCTGTGTCAAGCGTAATAGACGCAGCGGTGGGATTTGCTTCATCTTGTGTGTGTGTGTGAGAGGTGCTGTGTGTTTATGAGCCAGAGCAGAGACAGACGTGGAGTGAGAGCTTGTGAGTGGAATAAGCAGACTTTGTGGGCTGGGGTAATGAGATGGTGCGTAGGTGTCTAATGGGATATCCTGTCTGAACTGATCCAGATGATTGATTATCAATGAGGATAAAGTGAATAATCTGAAGATCGCTTTAAAGCAGTGTGCCACCTCACAGAGTCTTGGTTTTATTTTCCTGCCCACTCCACTGTGCTACAGCATTTTTACAAATATGCCTCACAGTGGTTTGAGCATAATTCAGTGTGTGCGAGTCTTTTACAGACTTTAGCATAGTAAGCCTGGTGCTTCTGTGTGTGTGTGTGTGTGTGTGTGTGTGTGTTTCCTGGTGGCTGACGGATGCATATGTGTATGTGCAGGTATGCAGCTGCTGCATGTATGTGTGTGTGTGTGTGTTTTATTGTGGGTATTGAGTCCTGAAGGTTATAGAGCACATTCTTCCATCCCTTCATGGTTGTTATGGAAACAGCAAAAGGAAGCAGAATGTAAAACCACGTATTGAAAAGGACCTTTAATCGACCATGGACGCGTAGCAGTGATTATACCATGTTTTACTAAAGTCTTTTACGAGCTCCCCTCCCGTCAGAAAATGCAGGGTTTTTTTTTTATTTTTAGGGGGCCCAGAAATGTTGCTAATATGCAGAAGGACCTCACAAACAGTGCTGAGTGTTTTGGTGCCAGCGGGTCTCCGTGTAACATCATCACCTTGGTGGGTGTTGCACAGCGATGTGAAACATGTTGAGCATGTGGAAAAATGTTGCATCCTAAATCGACTCATTCGTTCCTCAGAGTTTTTATAGTGCTGCAGAGTCAGTGCCTGTGCCATCTTGTAGGCGGCACACAGAGCTGGTGAGGCCTTTAGTGTTCTGTGGGACAGCGTTAACTCTGCAGAAATAAACTGGTTGGACAAAGCTAAATGATTGACTAAATCATTTACAAATGCCTTGTGGTAATGTGCTCACTTTGATCCTCTTGTTGTACAGATCTAGATAAGAGGATTATTTCTTGTGGCTTTATTCTTTTTTTTTGGATTTCCATTAGCATCAACGAAGTGGTTGCTCGGCCCAGTTGCCAGAAGTAAATGGTCACATTTTACTTTGCTGCAAACCCCAGATCTATTACATTTGTATGTTATTGTGTAGTAGATATGTTATATAACTTTACATTACAACAACGCTGTGGTTAACATGTTATATTTAGGCACAAAACCAACTGGTTATGGTTAGGAAAAGATCTTTTTTTTTGGCTTAAAATATTAAGTTTAGGGGCACAACCTGGGCTGGAAAAGCAGCTGTCTGTGTAAATAACAACCGCTTTTTGTTGCACTAACCCTGCTGGAAAAACAGCAATAGGTTTCTAACATTGGTGCTTAAAAAGACACTGGAAATAGTGATGACTGGCTGCATCACAACAGGTTTTGTTGTTTGTTGGTCTCAAACAGTGGTCTGCATCTTGGCAGTCGTCACACCAAGGTCACGCCTATGTCAGGCCAAGGTGACACGCCCTCCACCTTCTGTCACTTTTCTGTAATTTTTGAAAAGTTGATATGATACTTATAGAATGTGCGAATGTTATGTATTTGTGGTTTGCAGAAATGTACGATGTTCAAATTTTCTTCTGGCAGCTGGGCTGGATGATGCGTGTATGAGCTAATATGATCTTTTCCTAACCATAACCAAGTGGTTTTTGTGCCTAAACCTAACCACACATTAACCGCAGTGTTGTTGAAATGTAAAGTAACGTAAAGTTTTAACATGTCTTCTATATTATAAGTGGTCAATCACGTCAATCACTGCTTGTGAACATGTCAAAGTTGGCAGCACTGATTAAATATGAATCCAGATTCTGTTACTGCATTGCCTATTTCTTGCCTCAAATATTTTCAGAGGCATATTTTAGTGCACTGTTTAGCTGTAAAATGAGAACGTTTGTGCCATGTTGGAAACAGTTGAATGCTCAACAGTAAACTAGAATATGTTTCTGAAAGCATTTGAGGCGAGAAATAGGCACTGCAGTAACAGAATCTTTATTCATATTTCATTAGCACTGCCTAGTTTGACAGTCTGACCGCAGTACAGAGCGATTGACATGATTGACAGCTGCGTTGGAGACTGCTCTGGTGTGTGACTTTAGAAACATTTTCAGCAAATAAGAAAGTTATTTATTATTAAAATGTGTCACTGTGGTCACATGACTGCCAAGTGATGACAGCCAGTCAGTTTGTTGCTATCTTATATATGACCAGCACCTGCTTTAAATGATGTACGCAGCTACTATGCTTTTTATGTGTCTTGTTGTCATCGAAAACTCAATCCAGGTCTCAAAATATCAATATGTGACTTTAAAAATTGCATTTGGGTTTGGTGTTGTGTACTGCTGTTTTATTTTGTTTGTTTTTGGCCAAACTCAAGAAGTTTTGATTGGTTAGTGAAGAGTGATGTCACAAGGTGTTAAGGAAATGAAATAACGGGGCAATCTGAGAGCAACAAGGGAACCAAAGGAGTCAGAAGAACAATTTGGCTCAACATTTTTTTGTTCTGGAGAGGTGATGATAAATGGATTCTATTTTCAGAATCACTTTATTTGGCGGGTAAGGAGGGACTTAATGCAGAGCAGCAGGACATCCAGCTGGTGAAGCGCGCCTGTGTTTTTGACTTGCATCCGCTCATCAGAGTGTGTGAACAGCGTGCTTCCTTTTCATCTGATTCTGTCCGTCCTTCCCACCGCGCAGTATAGATCCGATTGTCATAATTTCCCCTGAGTCTTAGCATACATGCACACACACACTATAAATTGGCTAATGAAATGCAGCAGCATGTCTGCCACACCCCTCTCCTATGTGGCGTGTGGTGTAACCATGGTAACTCATGTGCTGTAGGCTCCTGTCGGTGGTTCATTGATACTGTGGTACTATGTCGAAGGACAACCAGGACAGGAAAAGACAGATTTAGAGGTGAGAAAATCTGACTGGCGGATAGATGTGGCATCTGTGATCCTGCTGGAGTCACTGCTGTGTCTGTCAGTGTGTATCAGTGCATCAGAGGAGCTCTCACACTGGATTTGAGGCTTGTGAAGAGCTGAACATGTTGTTATTCTATTTCTGTAATCAGTCAAGTCCTATTGACATGGGCTCAACAGGTGGTGACATCAGTCCTGAACTACATTTGTTCCATTGTTGGAGTCTTTTTGATTCCCTGTCACTGGCCTCAGATTTAACCACAGTGCAACATCATTAACCACAATTATACCTGAATGTGTTTGTCAATAAATTCATTACATGCGTTCCAGGCTGACCAGTAAATGTGTTGTTTCTCATTATACATCGGGCCTCTTGTAAGAACATTTTCTGTTCATTTTCTAGTCTTGTATCAGCAGATTAATGTCCATGGTTTTTGAAAGAGATGTTCAACAATCAGATTCGGGTGTTGTGTTCAGGTGTCTTCATTCTTTAGGTAACATAGTGTAGCTACCTGTTTTGTGGTTTAAAATCAAAACAAAAACTGGTCAAACATCAAGGCTTCGCTTTGTGAGACCTGCAGTTATTGATTGGAAATAGATGCATTGTAAATAAATAATTGGTTAGGGCTGGGAAATGTGGAGAAAATCAAATAAATTTTTGACAGAATACCTGTATATCGTTGGCTAGGCTCAGCCTTAGAGATAGGATGTTTTGGGCATGTCCCACTGATAGGATGCCCCGGGGCAGACCCAGAACACACTGGAGGGATTACATATCTCATCTGGCCTGGGAACACCTTGGGGTCCTCCAGGAGGAGCTGGAAAGTGTTGCTGGGGAGAGGGACGTCTGGGGTACTCTGCGGTTGACTTTTGGTGCTTTCACAAAATATTTAGACAATGACATTTTCAGTACATAATCATCAGTAATGTGGATATATTGACTAAGTGGGTAAAGACAAACAGAAAATGACATCACATTATTGTAATGTAGCCTTTAACGCCTCCTACGTACTGTGAGATTTTAGCAATCTAATAAATTTAGTACAAGCCACACTGTGCGACATGGATCTAATAAACTTGGGTATGACATCAAGTTTGATGCAGGTTGTACAATGACACCGTCTACTGTCTCCTTTGTCCGTCTTTACACGATCATAGTAAGAGCTGGAGGACACATCATAGAGGCAAGGCTTCTGCTGCCACAACTCCACGTGGTTTTCCTTTTTGCTGGAATCCCACACTTTCTTTTAGCGTGTTGTGTCTCCATGGCGAGCTGCTATCTGTCTATTTGTTTGGGTTTAGTGCCAGTGCATCATTTAATGCTGCATTTCTGTTAGCTGGTTAGTAGATGTAGGTGGTAACAGCAGTCACACAGTGAGATGGTCATCCCAAATTTCTGACAATGTCAGAATTTTATCCCAGGCTGTCTTTGATCATAAGACAATAGCCGTCCTTGAACCTTTCTCTATGTTCGCAGTAGGACCACTGTTTTAGAGCCACAATCAAAGATATCACTACGTTTCTTTCATGTTGGCCACTTTTCAGATGCGTTTTCGGCCTAAACTGTTCTGCAGACTTCCTGAGAGGAGCTGCCCACTGGGGAGCTCCCCCAAGAAATACATAAATTTAAGGGCTTTTTTTCTGTGTGCATTTGTTCCATCAATAGGAACGCTGTAGTGACAAAAGCGAGGCGGAGGTTGGTATAGCAACATCATGCTATTGAACATTCTTGTATTTCACTTTGATGAGTCAAAATCGAGTCGTATTTCCCCCGTCACTTATATGTTCAGTAAAGCCTGAACTTCATTGTCCTTCCATTTGTCTGTTTTCTCCCTGTTTGTTCAGTACCAGCTGTTTGTGTTGTCTGTTGTTTACACAGCTAATGGGTTTTTAAAAATTGCAGTTGCCAGTGCTGCATTGGCTCATGTGTTCGACCAATCACTGTCCACTTTCGTCACTCAAAGTTCCTCTTGTGCTAGGAGAGTACCTACTCTGAAATAAGAGCTAAAAACAAGCCCCTCAAAGTGGCGCTCTAAGAAGAATGATTCTTACTGGTTCTCATGGCGCAGACACAATAAAAAGGGGGTGTTCTCAGAACTATGATAAAGTTCCTCCGGTCCACAAACCCCTATTGTTAAGAACTGAACATGGCCTCTTCAAAAGAGTGTAACCCTGAGGGCCTAGAGTTCAAACTGTGTGACACGACAAGCGGGGAGGATGAGACTTGATCCATTTTAACTCCTCCACACTGTCACCCACAAACTGCTGCTGTAGCTCGACTTCCTTCTTTTTCCTCTGTGCAGTTTAAATAAAGAGCCGCAGGGTGTTATAGTTACTGTCTCACACTTTTCTCGCACCCCTTCTTTTCCATCTCAGAGTTCTGGAAGAAAAAGAGAAGCAGTTTCACGGATGGAAAAATTCTCCATTTGTCCGTCTGTGGGTGTTTTTTGGGTTTCTGGAAGAACACCAGAATTATCTCAGTGGCTTCAACTTTGAGAACAAATCATTTATAGACTAGAAGCATTCAAACTTGATACGACATTTTATAATCAATGCATGGACATGAATTCTGAAATCCCCACGCCAAAGATTATTTCAAAATAAAATGATGAGATGATTCTGGCGGCCTTTCAGTAGCTTTTTTTTCCCTTACAGATGAGCGTTAAAGTATTTCCTATAATGTTTTTTGCTTCATTACCCCAACTTGTTGCTAATCTGAAAATGGCACCGTTGCATTAATAATTTAGCTTGTACTGTTGCTTTAAAATGTATGTGATCCACCCTGCATTTGCATTGGTGAGTTGATCAAACACAGAAAAATAGACAGATTTAACCTTTTCTAACTTGGTTGCACACTTGATCGTATTAAAGTCAACAGTAAATATGTATTTTTTGCATTAAAGGAGCAAAAATAGAGCTGTAAGGTGATAACAAATGAACAAAAACTTGAATATTATATTTCATGAGGGAGTCTGACTTTCCATCTAACCTTGAAAACAGACAGCACAATCAGTCCGACAGTCACCATCTCAAAAAAGCACAAAATACTTTGAAAAATGATGCATAACGACCTCTGACCTCTCCTGTTGTTCCTTGTCCGATTGGTCATCAGGATGGGAGCTTCGGACAACATCTACAAAGGGCGCAGCACGTTCATGGAAGAGCTGACCGAAGCCTCGGAGATCATTTCCCGTGCAACCGAATGTTCATTGGTCATCCTTGATGAACTGGGACGGGGCACAAGCACCCATGATGGGATTGCCATCGCCTATGCTACCCTGGAGTACTTCATCAGAGATGTAAGTGTGTGTATGTGTGTGTGTGTGTGTGTGTGTGTGTGTGTGTGTGTGTGTGTGTGTGTGTTTGAATCGACACTCTTAACTAATGACATGGGAATAAGACAGATTTAAATATTTAAAGAGGAAAAAAATATGAGAAATGAGAGGGAAGGCACTGATGGGACATTTGGGTAACCGTTAGCAAAGCTGCTGAAATACCAAATAATTTGAAATACACCCAGTTGTCAAACACACAGATTCATCTTGTTGCTAAAACCACTAGCATTGTTGGATTGAGCCCAATTAACCATCAAGCTAATGGCCTCAAGAGGTGTGTGTGCGCATATGTGTCTATGCAGGTGTTTTATCGTATGTGTTGTGCGCTCTGCAGACTGCAGCGATTGTTTGTTTCGCAGAGAGAGAGACGAGGCTCCAGAGAGGCCACAGAGGCTTGATCTATAATGTTAATATTCTGTTAGAGAGCAAGCTGCAATGGAAAAGGAGAGAGAAGGAGTGATCCCTAGTTACCTTCTCGTTCAGGGGATGTATGTTATACTGCAGCATGCTTCATTTAATCTTCCTGAAACACCCACATAATCAAGGCTGATGACAGGTTGTCCAATGTCCACCTTTGCACTCTCAGGGGATCATATGTGTCTATATGCGTCGCTGACTTTTCTTGATTACATAATTGCTGCTTATTTTTGTCAGCTGTCATTATGATGATATGTACGGAAGGCGGAAAGGTCCAATTTTAGCCGGCAACCAAGGGACCAACGGGAAGAGAGGAGCTGGTGCAGAGGTTTGACAGAGCTGGAGATGTGCAGGGCTTTTTAACTCTGAGTACCTTGAGTACTTGGATTCAGTATTCCTACGAGAGAGACTGTGTGTGTGTTTTCTGCTGGGATTATGTGCACAGTCAAGAGCCCTTTGGGTGTTGCACAGTATTGCGTATCTACATTTTGACAGGACAGATGAGCGGTACCCCGAGAGAATGAGCGAGGGTGTGTATTTGTGTGTGTGTGTGTGTGTGTGTGTGTGCGTGTGTGTGTGTGTGTTAGTAAAGGGGGTTATCAATACCAACATTGGCAAGTCAATAATTGTTCCCCTGTGGAGAACTTACAGTATTTGTTTGTAGCAATATGTGTTAAACCAACGGATCGATACTGTGAGCACAGAAAAACTCATAACACTTTGACGTGGGCTGCGTCCTTCAGCGTCACAGCTGTTTATTTTCTCAGCTGTTTACACTCAGAATATTTTCACTTGTGTAACTTTAAATAAAACATGAGGTGTCTGTTCATTTTAGTATTAATGTGTCTAATTTAAATAAAACCATTTGGCTTTGGAGTCACACCTGCTGTCAGAAAGTATGTTACATATGTCAAATAGTGTGAATGCACATTAATTACCATAGAAACAGTTCTTTTAACATGTGACATTGACGCACGTGTTGACTGTGTTGATATATACCATTGAACAAGTAACTTTACTATCAGAGATGACAGTAAATCTCTAAAAAAAAAAACAACTACATTTGAAATTAAATCACCAAAAACTGTTAAGTAAAGATGAATTTCAGCGAATGTATTTTAAGCTGCACTAATTGATGTTTTTTAATGGATCAAATTACCTGATGAGACGAGATGAAGAGGGAGCTGAGGATCTGCATGTGAAGAGGAATGGGCTTTTGATGAGCTCGTCCTGGGCTCTGGATAAGGTCTCTGGAGGTGAATGGGGTGGAGCTGACAGCTGAAGGGAGCAGAGAGGAGAACAGATTTAAAGTTTGGCAGCAGCAACATGAATGGCTGAAGGAGATCGTAGCAAAGTTTGATTGGCTAACCAGGAGAGGGAACACCCATAGTCAGCTGAGTGGTGGAAGTAGTGGGAGTGTGATACAGAGAGGATTGTGAGTGGATATAGCGTAGAGAAAGTCTTCAAGTTTGAACTTACGCTGAGCTTCAGTAGTTGACCCACAGTCGTCCTCAGCTCTCTGAAGTCTTTTGATCTACTTTGGGTCTTAGTTTTGGCTTCTGGGCCCACAAACTCTGCTCTTATTCGTTTCCAGCAGCAACAAGAAGGTGTTTTCATTCTTCTGTAGCGTTTATGAAGACCAAAACAGAGCTACAAAGTAGGGATGCACCTGTACTGATTTTGGATATCAGGCTGATTCAGACTAAAGATCGCTGGATTGGGTACCAGTGACAATGGGCCCAGTCACAGTGACGCACACAACTCATTAGTTAAACCCTGGTATCAGATTGGTACTCGGTATTGGCAGATACCCAAAGCACAGGTATCAGGACTGAAAAACTTCGGTGTATCCTTGTATAAAGGGACAGTAAATATTAGAGCTGCCCCCTGAAAGTCAGTGATTCGAATCATCGGACCCCTCAGTTTACTGTATTTCCTTCAAGTCAAGCAGTTGGGTTTTCTCAGTTTTTGTTTTTGAGTCAGTCAGTGTGCAGTGCACTTCTAGGACATTTTGGTCCCCAGATTTTGCTGCAGAGTGAGAGCTCCTGCCTTACCCGCTGCTCTTTGGTACAGGCAACTGTCCGCAGGAGGAGAAGCTTTGCACCGTAAGGCTCTGAGATAACGTTATCTATCTTCTGCCTTCTGTTTAGAAGTGGTGAATTTACAGCTCACAGCAACTAACACAAGACAGTCTCTGGCTTTTGTTTTATATCTAGTGATGCCAAAAAATGCGGTTGTACATCTCGGGGCTGTTGTTAGCGCAGTTAGCTTGTTTACTATATTACGTAAGTGTCCCTGTCACACTGAACATCCTGCTTAACACACTTCAAACTCTTAAACTGTGCATGGGAAAAAAAACAGGAACAGATAATTGAATATTTGTATTAAACAGCCAAATCTGATTTGACTGGAAGAATTTTGAGTTGGGTACAGCCCTAACTTTATAAGGTGATGTCAGATGTTGTGTGTACAGCTTATTCTGATGCCCTCAAGTGGCCAAAAATGTATTACTGCAGCATAAGAGTTTCTATTTGCACATCTGCCAAGATGGATACGGATTCCGTTGCATCAGTTGCATAAGTTTGACTTTGTTATTTAGTCTTCAAGGCTCACAAAGAACACCAAAAAGACAAAAACTACAACTAACTAACACTGTTATGCTCGAGTGGTACAGAGGTTTGAACAGTTGGGTGGTGTGTGTGAGTGGTATTAGCGCCCTCCAGACTGTAGCTCCGCTGAGGAGAAAGGATTTATCAACTCAGATGTTCCACGCTGACCTTAGGGAACACGTATTTAATCTCACACTTGAGGAACTTTTTTTCTGGCTATCGTGGATAAGCACACCACCAGCTGTTTCACTGACAGTCAATGAGCCACACAAACCACAGAGTCTGAATTTGGGGCCTCCTGGTGGCTGTAAGAGGATGAGTCCTGGGGTGCAGCTCCCACTTCAGTCCACACTGATGGATTTCTGGAGGTTTACCATTTAAGTATACTTACCCTGCTGCTGCCTTCTGGGTAATCTGACAAGCTGTGTCCAATCTATGAAGCTGGTATTTTGGCATTTGTTTATTTTCTGTTTTCCAAGGACTCAGTCAAAAAGCTCCAAATTGCCCTGATTTACCGCTGTTCAAATATAGATGAATAAACATTTATCTTTGAAAAAACTCCTTCCAGTTTTCATGTTTTGCCAGTTCCACATCAATCTTTGGACAGAATCTTGGGGTTATGTAATCCTGCTGGAAAACGTAGAATGAAAATGTGTAAGTAGCAGCTAATGCAGCAGGCAGCTGCTGCTGGCAGGAGGAGGGAGCTCTCTAACTACCTGTTGTATAACAGCATTGATTTGTTAGAAAAGCCTCGCTATTAAAGGAAAGACAAACAAAAGAAGTTATGCTGTACAGCGAAAGGCCTCCTCAGTACAGGCAGACCTGCAGAGTCTTTCATGCTCACTCCTCTTCCTCCTACTCGCCCTCCTCCTCTTGTGCCCCGTCCTCCTCTTCCTCCTCCTCACCAGACTCCACTGTTCACGTCAAAAGTCAGGCTACTCCTCCTTTGACTCGGTTGTTATAGTAACACACCTTTCCCTGTCCCCCAGCACTCACCTGAGAGGTAGTTAAGAATGTAGATTGGTTTCATAACACCACTCAATAAAAGAGACAGCCTTGACGCAGAAAGAGAGAAAGAAAAGCAGAGGAGAGAGGATCACTAAAACTCACTTCTGCAGGAAGTTGCTGGGTTTCATGTTGAAATCACGATCAGCATACGCTTGGTTTAGTGCATGCTTCTCTCTAGCTGTGATGTGCACCTCATACTGTCCTCTTCTTTAGCCATCACACACTCTCAGACTCACTTGGACTCTCACTTGTATTCACGCCAGCAGCAGGTCCAAGTATTAGCTTCACACTAAGCTCATCACTGCACATCGCTCTCCACTTGTACCATGACTCAGGTTTGCATGTGACTGCACTAACACTGCTGTACTGCACTGTAAGAGCAGGCAGAATCAGACCCAGCTTTACACTTGGAGAACTCACTAAAACTCACTTTTGGCTGCGTGCTGATGGATAGATTTTCAGTAGAATGTATCGCTCCATGTGGGCGTAAATGGTCTGATGTGCTCACGCTGATGCACAAAGCTCCTACGGAGACCCACATGTGCTCCACTGCACACTGCACTGCTCCTCACTGTACTCATATACAGCACATGGAGGATGAAGATGCCAGTCAGTTTTTCTCTCAGCTCACTGTGATTGCAATCCCCAAAATGCTAGCTGTTGTAAGTTGGATTGTCAGAACATTGTTGGAAGCTTTATTGCATGGCATACATTGTTCAGAGCAGTGGCTCCTAACGTGTGGGTTTGATTTGGTTTTGATTTTTTTGCACAGTATGACAAAATGGCAGAAATACAACAACAAAAGAAGCAAGTTGTGCAGATGGATTAAAAATCCTTAAAAAAAGAAAATCTCACCTCAGTAAGCACTATAAGCAAATACAAAATTCAAGTTATCAGCAGAAATAAATAAGCAAAAAGTCATTCAGTCCTTCATTATACTACCTATGAATGAGCACAAATTCAGTTATGCACATTTATGAAACAACCTTTAAAACAACCTTGCATGAAAACCTTTTTTAACAAGAAAAACTGCTTCAAGTGTGAGCATGAATGGTTGTCTGTCTCTATGTGTTAACCCTGTGATAGTCTGGCAACCTGTCCAGGCTGTACCCCGCCTTTCACCCAGTGTCAGCTGGGACAGGCTCCAGCCCCTCCAAGACCCCTAACAGGATAACTGGTTACGGAAAATGAATGCATCTCTAGTTTCTCCTTCAGACAGCTGTATTTATTTATGTTCATTGCCAAACACAGCACATCATGAGAACATTATAATTTACCTTCGCCCAATAGTCAGTTTTACCAAAGGGAACTTGAACACATCATAATGTAACTCCATGCAACCTCCGTCAGGACTTTATTCAGCCACCAGCTGCTAACGGCTAACAGCTAATGTTAACGAGCTCTCCTGCCAGTGTCAACATTAATTTGTTGTTTGCAATGTAGCACTACCAGGGAAACCATAGGGGTGGCAATGAGTTTACTGCATCCTTTGGTCCCGACAATGTCCTTGGAAAGATCTCTGTTCCTTCCAAACATATTTTCTATTGTCTTGGGAAGGACGGGACACCGTTAGCTTCGAGCCGAGAGTTTTAGCATGCGCAAAATTGATGTGACACAAGGGAAAAACATCGTCCACTACCACTGGTGAATATCATCTTACTTGCCGATTGGCTGATGGCCGTCAACAAGATGACTATCGGCCCACACTGATGTACAGCCAATAAATCAGTGCGTTCCTACATATACAGCTTTGAAAGCTCCCTGAAGCACTGCTCCACGTCAGCATCTCAAACAGTCAGTCCTTCTTGCTCCCTGGCTGTTACAAAAAAGCCACAAGCACTGATGCTCTGAGTATTTCTGTTTAAACAAAATACACAATTAGATCTAAAAGAAAGGTCATCACCTCTGAACCTGTCACTGACCCTAACTCATATAATTAAGGCCAATGAGACAACAAGATTGACTTGCAGCCAAAGTCAGAGATCAGAGCACCTCAGTGAAAGCCTTGTTAGTTGTGAGGTGAGACCACAAAGGGTGTTGACTTGAGTCAGAATTAGATTTGTGTCTAATTGGATAGAGAGAAGTAACAAGGCAGAGAGACAGCAACAGTGGTGTTGACACCCTCAGCTTTTTCCTCAGGGTCAGATTTCCGAGTGGAAGCACTAGGTGCTCACACACACTCATGTCTCTACAGGTGTACAGTGAAACAGACACCAATTTGGAGCTCAGAACCCATCGATGACGTAACACAGGAGAAGAAGAGGTGGACAAGGTGACAAAGAAAGTGTTATCTGTGGCATGTGGCGGATCAGCAGTCTGTCAGAGATGATGTTTTATTTTAACCTTTGTGTCAAATCAGCTGAACACACAGCCCGTCCCATCTGGGCCGAGCCGCCTTAATGTTTGAGCACTCTGAGCATTCCTCTATCTGTTTATAAACACACAGCAACTTCTAGCTTACATTAAGAGTGGATATTTGTAGATGATCCTCTTTTTCAAGTCACCAGACTAACACGATTTATTAGCAGAGAGGCCGAGAAATACCCCTCCTAAACAAGCAGAGAATTATCACATGACTCTGCAGTTCCCCACCAGTCTACGGAAAGTTTTAGTGTCTTTTAGCCCATTGTTTTGTTTTATTGGCTCAGTCTGACCACTTATCAGTGTTCCTTCATGCCACAAAAGCTCTGATAAATCAACTGCACACTGCTTTAAGCACCAAACAGCAGACAGACACAGTTTTTGACTAGCTTGTGAACACAGTGGAGCACTTAACAGCTAAAGAGTCGGACGTCTTATCAGACGTTGGTGGAGATCAAAACAGAGCTAAAAGAAGAGTGATTATTCTGGTAAGAAACACATCTTCAAATAAACTTCCAAGCAACTTTTACACATGCACTGCAAAACTAAAATGATCTAGATATTATCTGATAGTGCTACAATTGGATCGGACTTTACACTGCCAGCTCACTAGTACAAAGTCCGTGTAATGTCCCATTGAGCCCATGTAGGAATAGAGCATCTAACTGTCTGAAGAAATCACAGCAAGCAAGTGGGCATGTTGATGTTTGTATAATGAGGCTCAAGCAAAACCTGAAGAAAATCTGAGGGTGAAGAAGACGGTTTGTTCAGAAAGCTCGTAGTTGGTTGACGGTCCACTGTGAGGCAAGCTACCAGCTTTCCCAGCTCCTGCCTCATGGCACCCCCTCGATGCTCTTAGCTGAGTGTCCCATGGGGTCTGAAGTGTTTACTTTAACAAACTTAGTTCTCAAAACAGGCCTGGTCGCCTGAATACCGCAACTAGGAATGATGGAATAGGACTCCGGTTCTATTTTGTGGGTTTTCTCTCTGAACTGGGGCCGTGATTAAGAGGGACGGCCGGGGGCATTCGTATTGTGCCGCTAGAGGTGAAGTTCTTGGTAAAAGCATTTGCCAAGAATGTTCTCATTAAACAAGGACAGCAACAAAAATGTCTCACTGGAGAGACTGCGAGATTCAGGAACTTCTGTCCTGAAGGGCCAAAGCCGACATTGTCAGACAGATTCAAGGAGCGGCAAGAGACTCTGTTGTGTATGACTAAATTACAAACTGGCCATGTTACTACGCTGTAATCCGCATCATGTCCTGCTTGCTGCACGCTTTATGCAGGTACCACCCCTTGCCTAAACCAGAGTATTTCCAGCAGGTGAGAACGCTTCTGACACTGGAAATCTCCTGGTGTGTGCTACATGTATGAAAGGGGAACTCTGGACAATGTTAATATATGATATGATTATATATGTATATGATTTTTCTTGCATGTTGTGCAGCCCTACTCTGTGTCTGTATGAGATGCATCAGGCTTCTAACTCGGTTTGGTGGATGGTTCAAACAAATGTAGGGCTTTCACTCAGGAGATCAGTAGACCACTGTTTGTGTCCCGTCTGAACAAACTATGTAACATAGTAAACATCACATACATCATGTGACATACTTGTTAACTTACTGACATAAGTGAAGTTACATAATAGATGTAGATATTTAAACCAAGCCCATGATCTTTTTTTGGTGATGAAACATTTCCCGCAAACTGTAACGAGCAGGAAATTGACATGCTGTCCCTGAGCATTGAAAACTGACGCCAGAGGGGAACCTAAAGCGCCATAGTTGAATGCGTAGGGCCACTGACCAAACTTCTGCTGCTGCGGTATTTGACAGGTTGAGAGTGAGGAAGTGTTTGGATTTCTTTTAACTTGATTTAAACAATTATTTGATCATCGAAATTGCCTGTGATTAATTTTCTGGTTACCGACTAATCGATTAATTGTCTAATTGTTTCAGCGCTAATTTCATCACATCGTCCAGCTCTGCAGAACACGGCTGTCAGTTCACCCAAGGGTGGCCTGGTAATGAGCCGCCATTAGCACCTAATCAGACCATTATCCAGGCTGGAGCCTCCCGCTGCCACGCTCCGTTTGTTTTTACCTTTTTCAGTGTAGGTGGACAGGAATGATTGAAGTAGCTTGCCTGTGTGTGCACGTGTGCCCGTATGAGTGTGCAGGTCTGTGTGTCTTTGTTTAAAACATGTGGGAGTCACCATGCACGTCTCTTTCAGAGGAAGGTATTACTAGTGACGTGTGACCTTTCTTAGACCGAGCGGTTAGCGGGACGATCCTGGAGTCAGACGAGTCCTGCAGCCGCTTGTCTGCTGCGATGATGTAAGGCTCAGGCCTGCTTCACCATGATTCACCACTATTTGTTTTCATTACTGTCATCATCAGACCTAATGATTATTAATACTAACACTAGTCCAGCGTTAGCTTTTATGTTTCAACACTTTGTCACATCGTCAGGACTGTTTTTAGTATGCATGAGATATTTTCAGTGTTTTGTGTTAACGCATCCTCCCTGCTATCATTCATGTGATTGAGCTGTTAAAGTAAGCAGGAAAAGGAAATGCATTTGTTTTAGTGAAGAGCTCTCAGCAGCTGTCCTGAGAGGGGAAAAATGTTTGTGCATGCATTTGAGAAAGAGGCTGAGTGCACGCCCCATCCGCTTTTTGTGATTTTCACGTCTTAACCTTAATGCCAGAGTTCAGTCATGTAGCCTTTGGGTGGCTCCCAGGCCTGACAGAGATTAAAGTATAGCGGGATGAGGTGAAGTGCCTTCACTTTGCTCGATCCCCCTCCAGAGCCTGAAAAGCGGGGAGTGGTGTTTACAGTGAGAGGCAGAGAAACGGAGTGATTGACTGCAGACATCCTGAAGAGAAAAACAAAACAAAAGAGTGATGGGGGGAAAGAGTGACACAATACTGTATGTATGTGTTTATACTGGTGGTAATATTCACAAAGCGTGTACTCATGTATTAGCTCAGCACACTGCAGGGTACAGAGGCGGTTAAGTAACACTGTGCCAAAGTACGGTAGATATAGATCTGCTTTTGGCTTTTCAGCTAAAACTTTTGCTTAGTTGTGGTAACAGGAGCGCTGTTACATAATGCAACATTTGTTATAATACCTACCATTTGGTTTGTGTATCACTTTGTCTCTTTCCTTTGTCTCTTGTCTTTTTGTTCTTTTTGCCGCCTACTTTTCTCCTTTGTGTGAGGCTGAAGAAATAGTAAAAAAAAAAAAAAGATTAATAATCACTGAGGTCAAAAGAAATAAAAATATTTAGTAGAATAGAATCAAGATTCTGGTGTTTACTAGGCTTATTAATCATATGCTTGTATAAAGGGTAAATATGCATATTATGTGTAAGGGCTTACAACACCAAGTGAGCGTGCGCTGAAGGTGACGTTGCTTTGTAAATTAGTTGGTTAGGGTGTTCATTTGTTGGCTGGTGCGTCACTGAAATATCTCAACAGCTTTTTGAGGGACTGCCGTGAAGTTTTGTGCAGACAGCCCAGCTCCTAATAGCGATTCACATTTGTTTTGTTTTTTTGTTTTTGTTTTTTTTCTGCGACTAAACTTCCAATGAAATCTTGTCCACTAATGACCTTTCTTGTCGACTAACGTTTGCTCGACTATTAGGGGGCAGCCCCAGTGCTTAGTGCCAACTGGGAGATATTAGAATGCAAACATGCTAAACTGGTGAACATGGTGAGATTACGTTTACTAAATATCAGCATGTTAGAATTATCATTGCGAGCATGAGCCTCACAGAGCCACCAGTCTTTAGACTGTTAGTCTTGTTTATTGTGTGATAGACTTTTTTCACAGTAGACATTTTTGACTTGTCATAGTCGGGAAAGCACAGGTGTATTTATTAACGTTAATGGTGGCTGCATTCCGCTAAGGGGAGGTCTGGCACTGAGCATGCTGGCTCACTGGAAGAGCTTACTGGGACACTTCATGGAATTGAGCCATCGTTAATGATATCAATTTCACCTGTGATTTTCCCACTATGACATGTCAAAATGTCTGCAGTGAAAAAGGTCCACTATGGCTTCACCTTGTTTATGAGGATGTTTCTGTTTCTTTACTATGTTTTATGAAAATTTGGCTCATTATGTTTTTTATATGTGATCATTATTCAATCAACATGACCACCCGGTATTAAAATGTGTCTGTTTAATAGACTGTGACAAATACAACTGCAGTATCTCAACATTTACTTCAGTTTTCCCATCATTTTCTTGTCTGCATTCTGTGCACATAGTGATAGATCTCAGTTTTCACAGGCACTTTGCAAAGCTGGTGAGTAGGTGGGAAGGTGGTAGTTCTATTGTCAGTAAAACCAAACATAGCAGGTGGGGGGTCACCTCAAGTGACGTTACTAGTGTACAGCCTGTACTTACTTTTCTTACTTTTACCTAGAGATGTCTTCAACTCTCAGAGACAACAGAAATGACAAGCTTCTGTGGCAGGCCAGTTTAAGCAGCGACTGCAATGATGACATTTCTTCCTGCGGCTATGCTTTTTTCTACCTTTCTGCTGAATA
Source organism: Epinephelus moara (assembly GCF_006386435.1). NCBI lineage: Eukaryota > Metazoa > Chordata > Actinopteri > Perciformes > Serranidae > Epinephelus > Epinephelus moara. Next base: position 30,443,229 of record NC_065513.1, on the reverse strand, counting down.
TTCTCTTACATATGTGAACTAGGGTTGCAGCTGTGTACCATTAAATTGTGTACTGTGGTATGAAAATTGATGGTTATCATACCTTGTGCATTTGCTTATGTACGGTATGATATAAAAAGTGCAACCGCACACGTCCTCCTTGACTGCCTGTCAGACTTTTTACACATACTAACATTTAAATAATAGTTTCAAGTTTTAATGACAATATAGCATTTGTTAAAAACCCTTCTGTTTTAATTTCTTTAAGGCTCACTGTAAGCGATGAAAATAACAATGTTGTTATGCTGTATATTGTGATATCATGAAATAGTGATATTTTCTGAAAAGGTTAGTGTACCATGAAAATCCCATAACATTGCAACCCTAATGCAAACACATAGACAAAGAATGGATTACAGCCACTGAAAGCACCATGAATTGCTCATCACTTGCAACCATCTGCCTCATCTCAAGGTCCGAAAAGATATTGCGCTGATGATATTACCATACAAATATGCTGTTACATTTTTTGAAGTTGTGTGCAATCGGTTTGAAGTGGACCCATCGCAAAGCCCCGCCCCTTTGCGATAGTGTGTCAAGCTGTTGTAGCTAGCATGGAGCCCACACTGTAACTAACTGCACTTCCTGAAGAAATATCATCACATTTTTGTAAAAATGTAATATTGATTCTAGAGAGAAGCAAACAGAGGGTTCTACAGTCTGTGTTTGAAGGATATATCCAGGATGTCAAACATCACTGGTGATCAACACAGAACACAGAAGACAATGAAAATAAAGGGAAACTTAAGTGATTTTCAACCAGCTATGTGTCATCGCACTATATGCATATGAATGGTGTCTGGCTTTTCCTCGTCCCGTCTGCGCTCAAACTACACTTGCAGACAGGCTGGTGGCTCTGGTGGAAGCCAGATACCGTTCATTTGCAGACACTGCGATGACACACAGCTGGTTGAAATTCAGCAAAGTTTCCCTGCTTCTCTTGTAAAACAGGGTCGGTCTTTATTCATTGTTACAAGCACTAAAAGCAAAAGCAGCATGTGTATACATTCAGTATCTATATCTTCAGTAGCTAGCTAGCTAACCCTACACTTTTCAGGGTTTGATTTTGGTTTGGGAACAGGGAAGAAACGTATATCTTTTTCCAACCTCTCCAGGTAACAAGTATCATTAATACACGACGTGCCCCAGGCACAACATTTAGCTCCAAATCCAGAAAATCAGCCTGAAAATGAAGGAAATATGAAACGATTGCATAGAGTCAATGGAGCACAGCTGTGTAGTTGTTGGACCCTGACTATACCTAACTGCTCCCTTAGGTATAGTCACGTCCCTAACTGGACCCTGACTGCTATACATTAATTGACCAGACTGCGTTCGGGGGGCGGGACTACGTGAAAGATCAATTATCCATGTTGGAAAGTATAAACGTTGCCTTTGCATCAAGAACACAGTGGGCAGAACAACAGAGCAAAAGAAGAGCCACAGTGAGCTACAGGTCATGACCGACGAGGTTCAGAGACATTCCCCAAACCTTAAGGCAGTCTGGAAAGTCTCAGAATGGCACCCCTTATAAGTGCACTTAAGTTACCACCAACTCTCTGAAGATATTAATAATTTCTGTGTAACTGCATGCAACGCTGATCAATGTGGATTAGACTGGTTTTGCAACGAGGCTCATTTGCATAGAAAGGGGCCAATGTTGCACTAAACGATGCATGGCAGCACAGTTTAGGGTGCATTTCACCCTTAGCGAGTGCATTGAGAATTACACCATTTCTTTTTGTTTATTAGTGCAGCTTTAGCTGCAAAAACCTTGCAATCCTTTTGTGAATCTGCCCCCCGATGTACGGATTGCATTTACATCTGGCTGACCCTGTTTATGCAGTTTTCCAGATCCGTAACATGCCGAAAAGTCTGGTACACAGGGTCCCTGGAAGCTCCTCAACCTTTTTAGACCTGGCATCAAAATGTTAACACTTCACTCTCTCTTTCCTTTTCTTAGGTGAAATCCCTCACCCTGTTTGTGACCCATTACCCTCCTCTGTGTGAGCTGGAGCGGGTCTATCCTCAACATGTGTCTAACTACCACATGGCTTTCCTACTCAATGAACCTGACATCGACACTGACACTGACGGTATGTGTGTGCACATTTTTGTGTGCATGTGAAAATGATTTAGATCTTTTTTTGCTGGGAATTCCTGGTTTGACTGTTGTCTTGCAGGTAAATTAAGAGCAGTCATATTTTTTCTAAGTCATTATCACCTGGCACTTTGTTGAGAGTTTAATGTATATGTGTGTGTGAATGCTGACAGATGGAGAGGTTCAGCCAGAGTTCATCACTTTCCTCTACCAGTTAACTGAAGGAGCTGCAGGGCGGAGCTACGGCCTGAATGTTGCCCGATTGGCTGACATCCCAGATTCTATACTACACTCTGCTGCACGCAAAGCCCGAGAGCTTGAGAGCATGGTCAACGCCAGGAGGTACAGCGAATGCGTGTATTCACCCTGACCATTTCTTAAAGGAATTTCACACAAAAAGATCAGTTTACAAGTCACAGGGAGAACAACTGTGAAAACATTTGAGTAATATATTTTGTGGCTCTGGAGGAGCTTTTTAAAGTCTGGGAAAATATTTCTGGTGATGGTAACGGGGTTATCTCTGTTTGGGCTTTTTGAGACTAAGAATTATAACAGAGCATGTGTCATAAACTGGAGGTGTGAAGTTTCAAAGATGTGGGTGTTTACCTAGCAGGGTGGGTCAAAGTAGGCGTTCAGACTGAAAACAGCACTGTGTTAAACAGCACAAGGGGGCTATGTTGTATCAGATGAGATGGTGAAATCCAGGAAGTACCATAGATCAGTGAATTTAAAGGGTTATCAGATGCCAAAACATTGTACAAAGATTTGTAGAACTCTGTGACAGTATTTTATTTATTTTAACTCTGGAAAGATATTACAAAGGCAATTAATAATCATTATTTTCTCTAACATCACGTTCTAACTGAATGTGACGTGTGAGCATCAGTTCGATTCAATTATTTTCTACTTGAAGGTTTGACCTGGCCACAAGGGACGCGCAGCACTGCCATTTCGTCAGATGCCCTGTTTCTATTTATTCCTGTCACTCGCTATGAAAGCTCTGCAATGAACAAAGAATGACTAATTCACATAGTTGAAGACAACAACTCATCCTTTAACTACAAACATGAAATGGAATTGCAGCTGATTGGAGGGAGATCATTGCCAGGGAGCTGAAAGTTTCTGCTAAGGCAGTGGTTCCCAACTGGTCCAGCCACGGGGTCCAAATTTCTCCTTAGTCATTAGTTCAAGGTTCACATAGATTAATACATTCAGTGTCACACTTGAGTTTGGTCATGTCATAAAGTTAGTTTGCCGTCTCTGTCAAGTAGCTGTTCATTAGTCACTCACTTTACAGCAGGAAACCGCACTTCAAAGTAAAAGCTCTGTGCTTGAAATTCACTGTACTTTAAAAAAAAGTGTGCTTTTACAAACCTGACATGTTTTGGGAGCCACTTACGGTCAACGTTAATTTTGACAGCTATTTTAGATTTAGTTTTAGTTAGTTAGTTATTTTTTTTTATCTTTAAACAAATAGCCTGTTTCAAACTCATTCCCTTTTGACTTCAGTTGTTTTGTTTACTTTCCTCACTTTCGTTTTTCTTCACGTGCGCTGAGCTGAACTACCAATCAAAGTGGTTTCACTCAATGGGCTCAGCTGTCACTGATGCCAGTTCAATATGCTGAATCGGACAGAAGAAGCAGACAGGGGCCGATGAGGGACAACAGTGAAGGATGCACTGCACCAGCTAGGGCGAAAGACGCTCATCGATGGCCCAACGTTGACAGACGGCTGGCCGTTGGCTTTGTGTGTCAGAGCCATAAAAGTAACCCTCCCAACTCTGCCAACAGTCCTGTAATCCTGTAAGAGCACCCCTGCTGCTTTAACAGTCTGACCTCATCGAAATGGACTAAAGTTGCTGGACTAAAGACGGTCAGAATGCAGGTTAACACGTAAAACTATCAGGTTGCATTATGGGAAAATGTACGATGCGGTGCTTTTGGGGCTTGACTCATATTAAGGACAAAAGTGAGGATATTTCAGCCTTGAATGCTTTAATTTTTACTTTTATTTTACATTTTGAACATGTCTCTCACAAATCCCCCTACTTCCTGGAAGGTTAATGCTAAAATTGTGGAGTAATATCCCTTTAAACCTTCTCATAAATCAAAAATATTTTGTTCCAGCACTTTTAGAGAGTTTCTTGAATACTGTTCAATACTAATGAAGCTTGACAGCTGAGAGGAGTCAAATGTGTGTCATTAGGAAATAAAACTCAAAGCAGCTCTGCCAACATTGAATGAGGTTTATTTGAGCTTTATCCCGCAAATGAACTTGATTTCATTCTTGTGCTGCTTACCAGAAAATGTACCAATATTCCTGGTACATCAGACGGGGTACAGAGTGCTGGTGCAGCTCAGATTTAGGAGAGACAGAGAGGAGAAAGACCTACAGGCAGGTTTATGATAGGACGTTTGGAATTCATCTACCGCTGCCAAACTTAGGCCCCTTTGATCCTCAGACATGCAAAACCATGTTGCTGTCAACTTTTATTTCAAAGTTTTTAGAGACTCTCATGATGTCTGAAAGGGATGCAGCCAGTACGACCTCTGGACCGTCTTATCACCACCATCAGATGTTGTGTGGGTTGTCAATAACTACTTTTATTTAGCTGTCTGTGGTGCAATTTTCCTTCAGCAGAAACAGGATTGCTTTTTCAATTGTTCCTTGTTTAAAGGTCTGATTTGAAATTAATGTTCCTAATCTGTTGTAATCCAAATTTAATTCATATAAATTTGCTGGAATTGCTCATTAAAACCAAATGGACTCAGTTTTGTTAAACTATTGTCATACCTCTCTCCCAGGGGTCCTGATCTTATTTGGCTAATTTATTTTTCCAAGTCTTGAGAGGATTGTACAAGTGCATACTAATAGTGGAAGGAAGAGAAAATCTGATGTAGCCAAGTTTTTCTATTTGGATGAACCACACACTGCCAGGTACAGATGTTACACTTAAGATTGAGCTAGGAAGTGGGAATATGACAAACTCTTTTGCTGTCAAAGCATCAGCGTTTTGCACTTTTTCCAAATACACTCTTCTATCTCTGTAAATTTGTACATGGCATCTCCTCGCTCTGTAACAGACAGCCTGCTGGGAGTTGAGTGCTGCTTAGCCTCTTCCTAAGTAATCCTCACCATATGAAATATCAGTCAGCACACACACACACACACACACACGCACACACACACACACAGACAGCCATACTTCTCTGTCAATGTAATCCTCCCTATATGAAATGTTTGTCCTTTGTTGGAGTAAAGCCATGCTGAGTACACAATAATCGTACGCAGGAGATGAGCTGCCGGTCAGAGGTTAAGAACAGGGATTTTATTGTACCCTCATTGTACTCTTACACAGCTGTATGTCAGGGTAAGACACTGTGTGAGGATATACAACATTTTTATATACAGTGTTTTGTTGAAGCAACATTTCTCTGTCTTTGTCTCCATCTCTCTAGGAAGAATAAGAAAATTCTCTCAGATCTTTTGAGCATTTCGGACAGATCGTCCTTCATGGAGTGGCTGCAGTCAAGCTCTTGACGGTGCTACAACGGTAGTCAATACCATCAGATCACTAATAAAGAAGAGAGAATGCTCAAAGAAGCATATACAAGGAAGTACAGAAGTAAAAACTTGTTTGAAAAATGACTCAGCACTGATGGAGTAGTGGTTGCTGCTGCTATCTTTGCTAGTTTGTGTGCATGAAAAGGATTTTAACCCTCTCAGGTTCTGGTTAGCACCACCATCTGTACTGTAACCTAATCATCGTACCATCAATTAATACCCACCAGATCAAGATTTTACCTACGAGACTACATGTCACATTCATGTGTTTGGTGATCGTGATTAAATGAAGAAAGAAAAGACAAACTTGTCACTGTTCTTTTACCTTCAAAGAGAACACCATCAATTTAGCATTACACTACTACAACATTCACATAGTCTCGAAGAACTGTTAAAAAAGATCAAAATTGATGCAGCAGAACCAGAGATGTTTTACTCCATGCATTTTCTCCTTTGTCAGTGTGTAGCATTACCCATAATGCAGCTTTACCGTGACAGTTTGGTTAGAGATACCAGTGTGTTAAAGTTATGCTATTGGTGTCTAGTGTGGCCTTGAGCCCCTCGCCTCAAGCACAGATGATGGATCTGTCTTCCTTCCTTCTCCTCCTTAATAACTGAGATTATACATTCCTCCCTTACCTCTGGTCTTGTGCCCACATCTCTCAAAACTGCTGCTATAACTCCAATATTAAAGAAATCTGGTGCAGATCCTAACAACTTGAACAAATTCCTTTCTAAAATACTTGAAAGATCAGTTGCCACTCAGATCCACACTCACCTTAGTCACAACAATCCGAACAATTTCAGTCCAGTTTTCGCTCTTTCACAGTACTAAGAGAGCTTTGGTAAAAATCACTCCTCAGGGCTCTGTCCTAAATCCCCTTTTATTTATGATCTACCTTCTACCTTTTGGCCATATCTTCAGAAAATCTGACATTCAGTTCCACTGCTACGCTGATGACACCCAGCTCTATCTATCCACTAGGCCTACCTCTACTCTTCCCCTCAATTCCCTTTGGCTTTTGTAGAACTTCCTCAAACTTTACAGTAATAAAACTGAGGTTCTCCTTATGGATACTAAATCTATTTTGGCTAAACCGCACAGTTTCTTCCTAACCATTGACAACTCCAAAGTCCATCCATCCCATCAGGTGAGAGTCGGGGTGTCATCCTGGAGGGTACACTGTCTTTTGAGGCCCACATCAACAATGACACTCAGTCTGCATACTTTCATCTATGAAATATACCTCAGAGCGCTGCTATCCTTGTTCATTCTTTGGTTACATCCTGTATTGATTATTGCAATTCTGTCCTCTGTGGTCTCCCTCTCAAGTGTCTTCATAAACTCCAGTTGGTCCAGAATTCAGATGCCCGTATCATTACCAGAACCCCCTCCATAGATCATATCACTCCTGTTCTTCTTCTGGCAACTTCACTGGCTTCCTGTTAAATATTGCATCGATTTCAAGATTCTGCTTCTTACCTTCAAGTCCCCTCATCACTATCTGCCCGCTTGACTACCATGGGTTCTAGAGCCTTCAGCCATTTTGCTCACACATCTGGAACTCTCTCGCCCATGACATTCACAATATTTTGGCTCCCTTTCCACTGTCAATCCTGTCTGAAAACCTTTTCAAGCTGGCATACTCAGTCTGATTTAATGGAGACACACATATTAACACTGATTAACACTGATGATGATTTTATACCTAATGTTTTTAAGTATGATTTTTGTCCAGTCATTTTATTAACGTTTATTGGATATTAGGGAATTGTTCGATTATATGACCTATGGATACATTGCTGCTTGTTTTTTTTTTGTTTTTTTTACTGTCTTGTAAGGCGTTCTTGAGCGCTCTGAAAGGCACCTACAAATAAAATGCATTATTATTATTGTTAATATTAGAAGAGAAATGGTCTACAGAAGTCTGATAACCTCACGTCTTTCCAATTCCATGCAGCAAAGGGCCACAGGCTGGATTCGAGCCCGGGCTGCTGCGGCAACAGCCTTGTACATGGGGCGCCTGCTCTACCACTAAGCCACCGACGCCCCACAAGGACAAAAGTTAAGGCGGCAAAAGTCCGACTGGGGTGGGCAGGAGATGTGATGGATGGGTCCAAACACCGACTTTCACCCCAGAGAACGGTTTATATGTCCCGAACCCTGTTCTATTTTCCTAAACCCAACCAAGTGTGTTTGTTGCCTAAATACAACCACCTGTGTTTGTTGTTGAAGGGGGAAAAAAAGTCAGTTTGTGGTACCGACATAGTGCATTTACTTTGAAAGAGACCATATGTAAAAGTTAAATTTCCTGTGAAAACAGAAGTGTATTTTGAAAGAAGACAATGCATGCAACAGGCATTAACGGTGTCCCAGAATGTAAAGAACCAACGCACCCAGAGTACCTTGCACATCGTATGTGAACGTGGAAAGTAAATGACCAAACGTCAATATTATGTGATGAGGTCAAAGTAAGAATATGTTGGTTTATCAGACTTTCTGCTTTAGTGCAGCTCCCTCTGGAGCCACAAAAGGTTTTCCAGTTGTTGTTTTTTTCATATTTAATTGTACTCTCCCAAAATATCAGTGGAGCTCTGTGTCAATATAAACTACAACATTTCTTGTTGTCAGGCGGAAAAAAAAAAGCCTGAAGGAAGTCAAGGTTGAATTTGTAGGACTATTGATCTTTTTTCTTTATCCATTAATGTATTCATTAGTGTGTGCTCTTAGATGCAACGCTATTAATAATGCAGAAACAAATCACAACATTTGCCACTAAGGAAATCAGCATTACATCTCCCTCTCTCTCTCTCTCTCACTCACTCACACACACTCACACAACTCACGCTCCGCCTTTAATTCCGCCAACTCCAAGATCAGCGCGCATCACCAGAGAGAGAAAGAGAGATAGTGTGAGTGAGTGAGTGTGTGCATGCGATAGAGAGACAGAGAGTTAACCACTGTCAAAGCCGATTACTCTCCACCGGGTCTGTGATTCTGTCACTGTGTCCACTTGAGGGTTCTCCCCTTTGTGAACGACACGCCTCTCGCTTCCTTCCTGCTTGTTTTCTTTTTTATACATATATAAAAGCGTGCTTTTTGACGAGCAGCATGGATTTATCCTAGTGTTTGTGGGACTCGGACTTCTGTACTATGAGTTCTTCTGCAGAAGCGCTCCAGTCAGCGGGGCAACTTTTTGGTGCGCCACGGCGCCTCTGAGCCGCGCATCTCTGGGTGGGAGAGTTCACACGCAACCCCTGGCGAACATGGGCTGTGAGAGCTCGCGGTGAAAGCTTCGCTTGTCCCACTTTCTTCTTCTCTTCCAAAACCGTACGACAAAAATGCAGAAGAGCTTCCGCTACAACGAAGGGCACGCGCTCTATCTGTCGGAGTACGCGCGTAAAGAGGGGACTAAGCGCGGCTACCTGAGCAAGAAGACCGCGGAGAGCAGCCGATGGCACGAGAAGTTCTTTGCCCTCTACCAGAATATACTGTTCTACTTCGAGAACGAGCAGAGCACGAGACCTGCCGGGATTTACCTGTTGGAAAGATGCACCTGCGAGCGCGCGCCGGCGCCCAAGATGTCCACTACTGGGAAGGAAGCGCTGGAGAAACAGGTGAGAGTTTTAAAAGAGCAGAGGGATGTCAGTCCACTAAACCCTGCTGTGAATCAAAGTTCCCACATTTTTCCTATCTTGTCTAACTTCCCCAAATCTACTCAAGCCCACTGATGTCATCATGGTGCAGTCACTCATTATAATACACCAAATAATCCACAGACACTCCAAGGAGATAAATACCTGGAAGCTACTGTGTTGTGTTTTCACATAACCCATGGAGACATTTATACTGATTATTGCTTGTTTGGTAAACTTTTTAAAAATCAGAATAATGACAACTACAAGTTCAAATTGTTTCACAGCCCTTAAACTGACCATGTAAAAAGATCAAGTCTCTCATGAAGCATCACTTAAGTGGCTGCAGCAGCTCAGCATCTCTGCTCTCTACAGTTTCAGCGAGCCCTGCAGTGTCAAGTGCTCCAAGTGCATCATCCCCAAGCAGGTGATCATCCCCCAAAGACTCAGATGTGCAAATGGGAGCAGGCTGGTGGGAGAGTTAGATTTCCCACAGCATGTTTTTTCCAGCTCAACCCAAACGAAAAACCCTCTTCCTTTTCACATAAACGTATTCCTCTCTAGTTTTATCTCTGAGGTCGTGAAATTTGCCGACCGCAGCGACAAAAGGTACTTAATTTGTAACCTGTTGAGTGTGAACCCAGTAGTCTGTCACATTTGCACCATAATGCAGTGAAGTTATTCTGAACACCACCTCATGTGGATTAGCCGGACAAGGTTGAGATTATCCGTAGCCCAAAGTCAAATTCATTTAGAGTCTGATGGGAGGAAACCTTAGCAATGCAGCAACAGGTTCTTGTATTTAACCTCATGAACGCTATAAAGCAAGAGAAGACCTTTTCATTCTGCACTACATGCATGTTTTATATTTCCTTGATCCACCGCTTCAATTAATCTACATCTTTACATTTAATAAAATATTCATTCCCAGGATGCCATGTTTTTATGACTCTAACATTACATCATTTATCTACACATACTGCAGCGTGGCACATTTAATGTCTTCAGAGAGCTTTTGATCTGAGCTACAATTTTAAGTAAACCTTTAATGCATTTTTGTAGATCCGCAGCTGCATCTTGCAGGGCTGAGAAAGGGTGAGAGGTTCATGACTTTAAAGCAGGGTAATATGTTTGGGCAAATCTGTCAGTGACTGCGCTCCTGGAAGTTGCCTCAGCATTGTTGCTCCAACAGTTAGGTAGATCTTGTTGCTAGGAAACATTTGAATTACCATTTGCACATGCATTTCATTGAGAAAAAATGGAACATGCATGCACTGGTCATGAATCCCGGGGTGATATCAATCAGAGAGACAATCTGTCTTATAGTAAAAAAAAAAATAAATAAATAAACAATGTCATGCAAACACTCCTTCAGTAGAGTATTCAGAGCAAACAAAATGATTTCTGTTTCTGATCCCAGTTTTCAGCTGGCCTCGGGGATTGTGTGTGTGTGTGTGTGTGTGTGTGTGTGTGTGCGCACAGGCATCATGCCCATTAAAATGTAGAGGGAGCGATACACTGGAGAGCATTGACTTTTTTACAGTTTGAGTAAGTATTAAGGAGACACTAAGCGGATGCACAGTTAATCATATGAGAGGTGTGGAGAGAAGCGAAATAGCCACCAATCATCGTCACTTGATCACCATTGCTAGAAAATATCCCTCCCCACTGACTCCCACCTACTTATACAGTAGATGTCTGTCTCTTTAAATGTACAGTCAATTCAGTCAAGACAATTCTTTCCAGATGTATGCAAATGGAGAAAAGGCTTCAGGAGAGCCAGGAGATGGTAGAGTGTGGTTTTAATCAAGTCATACATAAAGCAAGAAGCATGTGTCTTTATTTCTGTAATTGAGCTGTTAATAATGATGATGAAAGGAGGACAAATCTCTCTCATTTGGGGGCAAAATTACATCTGGCTTCAACTGCTAATGTGATGTAAGCCCAAAACCTGTCTCATCTGATGTTACAGAGCTTGGCAATTATGATGTCTCATTTTACCCTCACTCTCACTGACTGTCTCGCTGTCTCTCCCCATCTGTCTTACTCTCACACTACAGCTGTGGTGTTTAATTAGGGTTATTTTCAATCTGCCCTCAGATGAAACCTCATGTGCTGCAGTATAACAGTTTAACTACATAGCCATGCACACAGCAGGCACCGAATAATGCTGACACTTTCCCTGGCTTATGAAACCGTGTGTGTGTGTGTGTGTGTGTGTGTGTGTGTGTGTGTGTGTGTGTGTGTGTGTGTGTGTGTGTGTGTGTGTTTCAGATGAGTTTCGATCATGGAGAATCTCAGAGTTCAGTCTGATCCTGGGTTTTATTCCTTGTGGCAGGGTTTGGTAGGATACAGTAAGAGAAGGCCTTCTATCTTCCCATCAGTTGCTCTCGCTCTTCACTGTGTTTCTGTGCAGTGGAGTGAGTCTGCCAGCAACCTGCAGTATCACACCCCCACAGTGAGCCACAATGCAACCACACAAATATCACACAGCCACTGCGTCTCTCCCTCTCTCTCACTCTCTGTTGTACTCTCACATAGACACAAACCCTTCAAATCGTTTGGAGAGCAGTAACACTGGTCTGAATGCTTTCCACAGTGACCACCATGGACCTGCATTGGCGATGTGAACACGCGCGTGTGTGTGTGTGTGCGTAAAAAGGCCAGCCGATTTAGCTGTGTATAATTGTCAAACCATCCCTCCCCCCATCGTCAAGCGTGGGGTTGGTTATTGATCCCGGAGAGAGGCACAGTTCATCAGAGGCCATGAACAGGGGAGATGACTATTACATACAGTACGTGTAGGCAGTTTACAGATGGCCACCCATATGTCAAATTGTACTGAGCGATTCAAAGGCCTGGGGGTGCTTTATTGAATGATCATGTTGTAGAAACAAACAAGTCGATCATTCATCATTTGATCCTTGTAGGACTTTGCTGGTCTGTAGTTTGGGAGCGTCATCTGATTGGTCGGGAGCCAGGATCCAAATAAATATAGAGACAAAGCACGGATGAAATCAATGCAGCTACACAGGCTGTTTAATCGGCCAACAGAAATTACAGCTCCACAATCAGAGTTATGCATGAAAAGCTTTCTTCAAAGAGAGTTTGATTTCATTTCTTACGCTCCTCACAGGTTTAGGAAAAAGTTTTATCAGTGTTTATTCTCGGACATCAGTTAGCCCCTCTGGTGAGGAAAGGAGTCGATTGGTTGTTTTGATTTCCTAGACTGAATATGAAATACAAAAATCTGAAAGGGCTTGGCTTACAACTACTGCACTCTGAGTGCACAGTAAAAATCAAATAATAAACAGGCACAGCTTGACATGTTAGGGGTGGCTGTGGTTTGGCAGGTAGAGCAGGTCAAATTGCAGAGTTAGTGGTAAGTGGTTGCCCCCGTCAAAATGTCTCGCAAAGTGAACTGCTCCGGCTGCTAATACGGCAATACTGTACATGAGAAAGATACATGAATAATGTACTGGTGATGTAATATAAGCTCAGTCAGGCTTAGTGGAGGCCCCAAGGTGCAAATGATAACATTTCTGATAATAAATAAAAAACAACAACAAAAAAAAACCCACATCAACAGTGGAAACAAATATGCAGTCATTTTGTGTCTCTTTGCAGTTCCTTTGCATCTTTTTGTGGTCATTTTGTGTCTCTTTGATGTCACTTTGTGTCTCTCTGTGGTCATTTTGCATCTCTTTGAGGTCATTTTGTATCTTTTTATGGGCATTTCTATTCACTTTGAGATCATTTGTGTCTCCGTGGTCATTTTGTGTCTCTCTGTGGTCATATTGTGTCTCTTTGCAGTTCCTTTGCATCTCTTTGAGGTCATTTTGTGTCTCTGAAGTTCCTTTGCATCTCTTTGTTGTCATTTTGTGTCTCTTTGTTGTCACTTTGTGTCTCTCTGTGGTCATATTGTGTTTCTTTGCAGTTCCTTTGCATCTCTCTGTGGTCATTTTGTGTCTCTTTGTGGTCATTTTGTGTCTTTTTATGGGCTATTCTATTCACTTTGAGATCATTTTGTGTCTCTCTGTGGTCATATTGTGTCTCCTTGCAGTTCCTTTGCATCTCTTTGTGGACATTTTGTGTCTCTTTATGGGTCAATTTGTGTTTCTTTTAAAACATTTTGTGCTATTTTTTTATAATTTATAACTGTGATGATTTTTTTGTGTTCACCTTGTACAGATGCTGCATTTACAGTCTGTCACATGGCTCCCTTTAGCTTATTATTATTATGCACTGTTTTTTGTGGTTTTAGAAAAACACAAGATGAGACATGAGCTTGTCTCTTTTCCTAACGGTGCCTTTAGCAGCTTTATTCATAAGGAAATGCCTTTTTATTAACTTCAATGTTTGTGTCCAAAACTGAGTGCAGCCAGAATGTTGTGTATACTGCAGCAAAAAGTTCCATTCACTGCCAAACCTTTGAGCCATGTATGAAGGCATTACATGTGTAAAAATAATCAGAACCAGCCCTGCTCATTCATCGAAGATAATAGATATGTTATGTTGCAGCCTTTTGTTTTATAAAATGTTCTATAAAACGCCATGTTTCATTATTTCTGTTGCATTTTGCACCTCAGGGCCACCGACATTAGACTAAATAGACATCAGTGTATTTATGAATTAGGAATATTCCTCCTCCGAGGCATGTATGCATATTATGTTCAAGTATAACGTTTGCAGAATCTAAGGCTCATTATCATCATCAAGGGCGTTTCAAAAGGGATGAAAAAAATTAGCTGGTGAGGGGATAGAATTTGTGACCTTCCCTCCATCCCCGCTTAAATCACCTGGCTGTGGTGCAGTGAAATTCATTAAAGAGTTAAAGCATGGGAGAGATATCGTAGGTTAATTCAACCCTGTGTGATCTGACTACATTGGCTTTAATGAAGTGTGTTTTTGTTGAGTTAAAGGCACATTGGGGTTCTTTTCATCGGTCCCCTTCCTCATTAAACTTGATGCAAGAAAAAGTGGGGTGACACTTTAGAGCTGAAGTGTCACTGCTGACTTCCTTATGCATGTGTGTGTATGAGCATGTGTGTGTAATTATTTCTCATTAGAAAGCTCGTCAAGCCCTAAACGGTCCTCTCAGAGCCTGGTGTTTTTCGCTGTTGCTCGCACTAATCGTCTGCATCGAGGAATCAATGCTTCCCATATTACTGGAGTCTGATCTGCTTTCCTCCGCAGGCTGCTTTTCATTTTCCTCTTAAGTCTTCTGCCAAGTGTTTGAGCCATTATGGACCTCATTAGTGTCAGATAAGAATTTACAGCTGCCATGTGTCTGAAAATCTGCCTCTTGTGTTTGAAATACTGCACTAATCAAAGTATGGACGACAATGAGGGTAGATTGTGCCTTCAAGAGAACACTCCTGGTACAACATCAATATTTTTGTGTCTAATACACTCCCCCTCCCATTATGATCATTGTCTGCAGATTGTCAGATGTTCATGAGCAGCTCCTTTTCAAAGAAGTAGTTCAACATTTTGGGAAATATGCTTGTTTGCCAGAGGGGTAGATGAAAAGATCGATGCCAGTCTCATGTTTGTGTGTGAAGTGTGGAGCTCCAGCCAGGAGATGATTAGCTTAGCTTAGCATAAAGCTAAGGCTCAATCCAAACTTCAAAAATAGGGCAAGTTACATGCTGTAAATATCCCCTTTTGAGCAGAAGCTGGGAGCAGTGATTTCCCAGAGTCTTGTCGTCACCGTGGGGTTAACAGGCAACCAGTTGCACAGAAGCGCTGAGCAGATGGATAAACTATTGAGCCTTAAAGGTAGCCTACTGGTGGGAATTTTTTTTTTACTTTGAAGAGAACAAGCCTAGCTGTTTCCCCGTGTTTCCAGTATCTATACTAGGCTATGCTAATCGCCTCCCAACTGTAGCTCCACACTTAAAGAAGTATTTCACTGCTGTAAGGATGATCTTCTCATAAAACTGGGCTGTGTATGCAGAAGAAAGACACAAATACTTTTAAAATTGGTGCTACATGACCAGAGAAAACAGATGAAAAGGGCTGTAGCATTTGATTTTACCTACCAGAATGCACAGTGCCGCACCGCACCAATAAACACTCCCGCTGGTGCGTAACCTAATCCAAGCTTGGCCGTTTTGACCATAGACTGTATAAAAATATGGACGTACTCACCGTGACATCACCCATTGGTTTCTGAGGAGTGGGTTTGAAGCTCAAAGTAGTTGGCTCTGGCCATCGCCATCTTGGCAGTGCCTGACTCCGCCCAACTCCCGGCCAATCAAAAATGGGCAAAAAGGCAGGCCAAATGAAGCCTGGTTGCTTAAACAAGGCCACCTCGCTCGAAGCTGTTATGTTAGCTAAGGCTAACAAGCTAGGCTAACAAGCTACGCTACTTTGGCTAGCCCTGTGGTGTTGGCTGGTCCCGCTCATGTGCCCAGTTGGTGCCAGCTCCCTCACGAAACAAAATATCCAAAAGGCTAAAACACGGCTGAGAGGTCAGGTTCAATGACTTGCGAATTAGGTGAAATGACGCCTAGTAGACAGCCAGCGGCTAGTTAGCCACCCGTGATGGCACCACCTGTCACTCAAAGTGACCACGCCCTTAATTATGCGCAACTTTAAGCCTTAATAAAATTTAAACGGATTAGTTATTAAAAAAAATTCACCCCCCGTACAGCTGTCATGAAACGGGAATTAGCTATAGAGACCAAAACCGTTTTTGTTTATTTCTGCTGTAAAGTTGAGCATTTTAACATGGGGGTCTATGGGGATTGACTCCCTTTTGCAGCCTGCCTCAAGTGGCCATTCAACGAACTGCAGTTTTTGGCACTTCCGCATTGGCTTCACTCATCATCCCTGGAGGTTTACGCTTGGTTTTGACACATGAAAAAATACGGCAGCCATCTGGTAACAAAATATTAATTATAGTTAAAACAGTAAGCTGATGCAGAACAACCACTGCTCCACCCTTGGTCTTGGCAAGGTGCTAGAAACATCAGTAACTGGTAGAAAAATTTCCGCACACTTACATCTATGCAACATTTCACTTTATTGTTGAGCTTTCGGTCCTTTCGACCTTCATCAGACCATACATATGGCAACAATGGACAGGCAGGTAAAGGTGTCACTCTCAACAATCTCTGCCTCCCTGGAGTTGCAGTTTTTTTTTGTTTTATTAAAGTACTGAATGGCAAACTGTGAGGCATACAGATGGAAGCCGCACTTGTCTTGTCATACAATACCAGAATACATGAAAGGGGGTGGAACACAGTGAAAACAGAACAACATATAAAATCACAAAGCACCTTAAAGCAGTGTCAAATTACATTTTCATGAGATAGTGAATGGGGCTTTGAGTAGATTCCGGCAAAAGTCATCATTAATCAGAAATCCCCAAATCTATAGAACACGCATCTCAAAAGTAGAACAAAGGGTTATGAAGGGGTATCAGATGAGAACCATCATTAATCATAGAACAGTGAGCTAAAATATGTTCCCGGAAACATTTGAGGTAAGAAATAGTAATGCAGTAACAGAATTTTCGTTCATATTCCATCAGTGCCGCCTAGTTTGACTGTAGTTTTTTCAGCCTCCATTTTAACAATACAGAAAACAGCATGGTGCCCACTTTCTGCTCACAAATTCTCATATTACAGCCAAACAGTGCACTAAAATATATTTCTGAGGACATTTTAGTCACTAAATAGGCAATGCAGTAACAATCCATTTGACCAGCACTGCCTGGTTTTACAGTTTGATCTGAGATCCACTGCTATAGCCTACTGTTTGTGTCCATAGTGGTGGGCATACAGACTATTGAAGTACAATCTGTAGTTCGACAGCTCCAGAGCTGAGCGCAAAAGGATGAGCAGGGATATATGGGTGCTGGTTAGATGGAGGGAAGTTCACTTTATTACATTTTTTCACATACTACCAACATTGTTGATACAAGGCTGGTTGAAAATCTGGGAAATGTCCCTTTAACACACATACATGTCACCAATCTTCTCAACTGACTCTCAGAAACTGCAAATATGTGTATTCTGCATGATATTAAATCATTCCTTTAATGCTGCTCCTATTAATTATGCCACATGGCAATGGATGAGGGGGTTGTGTGTAATGTGAAGGGGCTTGCTCCCAACAGAGAATTATCATCCGACTCCACAGTTCCCCTCAGCTCAGCAGAGCTTTTTAGCACCTTTCAGCTCATTGTTTGGTTTTACAGCTCACAACTTGACTCTTTTGCATCTCCAACTGCTCTCTTTAGTGCCATTTTCAGCAGATCTTTTAAGGAAAAAGCTCTAAAAATCCAATTCCTGCTCAGCTCCAAATTTGCTGATTGTTTGTCTCCAAAATGGCAACATAATGTGAATACGTTGCACCGTATTGATCAGCTTGTTGGGAAAGCTGAATGTGGCAGGGCTAAAATTGTTGATAAGACTTGTTAGTCACCACAGTGTCTCAGGTTAGGCAGAGGAGAGGTGAGAATAATACATAATACAAACATCCAGCAGGTATAAGTTCCTATTTCATCACATCCCCTCCTGAACTGGTGCTGGGCTGTTCACGGGGACGCCCTGGGTGATAAAAGCTCTCGGGGCATCGAGCCTCTGTACTCTTCAGTGGTGTTATTGTTATTGCTGGAGCTGCTCCCATCTATTATACATGCTCCTCCTGTCACCAGCTACAGGTGCTGATGTGGAGTGGTGGCACAGAGAAAAGGAGACACATCCCACGAGGAGTGTATAAAAAACTTTAGTGTCAGGTAATAGGATTGTCAAGTATAGTTTCATGTGTGTTTGTTGTTGTTTGCTGTGCACTTTATGAGCAATGTATTTTACAGGATCAGGTTAGCCGCACTGGCAATTCTCAAGAATATAGTAAAACAGATTTATGGTGTGTTTAGACACCTCCCACTCCTGAGGGAGTCGTAGAGCAAACTCTCTAATCCAGCATCTATTGCATTAAGGCGTCAGGATGTTTCCCAACAATTCTTCCTGGCGATGGATTGACAGAGCAACTGTAAAACAACAACACATGTCTTAGTTGGGGGAAAAAGCTTGATGATAGCTTTATATTATATATGTTTGTTTTGTGGAGGAGGGGAGCTATCTGTTTAATCTCCAGATAGACAGACAGGTAATCCCTGATCAAAGTGTTCCGAGGCAGGCACAACCGTTATTAGGATACTTATATACAGTGTGTGTATGTGTGTGTCTGTTTGTGTGTTTGTGTGTGAGAGAGAAGGCCTCATACTTTGTTAAAGAACTTCTTTGGAGGAAGTGAACAGCATGGAGGGCAATGAAGAAGCAGCAGGATGTGGGATGTTGATTCAGTGATTGTCACATTAGCTGGTACATCATTAGTTGACTTCAGTGGTTACATAAAGTGCTGCTGCTGCTGTCGGATTAATGTTTTGTATCTCTTCACAATGACAAAACTAGGAAATTAAAAATCTGTTCTTGTTTTGTAAAGTGAAGTAAAGCTGGAATTACAATATAGTCTTATAGAAATATACAATGAGGACAATTTAAACACAGATTGAGAAGTTGCCTGATATCAGACAGAACTGTCAACTCACTGTTTCCATCTTCAGTCTAACATTGTGTCCACTGGGAGGGGGATTGATTCTGCCTCACCAGCAGTCACTAGAAAAGAATCAGTCTACCTGAAACTACTTGTTTGGTTCGGTTCAATCGTATTCAACGTCGTTTGCCCCCTAAGTGAGGTTTGATTGGGCAGGTGTGAACACAGCAATCACACTTGGGTGCGCACGAAAACAACCAGACCAAGGCATTCCTGAAGAGGTGGTCTTGGTCCGGCTACAAATGAACTCTGGTGCAGTTCGTTTGTGGTGAGAATGTGTTCCGACCTGGATCTGAACCAACTGCAGTCACATGACACATTGTTTGGGTTAAACATGAGCATGTTACAGTCCTGGAGGATTATTAATGTGCACCTCCTCCTGTACTGCCTTAATATGCACATTCAGCACATCCAATGCATCAAAACATTGTTTTCTAGTTGCAGTCATGCCTCGTTTTCAAACTGTATGGTTTGACTAAAATGAACAATGACAGCAATATAGTCTACGATGACCAGCGCTAAAATCAACCTGCATAGTTGTCCCTCCATTGTGACATTAGAAAGTGTCACATTTATCTTGCAAGTGTATTCTTCTTCAACGTTTTGTTTACTTCCTGGATTTTTCCCGCATGGAAATTCTGACCAATCAAGAGCAGCTTTCTCACGCAAGGCATTTGATCTGGTCCTCTTGTAAAAGGTGCCGTGAGAACACGAACCAACTCTAGGCAATTACACACCTTTGAAACAAAATTAGTCCCTGATTCAGACCAAAGCAAGACAACTCAAGGTCTGAAAGCAGCCTTGAACTCCATGCTGATTCATAGCCATGTCAAAATACCTGTATTGTCGGTCCTTTAAGAGAAGAGCAGAGCGAAGTAAAAACAAATTACAATGTCAGCTAATATTGAGAAACCATATCATTAAGGAAGAGCCTTGATAGCAGTGTCTGTCTTGTCTATACTACTTGGAATTGTTGTTATTATTTCTCAGTGGTTGTGGAGCACCAAAAGCACAAAAGTGAAAAGTGAAAATGAAATGCGAAAATTAACATTCCTACTAAAATTGTGACACATATCGCAGCTGCAATATCCGTCAAAATGATCACAATATGACCTTTTTTTGTATATCGTGCAGCCCTAATCTGAATACTACAGGGATACGTGCTTGAAAGTGTGTCTTTAATTGACGACTCGTGTGTGCTTTTGAACCTACAGAACAATTTTTATGTCCACCCTGCTGGTGTTGTGGTGGTCAACAGCTTCTTTGTTGTAGGAGTCTTTAAATTTTCTCTTGGAGCTGCATGAACATATACAGAATGCCCATCTCCAGCCCTCACAGTCTTCTCGCTCCAAACATCAAGTTGGGCTTGTTGAATGCTGATGCTGAGGTGAATAATAATGAGAAGTCCATCTGATTTACTGCATCTTGCTTGGAAGTAGTTAACCGCACTTTGGCCTAACTCTGGAGATGGTCCATCTAGGGTGCAACTAGTGGGGGAGACGTAAATCAATACGGCATGATTTGACTTGGCGCAAGCAAAAGTGCCAAAGCCCTTCTGGAGTCTTGTCAGCACTGAGAGGCCTGGCAACCAGAGAAGACTCCAGGAGGGCCTCATGAAACCAAAAATGGTTGCTGTTATACTTTGGGTTTTTGTACAGATTTAACAAACAAGATATAATTTGTTAACTAATAAACCTTAAAGACGCTAGTAGAAAGAGTTTGTCACCTTTGGACAGAGCCATGTAAACTGTTTCACCGTTTTTCCCAGTCTTTATGCTAAGCTAAGCTAATTGGCTTTTACTTAACACTCACATTTGTGTATCGATCTCATCTGAATCTAAACGAGAATGCAAATAAGCATATTTTCTACAAAGTTATTTATTATGGTACATATGATGGATGAGACCTGGCCACTTATTAACAAAGATGCATGGGTGTGCAGGTATTGCAACCTGCTGTACAGTAAATAAGGGCAAATTTATCTTATTGAATTCAGACGGTTTTCATGACAATAGCAGTTTGTCTCTCTGTGCTCGTCCTCGGAGCATTTTATGAAGCTACATTCGGCACAAAAAGTACATTATTGCCCCTGTGGGAGCACGACAGGAGCTGAGAAATGAGAGGAATATAAAAAGGAGAGAAGCAGATTGTGAGTCGGATCCAGAAGACTGGTGGGTGGAACAAGTGAACCCACACCCCTTCTATCCTATTATCTCTCTAAAGCTTCTTCTCACAAACGACTTTTATTGTTTCAGTCACTGATTTAACCCCAATAATGGCCAATAACATATTTTAAAGCCTATTGTGTACATGTTATAGGTCTCAGTCCGTCATAAAAGCCAAAAAGATGCAGTTTTAAAAAATACCCACAGTGTTAGAATATTAAGTTCATTTAATTAGTTGTACTGGATTTTTGCGCCTAATTTTCTATTTTCAGAATAATCTGGTTTCCTCTCTTGTGTTTTACCCATCCATCCATCCATCCATCCATCCATCCATTTTCATCCGCTTATCCACGGCCGGGTCGTGGGGGCAACAGGCCAAGCAAAGCACCCCAGACGTCCCTCTCCCCAGCAATGCTTTCCAGCTCCTCCTGGGGGACCCCAAGGCATTCCCAGGCCAGATGAGATATGTAATCCCTCCAGTGTGTTCTGGGTCTGCCCCAGGGCCTCCTATCAGTGGGACATGCCCAAAACACCTCCAGCGGGAGGCACTCAGGAGGCATCCTGATCAGACGCCCGAACCACCTCAACTGACCCCTTTAGAGGCGAAGGAGCAGCGGCTCTACTCCGAGCTCCCTTCGGATTTCCAAGTTCTTTACCCTGTCTTTAAGAGTGAGTCCAGCCATCCCTATGAAGAAAACTCATTTCGGCCACTTGTATCCGCAATCTTATTCTTTCGGTCATTACCCAGAGCTCATGACCATAGGTGAGGGTTGGAACGTAGATGGACAAGTAAATCGAAAGCTCAGCTCCCTCTTCACCACGACGGTCCAGTGCAGCCCTAGCATCACTGCAAAAGCCGCACAAAACCGCCGATCCATCTCATGCTGTATTCTACCCTCACTCTTGATCAAGACGGCGAGATACTTGTGTTTTAGTAGAATATTGTCGTGCTCTTTGTGTGGTCTTTTCAAACCAAAATAACTGATATTTGTTGTAAATATAAAAATAATCTCCTGCTGATATGTTTGGGGCATTTTGTTCCCCCATGAGGATGTCAACAACAGGTGGCTTGAGATTAGCTCTGTTTTGATAATCACTCACGATCACTACATGCGGTTCTTTTTTAGTATCTGTTGTTCTATTCTTTAAAGGGAAACTCAACATGGTGTATATACTCACACACATTCATATAAAGGAAATCCAGAGTATGAATTATATCAGTTGCTTCTATCGTCTCACATACACACACATGAATCTGGTCTCCTCTCTTATGTCTTTCTCTGTAATGGTAATTATCACCCTGTGGGACGCAGGATCACTGAGCAGTCTCTGCTTCGCCACAACAAAGTGCAAAGGTGGTGACGCATTAAACATCAGCATCCAGTGGAGAACACTATGTTAAAACTGCTTCTTAATGATTTTTCTCTTCCTTTCTACTTCGTAATCAGCACATATGGATCTACGGAACAGGATGAGGCAAAAACCTGTGAAAGTTGTCAGATGTTAACACACACAACAAAGGGTGTTTTATCAGCCAACCTGTTTTCCCTGCAGCACTGGATTAGATCTAATAGAAAGTGCTATTTCACGTTTATAGATACTCCTGGGTAACTTTTACTTTCCCGTTCCTTCATGCGAATACCAGTTTGTGCTTGTCGTGTTGCACACCAGCTTACAGAATTTTTTGTTCAATGGTGGCAGTGTCTTTTCTAAATACGCTCTTTCATGCATATCAAGTTCAAATGAAGTGAGGCCAACCGTTGTGGTTTGGCCATGGTATTCTTGTGAAACACACAACCACAAAAACACACCATGCTGTACATGAGACAAGGCAGTAGGGCAACGATCCATTTTTCTGACCTACCTGACTGCTGGTTCCACCGACACAACTTTGCATCGGGTTATTTATATTAAACATTTCTCAGAATCAGTAAGGCCTTATTTTCAGGCTTATATTAAATAACCGTGCCAGTGGTTTTGTGTGCTTTAGCACATTTGAACCACAAAATATTTGCAGGTCACAGAGAAATCAGTTAACCGTTTGCAAACTGCAGAGTTTTAGAAATCTGACGTTTTTTTTCTGCTGATCTATTTAGACATTGGTTTATGTTTGTTCAAGTATGATATGAAAATAGTAGACATTTGAAACTTTGTACAATCTTTTACACTGATCATTATGTCTGCAGTAATTTTTTTTTTAAACTTATCAGTATGAGGCAATGGAGGGCTGACCTTTTAAATCAATTAACACACAAGCAGTAAATGCAAGCTCTGTGGCTGTGTCAGAAATCATTCACCGAACTGTAAACCCCAGTGCGCTCACTTAGCTTACATTATTTTGGAAACAGCTTGCACTCAAAACTTTTAGTTTAGTATAATACAATAACATAAAATTACACCACACACAGAGTAATGTGTCACACGACCCTTGTCTGACAGGAATTTTATGTCACTTTAACGTAACTTTTCCTTTGTTGTTTGAGCATTTAATCCTGTGTTATATGAACATAAAAACATTGAGAACACGTTTTACAACAATTTTATTTAATTTCATCGAGCTATAAAATTATATTGTGGCGAGCCTCGTGTCTTGATTGCCAGAATAAGGCAAAGAGATGAATTCTGAACCTGGAAGTGCTCTTTATTTCACGCTAGCACAACTTTATGTTAGACACTCTAATATCCACACAGGCAGGAGGTCACTAACTGCGTTTACACATGAACTCATAATGCAAAATATTTTTGATACTCTGAATCCACTATATAGGGTATAATAATTCCCACTAGACATTCAAACAGCACTACAAAATGGTGAACTCACAATAGAGTCCACTATATCCTGAGTAGTAAGGGATTTTGGACACAGCCATTGTTCACTGTGATGAATTAAACAACTCAAGAAAGTTCTAAAAACCCCTTCATACCTACAGTCCACTCACAAAGGTGTTGCCACTTATGTTGTTTGGTAAGACCTCTTCTCGGGACTGTGTGGGTGTTTGCATGCTGTGCTTGATTGAAATATTCCTCATCAGTTAATTGGCCATGTTACGGCTGCTGGTCTGTTCCTCCAGGTCCCGCCTCTCCCTCATTAGTAGTGGTTGATCACACCTGAAGCCACTTGTAATCGGGGAACCATAGAAGTGGAAGGACTGGCTGCGAGCTGGGGTACAGTGGACCGTGACAGCAGAGCTGTGTGTGGTGTGTGTTGTCTGGTAGAAGCATTTTCGCGTTGGGTACTCCTTTGGTGTGGAAGGGAGGGTGTTGTTTTCCAGTTGCTGTTTTGCTGGCCTAAACTTACGTTTCTTTGCTTGTGTTTTATAGATGGTCTGGCTGCTTGTTTTGGAGCAGTTCGCTTTAAGTTTTCATTATATTCTGTTTTGTAAATAAATCATTATTAAGTTAATGTTGACCTGCTGTCCTCTCTCCTTCTTCCGAAAATACCCGTTAAACATTTTATATGGACGGGGGACGGGAACATAACATATTAAATGTTTACTGGGTATTTTCGGAAGAAGGAGAGAGGAGAGCAGGTCAACCTTATCTTCCTTCCTTTTCCCGCTGCATTTCCCCCCCTGACTTGGCCGGGTGCCGTTAAACTATTATGGCAACCAGCCGCGTATTATGCCGACGTTTTTCATTGGTTTCTGACACCGCAAGTCACTGCCCAAGTGTCGGATTTCGACGACTTTGGCGTGAAACCAGGCTCGATAAACTGCCCCTAAGTGACGCCACAAGACTACAAGTTTGTAGTCCTGCCCACCGTACTGAGAGTTTTGCTGCCTTACCTTTCGTTCTTTTCCTGCCACACCCCACCTGACGCTGCCAACCGCCACTAAACTATAACTGCGACCAGCTGTGTATCATGCCGACGTTAAAGGACAGCTTTTTTCATCAGTGAATGGGTCAATCTGACCTTGAACAGAAGCAATGACTCATTTCTATTTATCAGCATCAACTCATGACAAAATAAGTTTTTAAATGTGCAAAAAAGTAAAACTAATGTATTATATAGGTTTTTCCAATGTATATGGTTAGAGGAAAAACTGTAAACCCAGCGAAGGAACCATAATGGTAGGAAAGCTACACCTCCTAGTTGTTCTGTTCTGTTGTAGCCTATACTTAAGCTATATATATACTGGAACTGCTCTATGTGACTGTGCAGTTCCTTTGTTATTTCAGTACGCTCAGTGCAGAGCTGGACTGGGACAAAAAATCGGCCCGGGCATTTTGAGCCTAGTCCGGCCCACCAGGTATTGATGGAAAGACAATGAAGCCTATGAATGAAAACAAACTTTCTTGTGACACCGCTTGTACACTGTCTTGTTGGTGTATATGTACTTGTCTAATAAATTTAAACCTACACCATCCTCCCAGTCCCATTATTCTATACAGTACTTACTTAGAGGAACCCAAAAGGCTGCTTGGTCTAGTGAACCTCCTGAACAATGAACGTATGATGGGATCCTGAAAATTGGACAGTGAGGAACAGAGGTGAGACATGATCATTGATGAATATTAAAATGAATAAATGACAGATTTAGTAATATTTTCATAGACTATGTACTCACCACATCAATAAACAGCACAGCAACACATAATACTTCCTCAAACATGGCAACCTTTAAAAAGTGAAGGGATATTTTAAATTGAATGGAAACATGCCCACAATAAAAACAAAATACAGGTAATTATTGTCCACAAGAGTTTGCTGTTACATGTCAGTAAAAAAAACAATAAGATAAAAACACAACATATCTAGAATAAAGAGGATATTTATGTATAAAAGACAAATACATTTAAGTAGTTACTTTTAACTCCAAGCCACTTTTATGTTAATGTGCAGCATCACATCTCCTGGCAAATCCTAATTTGATTCAATCTAAATTATATTTGCAAGAGGGTTTATGATGAATACTAGCCTAATCATCTGGTTTTACATGAACATTTTTGCTCTGTTGAGCTTTAGCTGTTTCAGAGTAAAGAATTACTGCATAGTGCACTTATATCAATTAATAGACACTGAAATATTTTACTACCTAACTAATAAAGACTATACTTAACTAACTAAATGGATAAAATAAAGTTACTGGAGCACTAAGATCACCATCACTAGTATAACATCATAGAAACAGCCCAGCAGTAGAGAAACCCCGTCATGCTGCTCAACAGCCAGCTAAATTGTTAAATGGCCTACTCATAACTATGCTGTGTTAAGAGTTAGCAAGCACAACGAAAATAAACTATCAACCAAACTTGATTCATATCTGACCCAGGTAGACTCCTGTTCATCACTTCTTACCTGAAGTTCAAATTCCCCTCCAGTCGCACCGACTGTGCCGTCGTCATATAATGCGGCGGCCGCAGGTCTCTCCTCCTCCTCCTTCCTCCCCTTCGCCTCATCCACCTGCTGACGGCCACCTCCGCCATCATTACCTGCTGCGGCTGCTTTGGATGCTAGTGCGGGTGCGGTCACTGATGCTGCCACTGAAGAAGCTCCGCCATAGCCAGCAAACATCTGTGTTATTTTAACACATTTGGCAGCATCTTCCTAAAGGGCTTGTCTCTTTTTCTCTCTTATTTTTTCCGCACCTCCTTTGAGTTTCTTCTCAATTTTGTCAATCTCCTCTCTCTCTGTATGATTGACTGACTGGCAGCCGAGGCCCACGTGGGAGGGGGCATCGGCCCTTGTATCATGACATGACAAAAAAAAAAAAAAAAAAAAGGCCCGGCCCAAAATTACCGTCGGCCCACCGGCCAGTCCAGCACTGGCTCAGTGTATACACATTTAATCCCAGTGGGGATCAAACCTTTAACACTTTCAGCATTCATGCCTCTTTCTGCCCATTGAAGTAAACAACATCAAAGCAGTAAAATGCCAGTCGCTCTGAAAGGCAGAGAGTGAGAGCCGAGAAAAAAAAACAAAAAAAAAACCCGAGGTCCATCTGTGGTACTGTACAACACAATTTGGCCTCTCATCAGTGCAGATACCAAAGCAGACAGCAGCGTTGCATCATTAGTTGCTATTCCAGTCCCCTAATCATCAGTGGATCCCAACAACATTCTGTCATCTCTGCTTTTAAATATTTATAACACATGAGTATTTCTGGATCCCCCAGCCATCGTTTGCCTAATGAATCTATTACCAACAAGTCCAGTTTCATCTTTGACTCTTAAATCTTTAATAAAGAAAGAAGTGTTACATCACAGCACCACCATGAACCTCATAGTGTGTGTGTGTGTGTGTGTGTGTGTGTGTGTGGAGAGGATTTAATTTCTAACGTTCAGTCTCTGTTGGACAGTGAAATCAAATCTAGTCTGAATCCTCACCTCTGTTCTTGCAGCAAGCAGTTTTTAATGACTGACCCGCAATGGCTTCTGAATAATAAAATTTCCCTTCACCCTGCTCAGCGGTGGTAAAACACACTCTTTTGTGTCACGCTGTCAGTTTCACAGTCTCATTTTACATAATAGCTGTTCCTCAGATTAGGCGAAAAAGGTGAGTGGTAAATTGGACGTCGGTGACATAAAGAATGCAAGAGTGGAAAAGAGTCTCTGTCTCTTTGTTTCTTTTTGCTTCTCCTCTCTGTCTTTATTTGTTTAAATGAAATCTCTTACAGTACAGTGAAGGCCCTGAGGGAAGGAGGGCACATTTGAGCTGATCTGAAGGGAGAGCGAGCCGGTCGTCCTGAATGGTACTGTAGAGTTGGGAAGCTGCGTGTTCGCAGCTGAGACAGAGTCGGACCTCTCACTGCTTTTACATGTTCCTCTCTGGCTAATGAGGACACAGTACAGTGTTACAGTGTAATTCATTGCGCTGCATTGTTAATGTTTTCAATGCCATGAGGTCCAGCGTGATGCAAAAATCTTCTGTAAAGGATGTGATACCATTAAACTTTAATGATTGCCTGGGGGCAAGTGGGTCACTGCTGCAGCACATAGCAGGAGTATACAGCAGGGTTAAAAGAGAATAGAAACATAAAAGCAGAATGAAAATGTGTATACTATATAGAACAGATTTGACTTACTTAACATACAAACTGAGAACTTTAAAGTTAAGTCGAAGTGTGAATGGAAAAATGGACTGTACATTCAGAAAGGAATTCAGTGGAGAAGATCTTCCTGGAAAGGGAGATTATGTGAACACAGATAATAGGCTTACCAGTGTGTGCTGTACACAGTATAAACAGTGGTGGATAAAACCAAGGTACATTTCCTTCAGTACTTTACTGTGGTGTTCTGTGGAGTTTTCTGAAAGCAGGGGTGTCAAACTCATTTTAATTCATGAGCCACGTACATCTCGATTTGATCTCAAGTGGGCTATATCAACAAAACCACTGCATAATAACCTAGAAGCACTACTCCACTAATTACATGTGAATTTTTCCATACAGCTCCCCGAACAGTAATCCAAAAGTGGAAGCTATTGAGGAAGCAGGTTATCTCTAGCCTTAGGCCCGATCACACAGAAAGTGTTTTGCAGGTTGCAAAATGTGAAGCATGTCGCACTGCCTTTTTTAAAAATTGAGTGCCACTATTGAAAAGAAAATGCTTGCTGCACCTTTTTTATTCTAACCACCCCACGTAGTCAATCTACTGTTTATTTTAGTTATTTGACGGTAATTAGTATCTAGTTCCTAAAATGTTGAGGCAGAGGGTACTTGCTGTAGCTCTGGTTGAGGGTGAGAGGCTGTCAACAAACAGTTTTTTGGGTACATGGAAACAGAGATCTGTGTGGGCACATGAGACCCTCAAAAGGAGGGTGGATCACAGGGAGTACCACCAGCTGGTCCAGGAGCTTCGCCTTGATAATGGCTGTTTCCAGGCATATTTTAGGATGACTCTGGGGCAGTTTGACAACCCACTGTCTATCGCCTGGCCGCATAGCTCTGGGTATCCAGCAACCACTACCACCAGTTTCTCCTCTGTTGTTTACCAAGTGTAAACTCATTTTCGTGACTACCACAGAAGGCCCGCCTCTCAAATCATTCTATTGGACGATGGGAAAAAAGATGATGAAAAAAGAGATGATGTGGGGTGTTTTTCTCCTTTGAGTTGAAGTTTTTTCAACTCGAGGAGTTCAGAGCGCTTCAGCAAAAACACCAGGCGCCTAGAGTGCAGAAATGCCAGGCACGTCGCAACCCAAAAGACTTGAACAAAAAGCTTCAGTCTCAGTAAGAACAATTACAAAAAGGCACCTCCAGCTGTTAAAACGCCGTCTGTGTGATCTGGGCCTAACAAATCATTTACAAATGAAAAGACAGAAATCTGATACGAATACTTTTTGTATGGAAGCTGCTGAATGACAATATTTTGCTCATCGTTTAATCTCTTTTAATACAATAAATATTCATTGTGTTTTAAAACAAACTGTATTCTTGTCAGGGTGGTTTACATGGCGTATCTATTAACTTTCAAATTTGCTCCTGAAACCTTGCACCTCTTAGCCTTCACAAGTGCATCAATATTAGCTGTGCAGTGTCATCCAGTGGGCCTGATTGGACCCTTTGGCGGGCCGGTATGTTTGACACCCCTGATTCAAAGAAACAAAGTTTACCATCAGTGTTTCTCACCAAAACACAGTTTACATCCTGCTGGCTGAACAGCCGCTTCGCAAATGTTTCATGAAGAAGGAAATGCATTCAGACCCTTCTGAATATTTTAAATTGCCCATTGTTTAAATCCATGTTTGGTAGCTTGCTGTCTTCTTCTTCACTGCCTTTATGGGCACACTGCTACGCTCTTTTGCTTCCTTGTGTGCATGAATGGCACAAACAAAACAGGGACATGAGTAAAAAAGATTGTATTATGGCAACACTAGTTCTCCACAGGATACCTTTAAGGACCATTTTGAGGTACTTCACTTGAATATTTCCATTTCAAGCTACTTTTATTTCCACTCCACTTTATCGCAAATTTAAATCTTATACTTCTTTACTCCACTGGGCCTACATTTGATAGCAGATACTTTAGAGACCATCAGGTCCTACTGATCCTAAATAGAGAGGAGAACTTAAAAATGCATATCGAACAAAAGTTCGAGTCTCAGGAGGATACATATAATTCAGCATCATAGATTAAACTACTGTAATCTCTCATTTGTTAAGTACAACATTAGCCTTTATTTTTGTTCTTTTTCAGTACATTTAGCAAATAATACTTCCCTTACTTAAGTAACATTGTAAATGAAGGATATGTGTTGCAGCAGAGTGGTGTTGCTTCTTTACTTAAAGGACCAGTTTTTAAGATTTAGAGGCATTTATTGGCAGAAATGGTACTTAATATTCATAACTATGTTTTCATTAGTTCATAATCAGTTGTTAATATGTAAATCATCAGTGTTCGATGTCCCCAAATCCGACACACCAGACCTTTAAGTAAAATATCTGATTATTTATTTCACCATGTAGCATAAAAGACTACAGTGGCTATCATTATTATCACTGCATATTCATTCATTATTTAATTTATTCTGGTGACATGCCTTCAGCCCGTCCCACATGAGATTATAAGATACCATCTTTGTTTTAGTTAGTTAGTAGCAGTTTATTTCAAACATGTACAGTAAGTAGCAAGTAAACAAAATAATCATACTATGGTAGACAGACATAAAAAACAGGTGACTAAAGGAAGCATGAAAACTGAAAACAACATATAATGATTTGATTTACATGTCCAAAAAGGAGTGGAAGGAGGTACAAACTTATTTATTCCCACTTCTTCTAATAGCCAATCATGTAGCTCCCCATCAGTATAAAGCTGTACAATAATTAATTCTCCAAGACCTATTCTAATATATTAAACAAATTACCAATAATATTTGTCTTACAGCAAGATATGAAATAATTACAAAAATACTTATATATATTTAAACCTTATTCAAAACAATAATTTCATCTTTATATCCTTATCCAATCATGACAGATGTGTTTTGCTTTGTCAAACTATGCGTATATACACAGACTGTTTACATATACATACTCAAAACTGATGGCAATGAATAAATGAATAAATAAAGAGTAAACTCTTGCTGATAGTCAAACACCTTCATTGTTGTATCTTCATTTTTATGTGGGACAGGAGCATAAAAGAAACACAATTAAACTACAGTTATGAACAAACAACAAAACAATACAAAAGAAAAAATTCTAAATTAACTGTTTACACAAGGAAGCACCAAACACTCACAGACCATCTCCATAAAGAGCTCCTTTTCTTTTCTCCCGGGGTTGTTTATGTAATAATAACAACAGGGAGATCTGTTTGATCAAAGCAACCATGTGAATCAATACCAACATGGTGTGAAAATATCTCTGTGTATTCACTTTAATAAGGCTATAAAAGGCAGATATGTTATGAACACAAAAATCAATAACCATTAACCCCATCAGTGCACTGTGTTATCTTAAATGTGCAGATAACAAGGGCTCAGAGTATCCATCTAGATCTCTAAAATCTGCATTAGCCAAATTGTTTTATTTTCCACTTGACACTGCTTCCTTCTCACATCTGAATTTGCAGGATGGATCAATAAAAGCTTTAAATGAATAGGGGCTGCGCTGGAAGTGCAAAAAACACGGCAGAAGCGTCAGATATTGTGTTGCCATGGAAATGTTATCTTGTTAGGTGATGACACAATTCAGAAATATGTACTCGGTTAAGAAATATTATGTAACCGCTCCCTCTCTCGACCCTTCTCTGTTGCTCTTCCTCCCTGTCAAAGATTGTTAGAGCACTGATTATTGTTGATGTAATAAAATGCAGCCAGCCAGTGAATCGAAATGACAGATACATAAAAAGCAGGGATGGGGGGGTGGAGATGGAGATGGAGATGGAGGAGGGTCTCTGAACGTGTGTGTGTGTGTGTTCCAATAACCTTGGTGACTGTGTCCCCAGCCCATTCCCACTGCAGGGGCCGAAGCCCGTCTATCCTCCTGCAGGGTAAACGTCTCTCCTCTGGACTTGGTTTGGTTCACTGAATCCTTACTGAGAGAGACACAAAGAGAGTATGAAGGGATGTGGGGATGGAGGAGGAGGAGGAGGACGAGGAGGAGGAGTGGGTTTTGACAACAAGAGAAGTGAGGATGCTGGTTGAGCGGGGCAGAGGAGGCGGAGTGGGATGATAGGTGAAGTGCAAAGAGAGAGAGAGAGAGAGAGAGGAGGAGGAAAGAGGTGGTTGGATGATGAGAAGAGAAGAGGAGGAGGAGGAGGAGAAGAGAGAAAGTCCATGCAAAGCTCAGTCTTCTCTGTCTTCCCTGACTAAGAATAGCAGCTCTTCTGCTAACCCAGTGCCCCAGGACATGACCATTTGAATAAAAGCCTCTATCGCTTCACGTAACGCTTGGTGTGTGTGCTCTACTGTAGGTGTGTGTTTGCATGTGTCTGTGTGTAAGTGTGGGGAAGTATGTTGAGGGCAGATACTCAGGGAAATTCATCAGAATAATAAGAGAGACAGACAGGAAACGAGAGTGAGAGATAGAAAGATAGGGAGCGGGCTAATTGATGATGATGATGATAATAGGCTGGTGAAGAACGGAGACACAGGCAAAACTCAATGCTTTATTTCAATGAGCAGTTAACTCTGTCATGTGTGTTGAAAGTCCTGTCTCACTCTCTGTCTGCCTGCTTCACGCACGGCCCGGGGAACTTTATATGGGATGAATCTGGGCAAGAAAAGAGCGTGAAAAGCAAATGTAGTCGAAGCCATGTTTCCATATGTGTGCGCCATATGTCTGATTAGCTGTGGCTCGCATCTCACAGGAGCAACCAAAACATCCCGAGCTGTAAAGTGAGATTGTTGGAGCTGTGGATGTGTTAGGTGTCAGGGTCACAAATATAAACAGCTTTGCTTTCTTTATCTCCTCAGCACTACTTCCTCATCATGTTTGGTCACGATGGACAGAAGCCTCTGGAGCTGCGGACAGAGGAGGAGAGTGACTGCGATGAATGGGTGGAGGCCATCCAGCAGGCGAGGTACATGCACAGTATTCCAAAAAGTGAATTTGTGTGCCTTCCCATCTCTGTTTTGTGCAGCACAAAATGTGACATCACACATTGTGACCACAGTTTGATGTGATGTGACAGAACATTAAGTTTAGAAAGCGTTAACACAGCCAAACCTGTGGTTTTTCATCATGTAGCCCATTAGATGTAAATCATGTGTAAGGCTGAAGCTTTGTGTTCCAAAGAATACTTATACTTTGTTTCCAGCCCTCTACGTCTCCATTCGGTTTAAGTTACTAAGTTGGTATGAAAGATTGGAAAATTTGATTTATACATGCAGTAATCCATCTTATTTTTTTCTCAGACTGACATTATTGTGGCATGAGCTGCAGCAACTTTTAAAAGATCCTCCTTGTTGGTGTGTTCAAAGAGGCTCAGACATCTAAGATTTGAGGTTTGGAGTTTGGACATGGTCGTCCTGATAAAAAATGCCTTGGTGCAATGCAATCACAGCCTCATTAGTGTCATCTGTGCTTCCTGCAGCTTCACAGCGACTGTTTCTGACATGAGGAACTGTGCGACCGACTAAATCCACAATACATTGTAAGGGCACAGTCATGCATGAGCAAAATTAACACTGGCAAATATTTGCCTTCCGTTTTCTCACATTCAGTGCAAGCAAAGGTGCAAATAAAGCAGTCCATTCTAGCGGCGAAGCAAATTTGCATCTTCGCATTGTGCAGAGTTCAATTTTGGTGAACTTAGACCAGCAAAGTTGCAGCCCTAACCAATAGCTAAGAAGTATGTGTGGAGGAGAAATGTTGTTGCCGTTTTTTAACCAGCCCTCATTGTATGAAATCGGTCTGAGAAACACAAAGTGCCCCACATGAGAGATGCTGCCTGGCTGACAGTGAGTCGGGAGACAGGCGTGGAACTTAAGAAAATGGAAAATGTACCAATAACATCATATTTCATGGCAAGCTAGCTTTCAGTGTGCGTCACACCCCGCACTGCCCTCATACGGCTTGAATATCTCCTCTGCAGGTGATGGTCACTCGCCTGCACTCACTCATATGTGACTGTGCCCTAATCCAGTGGTTCCCAACTGTTGGGTCTTGGTCCAAAAGTGGGTCACAGGTCCATTCTGAATGGACAGGAAGTGACTTGCAAATGTGTCAAGTTTGTAAAAACCCCACTTTATTTTTAATTCCACTGAATTTCCAGTGCAGAGCTTTTATTTTGAAGTGCCATTTCCTGCTGTAGATTGAGTGACTATTGGGCAGCTACTTGACAGAGACAGCAATTCTCTAATTTGTGCCTCGTCGTCTCCTCCCTCCTCCGTCCTTCTTCCTGTAACCCAGAAGTCAGTCTCAGTGCACCACATTGAAGGATTCCTAAAAAGAATCCCAAGAGTAGGAGGCTTGCTGGAGGAGCTAGGAGAAAGGATGCACAGGTGTGTCCTTTGGGGAAGTCTTTTTGGCACTTGTGATGTATAAAAGAGGATGATGATGCAGCTGTGCCACACGATATATTTAATTGACATTGCTTTAAAATGATGGCTCCAAAGCCCGGTGTCTCATTATGTTAAATGTCTGTTGCCTCGACTCCTCCCTCCTCTTGTCTCTTGCCTCCTCTGTTTGCATCTCAGGTGGGAAGGACTTAGATGATAGGAGAGGAGGCAAGGAAAGGAGTGAGTGAGTGGACAACTCCTGAGCCACAGCCGCCCCAAATTAAGGCAAATCACTGCACACAAACTTTACATCTGCCAAATCTGAACCAGTCTTTAATCACAGCCCAAAGAGGACATTTGACTAAAAACATCTGACAACCCTCAGAATACTGTCAGTAGATTAATGCCCTTTTTCCATGGTCACTCTTGGCTGCGCCGAGTACAGCCATGCTGCGCTGGTTTGTGTTTCCATTGTCAGTTTAGACACAACGTGCCATGTTGAGCTGCGCCGGAGATGGACCTTCTCAGGAGTAGGCCCAAAAGCCAGGCTACTCGGCGGTGATGTCTAGTCAACCGCAGCCAACCCCCGACAACCTCCCTTCTCCCCACAAACGAGCTGTGTGTTGCAAGACTGCACTCACCTCTGTCTGCAGGAGACCAGAGAGAAAGGCGTTTTTAAAAGTCTTTCAGTACTTCTGTAGCTTCTAACTGAATCTCTGTGGTTTGGAGTTTAGTTTCTCTCCTGCGTCCTGTTTTTACTTTA
This sequence comes from Epinephelus moara, assembly GCF_006386435.1. Lineage (NCBI taxonomy): Eukaryota > Metazoa > Chordata > Actinopteri > Perciformes > Serranidae > Epinephelus > Epinephelus moara. The sequence goes on along the minus strand of NC_065513.1, from coordinate 30,408,000 downwards.
CATATCTGCTTTATTTTATTATTTTGTGTTCGCTATCTGCTGAATTAGTTGTGTGAAGTTGCTGCTCGAAAACTCAACATTTCCTTATTTTGCTGCTTCACAATAAAAGTTTTTACATAACAAAATAATGGGGGACTTTTATTTTTAAGACTCTATAGGAATTAGAATATGTTTATTATAGAATTATTGGAACTTTATTAGTGGCTTTTGTTTGATTAAGACCAGTGTAATAATATGGCAGGGAGAAAAGTGAAAGCAGAAACAGCCAGAGTGAGATGTTGATGAAGAGCTGCAGACAACAGGCTCTTACTGCACCTCTGCAAACAGCTCACCTCCAACAGGTAAACTTCTTTTACCTGCCCTGCTGTGGAAAAACACATGCAGCTAAAATAACAGGGGACTTTAGCTGTGGATCGGCCTGCTGCTTTTAAACGTCATCACTCAAGACGAGCCATCATCAGTTTAAGACACACCTTCAAGCAGGTAGCACTGTTGTAATGGAAATCCAAATCCCTGCTGTGCTGGGCTGAGGGCCCAAACCAAGCCAAGCCAAGCCAAACCAAGCCAAGCCAGCCCGTTATTGTTAACAGGCCAAACAATGCAAATGCCGTCGGTGCGGTCCTTCTTTCTTGACTATGAAGCATCAGTCTAATTCACCCTAAGCCAATCTGCTTCATCAGGAACGTGTGTTTGCAGCTTGATCTGATTTGATTTACAGTGCTGGCAACATAACAAGACAATCCCACAACTGGCATCAGATTTTAATTCGAACGTTGCTCAACGCAGATGGGCGCACTAAAATATGACACATCTCGTTTTCCAGTGGAGCTCTGCCCACTTCAAACCAGTGAGAACAGTGAGGGCAAAAGTACCGACATATCTGGGGAAATAACCAGATTGTTCTAAGTTTGGTAGAAAATGTTGTGTTCAATGAGGACTCCATTGCTCAAAGTGAGAAGCTGTTGAGAACCTAGGTTTTCAGGGCTTTCAAGATTTTAAAGCTTCACACAGGATGGATCGTTTAAATCATCCCCAAGCATTCATTTCAATAAAATGAACATCCAGTGTTTTTGTTATTTCCTCATTTTGTGCCATAACACACAACTAGGGACAAAAGCAAGCAAAGAAATACAGGCTGTTATTCAGTCATGTTTATGACATAAGTGCCTCATATAACTGACATCTCTGTATATATCTGGTGACTTCTCTTTATTTTCAGTTACTCTGACATCATCATTGAACGAGAGGTGTATCGGCAGAAGTACATCCACCTGGGACAGATAGTGGAGACTGAGAAGGTGGCAGGCAATCAGCTGCGGACCCAGCTGGAAGATCAAAATACAGAAATTGAGAGGCTCAAAGCAGAGGTACAGCATGCATGTGCGCACACACACACACACACACACACACACACACACACACACACACACACACCTGAAAGGTGTCCATTTAGGTGTCCGTTGCATCTCCTATGTGGGATCTAACAGCCAACAGCCAGTGCATGTGTGAATTTCATGTAACACAGAAGACAACAGCGAGTGCTGAGCTTTGGACGAGGAAAAGTAGCTGGTGATGACTGTCTTTGTTGGTGTTTTTTGTGAAAACAATTCTCTCGGGCCACAGTTTTTTGGCTGTGCTGTAGATACATGAGCTGCTCTTCTTCTGTTGCTTTTCTGATACAAGTGTCATTTTGAGTGGAACTCTGGGGTTGTTGTTGTTTAGGTGTGCTTGCTGTAAACACAAGCAACCAGAGGTGTTGCCAAATCAAACAGGACTGAAATCTAACCATCTAACTTTAGATAGCATGTGTACAGTATCTTTTTAAAACAGGGAAATATGAAATGATCATTGTTGGTGTCTTAACAAAAACATGATGGTCTTCGACGAGAAAGCCTCTGGGCGCGACAGCCAACATTTAGGCTGATCTGCTGTAGCCAGCGGACATTCAAGACTTCCTCTTTCTTGTGCTGGTTACTTCGGCTAATCTATATAAACAGATGTCTGCATATGAAAGCAAACAAATTCTAAAAGGCTAATATAAAGCTAACTAGTCGTCAGACAAAGCTGATTGGTTCTGGGATTGTATCTAGCCAATGCCTCTCCACAAGGGGTTTGTCCCAAGTCTCTTATTTCTATAGTGCTACTGCTAGCTCCTTGCTTGAACCGGAAGTCGTTCGAGGCCCGCCATCTTCTAGGCCGTCCCAAGTCTCTTATTTGTGCAGCGAGGAGCTAGCGCTAGGAGCTAGCAGCAAGCTTTAAGTAGCTACGAGCTAGGATGGTTTGAGAGCTTCCTATCTGGAAGAGTTTTTCAGCTGAACGCCATGACGTATAAATACCCGCCCTCTACATCTGGCACATTTGAATGAGATGGTGGAGAAACAGTACAAGAGTAAGTACCCGTTACATGCATTCTTTGCAATGAATCGCTGACTATGTTGAATGATGGTGAGTTAATTGAATGATAGTGCTCATCACAGTGACAGTGGAATAGCAGGGCTATAGTCTGTTCTGTAATTGCACAAACTTCGACAAATGACTCACATGCAAAAGTGTGTGACCAGAGTCATGACGGCGGGGGGTAGGGGCTACTGTTTTGGTCAGCGAATATAATGAGACTTGGGCTGTACCCATAGTAATGCCAGACACTGGCTGCTTTACAGAGCAGATCCAGCGGTGCCGCCGTCATCAGGATGGACGTCACTTCACGTGACGCTTCAGTGAAAAGGATGTCTCATGTCTCTTAAACCGACAATGCTCGCTCATCGCTCCTAGTGCTAGCTCCTCGCATTTTTTCCTAGGTGGGAGGAGCTAATCAGCTAGCAAAGTCGGCTAGGTAAGATAACTAGCAGTAATTTAAGAGACTTGGGACAGACCCAAGGATTGTTTACCTGTCATTCGAATGGGATTGGTCAATACTACTGGAACTACAAACAGAAACCAGAATACTTCCAATAACCATGTTTTTTAATTTAATTTATGACCTAACATAAATGTACGAATGGCACCGTTACTGGGTCAAAATAACCATATATTGGTACGCCTGAAAAACCCAATGAAATAATATAAATAACACTAAAACTAGGTTGGTGCCACACTGACCCAGCACTGGGGTTTAACATTTGGGTCGATTGTGGTAGACCCAGTGCTGGGTCAGCGTAGCACCAACCTAGTTTTAGTGTTATTTATATTATTTCATTGGGTTTTTCAGGCGTACCAATATATGGTTATTTTGACCCAGTAACGGTGCCACAAATTGAGCATTGCATTAGTTCAGGCAGGACATGATGTCAAGCTCAGTTCACATCCCAGCTACATCAACTGATCTCAAACAGCCAATCAACTGATGGAGTAGCTGATTGATCATGTAGGCACATGGAAGGGCAGTGAGATGTGCTCTCTCTGCCTCAGGCTTTCCACGTGGAAGAGGCTTCCTGTGTAGGCCTAGGAAAGGCACAGAGGCCCCAGAACAGAGCCATACAGCCAAATATAATGCTGCAAATGGAAATAAAGTTTTCTTAGACAAAAGTGTTCCTGACTGAAGTACATTTTTGTTGGGTCATAAATTAAACTAAAAATATGATTACTTTTTCCCAATGTGATGTTATTTTTAATCAAATTAGCTCATCATTTAAACCAAAATAGTGTCATTTTTGACTTAGGTTTAGTGTTATTTAGTCTTGTTGGGATATTGATCCATATTCTAAGTCAGAGGTACCTGGTGGAGTTTTCATATGTTATGTTAACATTTAGAGGACGTGAAACACATTGTGTGTAGGGCTGCAACGATAAGTCGACTAATCGATGACTAATCGACTATTAAAATAATCGGTGACTGTTTTAGTAGTCGACTAATCAGTTTGAGTCATTTTTCATATAAAAGTACTATAAAAGTACCCCAAAATACTCTTATTGCAGCTTCTTACAGTACGTTTAGATATTGGCAGCTTCACACGCTCTCCCCTGACAGTGAACTAAAACCCTTTGGCGTGAGTACGAAACAAGACATTAGATGACATAATTTCGGGATTTGGGAGAGACAGACCGACATTTTTCAACATTTTAACACATTTTTCGATAAAATGATTAGTCGACAAATCGAAGAAATAATCGACAGATTAGTGGAATAACATGTAACTGGTGGAGGAATGCATTGCATTTGCATGTTCGTCCTTCTGCATGTAAATGATTCAAATAAAACAGGCACCCACTAATAAAAACATTGCTCCATAGGAAGGAAAGGAAACACACACACACACGCACGCACGCACGCACACACACACACACACACACACACACACACACACACATAGAAATATCCCTTTGGGCATGCAGTGTGTGCGTCTTCTCACAGCTGTGTTTATGGCAGTGGAGGAGGAGGATCTGAACGGTCCTCATTCACCACCAGGCGTAGGTGGAGAAGCCCACCGCTCAATAAAGACAGTCCATCAGCTTCCTTGCAAACAGCTGCCAAACCGTTACGCTTATCGAACACAACACGTTTCTGTTCTGCCGTCACAGCACGGTGAATCAGATGTGCGCGTTGGCACAAAAAAATACAAATGACCTCTGCAACATTGTTAATCAGAACTAATTACAATTCTCCCTCACACACGCAAGTGACAGCAGGTAATTATTGGTTTATGCTAATTAGATCAATAGCTGAAGTTGTTTTTGAAGTAAACAATAAGTGAGCTTACTCACTGACATCACGTCAGTTATTTGGTACTTTTCTTTCACACATTTACAAACAGTTTCATGTCATGAAAAACAGCGGGACACAATTTGTTCCATTAGATACCAGTTTTAAAATGGATATATGATTTTGCATTAATTTGCCACATCAGGAGGTAAATATCTCGGTGTCAGATTTTCTTTTATTAATATTGTAACACTGATTTCAACCATAATGCTAGCCAATGAGTTTGAGAACTGACTCCCAGATGAAGTCATCCGTAATAGTGATAGTGATTTTGTGGATCTGTCATTTATGAATAGTATTCTAATGATTTTTGTGAAAGTTTTCTGCAATAAACATAGTTGTTTGATCCAAACCTAGATTGTAGACAAGTACAGTATTTGCATATCAAACTGTCTCAGATGCAGATGTATAGGAAAATATTACTTGAGTCTTTGAACACAAAATCCTGCACACTGCTTTTGCTCAGCTTCACAATTTATTGATAACACTAATGTTTCCGTCCTCTTGGACCTTCATCAAGAGTGTTTAACACCATTATTTCCAACCTAAATAAATTGGGAAATTATTCCAACATTATACACCTTTAAAATAAAGCTTTACCATTGTCTTTTAAGATTTAATTGCTAATCAGATATTTGCTAAAAAAGTGCCTCTCCTGTATCAGATAAGCTAATCCTTTGCAAATGTTTTCTTGCCACATAGGTAGCCAGACAGTACACCAGAGTTCACACCAGTTGCCAGAAAACTGTTGCTCTGTTTGTTTCTGCAAATGTTTGATATTTTTTACATTATTATGTAGTGCAGTGGTTCCCAACTGGTGGGTCGTGGTCCAAAAATGGGTTACGGGTCCAATCGGAATGGACCATATGTGACTCATGTCAAAACATGTCAAATTTGTAAAAAAGCACACATTATTTTGAAGTGCAGTAAATTTCCAGCTGTAAAGTGACTAACCAACAGTTCCTTGACAGAAAGAGAAAACTCGCTCAACAACATGGCCGAATGCAAGTACAAGGCTGAATGTATTAAAGTGTGGGACCTCAAACTAATGACTAATGCAGGATTTATACTTCTGCGTCAAATGGATGCCGTACCTACAGTGTTGGCTCTGCCTCAAGCCTTCGCTGTACCCTACGCTGTAGCCTAACGTGCACCTCCCCAGAAGTGTAACTACATGTTTCAGAGATACAGACCTCCTGTCTATTTTTACAAACTGAAACTATTTCTAACCCTAACCCAGGAATAGCATTTTAGTCTTGTGTGTGATTTATCCTGGCTTCATATGAGCAGAGGAAATCTCCGCTCATTGCTAGGCTAATTTATACAATGTAAAATGCTATAGGCTTGTGCGAATAACGTTAGCATGTTAAATTTGTTTGGAAAACGTGTTTAGTATAAGACAGTTGTTTTGTCAGTGAACCTTTTGAGTCGTAATGGAGCTGAATTTCAGAACATTACTTTTGTTAAAAGTTGATGATGTTCCTGGCTTCCTATAAGTATGGGGAAAAGTCTGCTAGCTGCTAGGCTAATTTATACAATGTAAAATTCCATAGGCTTGTGCTAAAAACATTAGCATGTTGTATTGGTGATGAAAATGTGTCCAGCAATAGATAAATTCTTGAATGCTGCGAGTTATAGTGAAGCTGATATGTGCGCTTGTGTTTGACATTGTTGCTATAAAGCCATGTTTAATGTGTGTTTTGAATCAACTTCAACAAACTTCACAGCACTTCACAGAAACCCTGTCGCCGACTAGGGTTTTGGTGGTGTAACTGCAGCAGACACACCACCGCACAAGTATATATGCCCACAATGACATAGGCCATGTGTGTAGGCTAATGCGTAGGGTCTGCATACAGCTGATGCACAAGTAGAAATATGTAGTTTCTTTACATTTCAACAAGGCTGTCGTTCAAGTGTGGTTATGTTTAGACACAAAAACCACTTGGTTATTATGAGAAAGAAATCATGTTTTGGCTTAAATGACATGCTTTTCGTGGTGCTATCCCAGCTGGAAAAAACAGAAATGGTTCGCTAGAAAACACCCACATTTGTTGGTCTAAAAAAGCTGTTGGAAAAATAGTGACAAGTTGCTAAAACACAACCAGTTTTATTTGTTTGTTGGTTTTGAACAGTGGTCTGCAGTGGTCAGCAGGTTGGCAGGCTAAGTCAAAAGTCAGCTCATTTCCTGCATTACTTTAAAACGTTGATATGATACATATGAAACGTACAAATGTAACATAGGCTTATTTGTGGTTTGCAGCAATGTACAATGCCAATGTTTTCTCCAGGCGACTGGTCTGCAGAGTGACTCTAACTGTACAGGTGCTTGATTGAAATTGAATTCAGCAGTTTGCCCCAAAGGAAGCTGTTTGCTTGCTTGGCCAGCTGCTAACATCTCCACAAATCACAGCTCCAGCACCATTTCCAGTCCAGTCTCGGCTCATCTGTGTCAATAATGGCTGATATATTTTATGTTTTGTTTGTATAGGCTATTTCTGTCTTCAGGAAGAAATAACACTAATGGATTAGCCTGTTAGGCTGCTTTTAGTTGTAATTCTCCCTCAGAGCAACAAGTGTGGAAGCTTCTCCCTGCTACACACTGTGATTATATCTCTTTGGCAGGACACAGTGAGCCCTGCTGATAATGAAAATGCTAACGACAGACATTTTATATTAGGAAACATCTGCCTGTGTAATTGGCCTGCTCATGAAAAAAGGATTAGACTTTGAGAGCCAGTGTGCAGTCGGTGATCCATCTCATTAAAACATACTCTTGTTTATTTGTTTATGTGTGTGTTGATCCGTGTTTATGAATAATTAAACCAACTAGCCACTGTAACTGTCAACAGTTGGCAGACTGGCTCCTCACTCCTGCCATTTGCATGATAGCGCTAGTGAATAAGAAAATGAAGATGAAAGTGTGTGGCTGGAAAAGGCTTTGGTTTCATCTTTCATGCTTTTCTCCATCTGTGATAAACTGATGTTGTCAAGAGGCCTGAAAGTAAAAAACAAATAGATGGAAGTAATATAGTACTGGAGCCAGTCGTAACCTCTGCTGGGTTCATTTCTTCACTGAGGATAGCGTTGCCAAGAAAAACCTTTTACCAACTATGTTTGAAGTTAGTCATCACTGTTATTTAAAGAGAAGTTGTGCTGTCTATTATTAGGTTTACTACGTGAAATGAGATTTTTTCCCCACAGCTTAGCAACATTATGAGTTTGGTCTGCCCGGCGTATTCCCTTCATGATGTGTCTGGTGTATGCCTCTGCTTTTAAACCTGGAAGATGACATTAACTTTGTGGCAGACAGCTGGCTTTTCTCACCTGCAGTGAGTAAATGTCACATGTCTAAAGGCTAATCTGACTCTGCTGTGTGAAGAGTTGGAGCATCTCATGGCTTTAAACTCAAGAACTGTCATAATTAGATGGATTAGGTCTCTAAAAGGCATTCATATTATGGTTTCCATAGATTGGTTTGTGCTAAAATAGATTCCCCTGCAGCGGATTATACTTACATGAGGATTATACTGCTGTGCCGTGGATGCACTACAGGTGATCAGGCACATTTAAGCCTTAATTTGCTTACTGTCACCAGCTGATAGCAGCCCTCCTCTGTCATTTTCTCTTTCTGGATAAAGGAACCAGATTGTCTAAGATAAGGAAGTCTGATGTCTATCTGGTGCAAACACACCAACTGAACACACACTGCACGCCATATTCAACCAAATTACTCTTAATCCCTGTAGAAACCTCATGGATTAAATCTACTACCTACCTACTATACCTCAGAAGACCATTGTTTCTATTTAATGTGATTTTACTGTAATTTAATGTCTCTTTTGTGCTGACATTAAGTCACCCACATTATGCTCATATTGTTTCTGACTGATTTTCTCTTTAAAGATTATAGCTCTGAACAAAACTAAGGAGCGAATGCGGCCTTACCATGTCAACCATGAGAACGAAGACCCGGATATCAAAAAGATTAAAAAGGTAAGTAAATATTTTTATGTTTTCGTCTTTCATAGTTTCTTATGGAATATTTCACCCACTAAATGACCATTTTTAAATCAGTTAGTCATGTTGTTTTAACACTGAATTCATGAATAAAACCTTTTCTTGTATGCCTCCATGGGAAACGGCGAATATATTAATTCATTGATTGATTACGGACCACATGTAACAACACAAAATCTAACACAACTCGTACAGTATAATCCAAGTCTCAGTTATCCAGTCATATATTCAGTACTTCCCAAACACATACATTTTGTTCGATAAAAAAGCTGAATATTGTAGTCTGACATTGAAGAATGCATGGATACATTATTGAAAATTAGGCCTGCCCCCGACTAAGAATTTTCCCAGTCGACCAGTAGTTGTCATTTAGGGCCATTAGTCGTCTAGCTGCCCGCATGTTTACGATATTAATTCAATTATTAAATGATATATTTTGGGCGAGGCAACACAATGGTTTGAGTTGAAGGTGTGAGAAAGAATAGTATCAGTAACATTGTTAACACTGTGCTACATTACAGAGAAATACAAAGGTATGTCGGCAAAGCAGTAATGATTGTGCTAAGTGGCTAATGGGCATGTAGCTACTTCCATGTTTCAAATGATACGTCATGTTTGTAGTCGACCAATGAAGATGAGTTTACATATCACCTTGGGTTCATCCTTCACCTTCTCAAAATGATCCCACACTTTGGATTTCATGCCCAACATGTTATTAACTAGCCTGTGGAATAACCGCAGGTACCAGCCCTGGAAATCAGGGGCTGTACACATGCTGCGTCTTTAACCACCTGGAAAATGCTATGTTGGGCGCTGGGTGTTACTCTTGTACCTTTACTATACCGGCTTTCAAGATTGCAGCGCCTGAGGTTGCTAAGCAGTTCTTGGTCAACTAACATTTGGTCGACTATTAGGGGGCAGCCCTAGTGAAAATGTGTGTGGTAAGTATGACTGGATAAATGAGACTTTGGTTATACTGCACAAGTTTGCTGTTGTTAAATGTGGTCCACAATCAATCAATGAATTAATATGTTTGCTGTTTCCTGTGGAGGCACGTGAGAAAAACAACATTTTCTTCACAAATTCAAGGTAACACGGCATGACTCATTGATTTATAAATGGTCTTTTTGTGGGTGAAGTACTCCTTTACCTGAGATTTCTTGCAAGTGTTACACCCTCCATGTGTATGACTGTGTCTACCTTGTTTGTGCTTTCTCAGGTGCAGAGTTTCATGCGGGGCTGGCTCTGTCGAAGGAAGTGGAAGATCATTGTCCAGGACTACATCTGCTCTCCTCACGCTGAGAGCATGAGGAAGAGGAACCAGATCGTCTTCAACATGGTGGAGGCAGAGACAGAGTATGCTAACGCTTTGCAATACATGACCATAACAAACATTCCCAAGCTGTATTTCACAGTTATATAGTCAGTGCTCAATAGAATTTTTAGAAGACTTACTTTATCACGATATACAATAAATTAGATTAAACTGAATCACAGTCAGATTATCAGACCCCGATTGGAAGACAAAACTGGGTGTATGCAGTTTGTGAGCACAGCTTACATGCAGATCGTGGATGGTGGTTGCTTCACGTTTCACAAAATATTGACGAACTGCAGACCATTGTTTCAAACCCTGCAGGCCTTTCCCATTCTCATGCGTGAGTTGAGTTACTAGTGTGGCATTTATTTAAAGAGGTATAGCTTGTTAAAATTATCTCAAGTTGCAAATTGCAAAAGATATTTCTATCGCCAAAAATGTTAAGTGACAGTGAGTAATGTGTTTGTACAGTGATGGGCAAACAGGAAGAGGCATTCATTATTCATTACTTTCAGCAACAGTAGAACAAATAAAAACATTCAGCAAATTTTATTATCCAACTAGGACAACATTATTAGTTGGCTTGCACTTATTACAAAACACAACTATTAAAAATATCAACAGTGTATTCATTAAACATATTGACTTATATACTGTATGTGTTTTGAAGCTATATCGCAGTGTTAAGTCTAAACCCAGATGTTATTAGGTGATACATTTGAGGGTTTTGTCATTGAGAGTTTGTCCATGTGTGTGTGACGACAGGTACGTCCACCAGCTCTACATCCTGGTCAACTGTTTCCTCAGACCTCTGAGGATGGCCGCCAGCTCCAAGAAACCCCCCATTAGCCATGATGATGTCAGCACCATCTTCCTCAACAGGTGTGTAGATGTTTTATCCATCTTTGCTTGTAACCATAGACTGTATAAAATAATAGTGATGTCACCCATTGGTTTCTGGACTCCTGTTTTGAAGCCTCAAGTCTGGCATCTTGGCCGTCGCCATGTTTGATTTTCGGAGCCAGAAGTGACCTTAATGGACGAGATGAGGGAGGGGACTCTGGCTGTTTGAGTTAGAGTTTGGCGTCTAGACTACGGCCTCATTGCTCCCAGCGGATATGTTTACATGAGATATTGGGCGTCATGATTAAATATTCCCCCCTTTAGCCGGAGCCTGCAGGTGGATGCTGGGGTGGAGGTGGGGCTGAAAGAGCAAGCAGCAGCACTGATGCAGGGCAGAATGTTGAAATTAAGTATAGAGACCAAAATAGTTTTTTGAACCAGGCTGTAAACATATTTATTTCTGCTATAAAGTTGGGCAGGTTTAAGGGGATTGATTTGCTCAAGGTGCCAGCCCCAAGTGGTTGTTAGAGGAACTGCAGTTTTTGGCACTTCTGTGTTGGCTTTGTTTTGCTGCCCCAGAGGTTGCTGTACGCTTTTATCTGAATCACTGAAGTATTACCAATGCAGGAGGGACAAGCAGAGACAGATGCTGAGGAATTTAAACAAAAAACAAAATCATTTTGTCATTTTGTTTTCACACTACGTTTACACTGTGTCTACAGTGAGACCATCATGTTCCTACATGAGATTTTCCATCAAGGCTTGAAGGCGAGGATAGCCAACTGGCCAACTCTGGTGCTGGGTAAGCTGTTACTCACACAGCACACACATACACACTGTGTGCAGCCATTCAGTGACGTCAAGGTCAGGTTTTCAGTGGTCCATTTTTGTCTCATTCAGACATCTGTCATGACGTCTTAGTGCCCCTTCACACACACATACACACACAAGCTCATTTCCCTATCTCAGTCAGCAACAGGCACACTCATTGTCTTGACAGACAATGACCACCCAGACCAGAAGGCATCCCACAAATTCACCTCCTAAAACAGAAGCACCCTCGTCAGATAAGCATCACCTAGGAAACAGACTGCTGAAAGACACAGCAGCAAATTGCTTGTGACAAATTCAAAAAGAAAAGGGTCGACTGATTAAACAGCCTTATCTGACGCTCTGCCTCAGGCTGATGCTGAACGGAGATTTTCAATCAAATCTATCTCTGAAGAATTTTCAGAAAAGATCGCTTCCCTTTTTGATATTGTTAAAAATGTTATTAAAACATTTAGCCTCCGATACAGCATGCTTTTAACTCCACACAGACTGTGTTCAAACGAATAACTGCATCCATCTGTGACTGAGAGAACGAAGGCTCTCTAAATCTGTTTGCCTTTTCTTGCAAATTTTGATTCTTTTATCCTCTTAAGTTGAGAAACAGAGAATCTAGTCATTTGTTTCTTTGCAGTGAATCATGAAATAACATCTATTTCATCCACTGCTGTTTCAGAGGGTCCCATAAATTATATTCATTCTTTAAGAAGACTCGACTTGACACTTTGATGATGCCTTTTAAACAAATTGCTCGCTGTTAAATAAAGATGAAACATGACTGATAAAGAAGCTTGTGAAAGTATCAAAACAGTGTTAACTGGATTTGGTTTAAAGGAGTCAGTTTCACAGCAGCTGAAAAGCTTACATTAGTTTTGAAATATCCTCCTAACATTACCTTTGCCACATGCCTTCCACTTCTTGTAGTTTGCCTCACCATTATGGGGCTGACTTGAATGAATTTATACTAGTAAATGAAATTGTATTTTCTTTATTTGACTGTTAATCCTCTACCTTGGCCTTCTGCCCTCACTGTGAGTGTAGGCGCACAGCTATGCTGAGAGCTAAGCACACTTAAAATAAAGGTTAATGACATCTGTTGGCCTTTGAAGTTTTTAGTGGAAGTAACTGTCAAACTGTGAAAACACGATTAGACAATGAGAAACAATGAGAATTAGACCAGAGTGATTATTTATTTGTTTTTATTTAACCTTTATTTAACCAGGAAGTCCCACTGAGATTGAAAAATCTCTTTCACAAGAGAGACCTGGCTGAGGTAGCAGCCAATCGAAACACATTTAAAATGCAACAAAAATCCACAATAAAACATCAGCTATTCAAACACAGTGGCCTCAAGAAAAACAAGCACATGTCTCTGTCACCACATTCTTTATGATGCCCTTAAATTCATCAGTGGACATAAATGTTTCTAATTTTCGATCGTTTTGAAGATCGTTCCATGTCGAAGGTGCAGAGTAGGAGAAAGCAGTTTTCCCTAGATCTGTTAAAACCTGGGGTACATTAAAAAGCTTGGACCACCTGGAGGAGCGTAGCAGAGCTGACACACAGAAGGGTGCAGAGGTAGTCCAGAAGTTTGCTCAGTATTGCTTTATAGATAAAGATATAGTAGTGGTGTTGTCTGCGAGTGGTCAATGGCATCCAACCCACCAAATCATAAAGCATGCAGTGATGAGTAAGTGACTTTGCATTTGTAATAAGAGAAATGCATGGTACACTGAATCAAGGCTACATAAAACAGGTTGCATGCATATACAATATATCATTGTAATCAATCACAGACAGAAAAGTGGCCTCCCCAAAATTAAGCAATAGCTGCCAAACTAGTTATGCTGTCATAACTAAAACATCAACATTTAGTATTTAATCTAGAAACATACACAAAAAGTGCATGAGAGTAAAAGTAAGGAGAGTAAAATGCTTAAAGGGACATCTCAAAACCAAAAATGCAAATTTCCTCTTGTCTGTAGTGCTATCAATCAATCTATATTGTTCGATGTGATAGTGAGAGTGTTGGAGATATTGGTCAGAGAGATGTCTGCCTTCTCTTCAATATGATGAAACTAAACGACATGTTTGTGGTGCCAAACAATTAATTTAAAAAAAAATTGCAATGTCCCTGTTTCAGAAATCATGACCTGGTTACTCAAAATAATCCACAGGCCTTGTTGTGAGCAGTTTCATGTAGGAACTCTTTTCTTTCTTCTGAACAACACCGCAGAAGGAAGCATGCATCTAGTCAGGAATGAGAGGCTTTTGTCCCTTGAGCTGTAACGTTAGGTGAGGTAGCAGTAGATGCACGCCTACTGCTGTGTGATGATAGGGTTGGCAGGTGTAGTTTAGAAGACAGAAAATAGCTCCATCATGAAACTGCTCACAACAAGGCCTGTGGATTATCTTGAGTAACTGGGTCATGATTTCTGGAAAGAGACATTTACTGAGTTTTTTTTTTTTTTTTTTTTTTTTTGGCGCATCACAAGTGCCATCGAGCAATCACAAATGAACAATCACAGAACAGCTATAATAAAAACACTACCAGCAGATAATGGCACAACAAGGGCATTTATGGAGTAGATAAAATATGTCTATCAATATTTGCTTGGTCACAGATCTGACAAAACTGCAGAGCTGTGCCAGCAGTGGTTGCCATAGCAACAAAATGACTGAAACCAACTGCTAGTGGCAAATACTTGTTGACTGCATTCAGTCATGTGACTTACACACTATATATATAAATATGTATAAATATGTATAAAGAGCCTATATATGTGTGTGTGTGTTTGTTTCTAGCTGACCTGTTTGACATCCTGCTGCCCATGCTGAACATCTATCAGGAGTTTGTGCGTAACCATCAGTACAGCCTGCAGGTTCTGGCCAACTGTAAGCAGAACAGAGACTTCGACAAGCTGCTGAAACAGTACGAGTCTAACGCCGCCTGTGAGGGAAGGATGCTTGAGACTTTCCTCACATACCCCATGTTCCAGGTAGATTATGGGCACTACATCAACCATGTTTTCGCAAACATATTGTAGCACAAATGCAAATGCCTTTGTCATTCATTCATCTTTTAATACCTTTTCTCTACATTGCTGTTCTCTGTTAAAAGATTCCTCGCTACATTATCACCTTGCATGAGTTATTGGCACACACGCCTCATGAGCATGTGGAGCGCAAGAGTCTTGAATTCGCCAAGTCCAAATTAGAAGAGCTGTCCAGGTATGTGTCTGGTTGTCAGAATTATCAACTTCCCTGACCCATCTCAATATTGAACAATGAAGTAACTGGCATATTTGTGTGTGGCCAGAGTAATGCACGACGAGGTGAGTGACACGGAGAACATCAGGAAGAACCTGGCCATAGAGAGGATGATAGTGGAGGGCTGTGACATCCTGTTGGACACCAGCCAGACCTTTGTCAGGCAGGGTAAGTCTTCATCAGGTCACAGCACTGCTCACCAGACAGCAGCGCTCTGGAGGTTTTCCTGACAGTAAGACCCTCTTGCCTGTCAGCCTGAGAGCAGAGAAACAATTCCTCGGTGATGCTCAGTCACTGAATCATGACATTAGCGTCTGTAACACTTTCTACAGCTGGAGATTTGTCTCTCTGTCACCTTCCCAACTGAAAATGCCATTCTACAAATTGGCTTCGGTTTCCCAACTGAAAATGCCATTCTACAAATTGGCTTCGGTGTTCTACTGTAAATGTTAGAGCCACATGTTCCGCCACACCACTAGGTGGCTTATGTCAATGGCTGAGGGAGGCCATGGTATTTAAGTTCATGCCTGTTAGCACAGGTGTTGCTGATGTTAGGAAGCAAACAGTTTTCAACTGTGCACACATTACAATTCATATGACTGTATTTATTGACACTTACTGGAAGTTATATGAACAAACAATTCAGCCAATTAGCAACCAGTAGCAGCTAAAGTATAGTTCTAGTCACTACAGTAGATGTAGTTATCATCAATTGCTTCCAGCAACAAGTAGCTGGAGAGACAGTCCAATAAAGGCACTAGTCCAAGACCTGCAAAAGGTTTATACTGTTGATGTGCTCTTGAGAAAGGCACCAAACTCAAACCCGTGTCAGTGTTTATTAGAAGTTGCTAATTGCTACATTGAATGGAGAGCGGCTGTGGCTCAGAGGTAGAGCGGGTCGTCCGCCAATTGGAAGATCAGTAGTTCAATCCCCAGCTCCTGCATGTTGAAGTATCCTTGAGCAAGATACTGAACACCAAATTGCTCCCGATGGCTGTTCCATCACTGTGTGAGTGTGTTAAAAACTGAGTAGCAGGTGGCACCTTGTATGGTAGCCTAGGCCTCCAGTGTATGAATGTGTGTGTGAATGGGTGAATGTGACTCATAGTGTAAAAAGCGCTTTGGGTGGTAGGATGACTAGGAAGGTGCTATACAAGTGCAGGTCCATTACCACCATACCATAAACTGCCTTTCTACCTGAGCAGAAAAAGTGCTTTACAATTTGCCTTCCATTCACCCATTAACACACACATTCATCCTCCAAAGGTGGCAGAGCTGCCATGCCAGGCCTGTTCATTAGGAGCGTTTTGGTGCGCAGTGTCTTCTACAAGCAGAGAGAAGAAACCGGAGATCAAACCACTACCCCTGTGATTAAATGATAACTGGCTCTACCTCTTAATTAACAGATGCCCCAAGTGTGCAAACTCTAATGAGCTACCATGTCTGATCTCTTGTTTTGTTGAGGTCACTTAACATGAAGTGCTCGCACCAGTTTTGACAGTGCACGTCTTCTCTTGATCCAAGGTGCCTGTCTGTTTGTACTGCTACGAGCAGAGATACAGTTCATGCCACTGTTTTAATGATCTCCTATTTCTCCTTACATCTCACAAAATACACATGTGCAGAAATAAGTAGTTCAGAAATGTTGCTTTTTACACACGTCTGTTTGTGCCACTGTGGATGCTTAACAAACGCAGCCCTCAGCTTAGTGTCAGCTTAATGAAATGCAGTGTAATCCTGTGCCCCTCCTGCTCCTCAGGCTCTCTGATCCAGCTGCCGTCGGTGGAGCGGGGGAAGCTGAGTAAGGTCCGGCTGGGCTCTCTCTCTCTAAAAAAGGAAGGGGAGCGGCAGTGCTTCCTCTTCACCAAACACTTTCTCGTCTGCACACGCAGCTCTGGAGGAAAACTGCACCTCCTCAAGGTGAGAGCACCTTAACCTCAGTAATTTAAGTAGATCTTTAAGTGGAAATTAAGTTTTTTATTGACTTTTAAGCCGAATTCCAGTAAACTGTTGATGATATTTGGTGTGAAACTCTTGCAGCAAGGTGGAGTTTTGTCCCTGATTGACTGCACACTCATAGAGGAACCAGATGCCAGCGACGATGAGTGTAAGTTTACCACATCCATGAAGCGGTGTGGCTGCTGTGGTACACACACACACACACACACACACACACACACACACACACACACACACACAGCTCTTATTGGCCCATTTAGGCACTTCACCACTCATGGAGGTTAATTAGGTGTCAGATGATAAGTGTCTAGAAATGACTTCCCTTTAAATATCAGATGCTTACCCCTTTAAATGTCAGGGTTTGATCTTTTGACATTGATGATCTTTGTCCAATTTTATTTTTTTCCCTGAGGATTTATTTTGTGAATAGGGAGATTGATGAAACACCTAAACACACACACACACACAGTGCTGAGACAATCACATGCATGTGCACACTTCAACACACACCTTTACACTTAAGCCTCAGGGGTGTGTAGAATGGAGATAGCAGGTTCGCTTAATTAACCCTGTGTGTGTTTGTGTGTGTGTGTGTGTGTGTAAGCACATGCATTTTTACTACCATCATAACTGAGAGGACAGTAAAAAAGCTTCATCTTTTTCCTCTATCACACAGCTAAATCTGGCGGTCAGGTGTTTGGTCAGCTGGACTTTAAGCTGGTAGTGGAGCCAGCAGACACACCTTCGTTCACCGTGGTGTTACTGGCACCATCGCGGCAGGAGAAGGCGGCATGGACCAGTGATATTAGCCAGGTAATACACAAAGCCACACAAACACACACACACCCAGACAAACACAAAATAACAAGAACCTCCAAATAGCAAGAGCGTGTCTCCGCTGGGCATTGAGAAGGCTTAGTGATAAGTAAACACAGACACGGGTGCAGCTCCCCAGGGGCGAGTTCAGCTCACTGCCTCAGTGCTTCACAAACAGAGTAGCACCATACGAGCATGTCAGACTGGATTAATTCTTATAAAGAAATACATTGACAGCTTTAAATGGCTTCTTTTTCCCTCACTTTTTTATCAACCATACTTTTGAAATATTTTGACAACAATTTTTAGCATTTATTATAATTTAATGGGAGTGTACAGATAAATAAATGAGTGCTGAAAAGATTATTTCAAAGTAAATCTACTGTATTTTTTCTGCTTAAAAGGTCCAGTGCAAGATTCAGGAGGATATATTTGCACAAGTGTAATCTAATATAATAATTGTTTTTTTTTTACATTGTATTATCGCCTGAAAAAAGATAGAAATCACCATTTAAACCTACATAAGGAGCAGGTCTTCATCTATAAGGTCCTTCTTCCTACAGTAGCCAAGAACAGATGAACCAAACACTGGCTCTAGATAGGCCCTTTCACGTTTTCATGTCAGACACCGCAGTTAGCAGCCACTCCTTGACAATTTTTAACATTAAACTGCTTTATTCTGTGGCAAGAAGAATAGAAAAAGAACTTCAGGCACTTATGTGTGGAGCAGGAACAGATGCATTTCAATTAGTTAAAAAGCCTTTATTTCAAAACATGGCTGCTTACATTAAAACACCAACCGGTTTCAACCCTAAGGTCTTCGTCAAGGTGCAAAAGAGTGGGCAGGTGTCAAGCAAGTATTTTATAAGCTTGGTAAGGGGTGTCACCCCATCTTGATTAAAAAGTGAGCACAGGTGGGTGACAGCAATGGATTACAATGAGAAGCCATTTTGAAAATGACACGCCTCCACAAGTGTTTAAAAAAAAAAAAAAAATCCATGCACTAAAATGAAAAATTACCAACCAAATGTCAAAAATACCTGAAAAAGGAAGGAAGGTTTCTTAAATTGTAACCGTACAGAAACATAAACTAAGGTGTAGTGTTTCTGTCCTATGGTATTCAGTGATTAAAAAGATAATCATAATAATAATAATGATGATGACGATAATAATGATAACTAAGAAACAGTAATGATTAAAAAAAAAATCAGAATAATATCAAGACATCAATCATGACAATAGCAAGAACAGATCACTTGTCATATAATGATATTTCTAAATTAAAGGAAGGGTGTATAACCAGTTTCCTAATTTAAACCAGGATATATCATTGCATCGAGTTTAAAAATCCAAAAAGTTTCTCTCTGAAGTAGTCTGCGTAAACAATCTCCACCTCTAATGGACGTCTGTATTGATTCTAAGCCTTCTATTCTCAGTAAGGAATCATTGCTATTATGTACCTCTCTGAAGTGTTTGGCCATGAGGTCGTCCTCATACTGTGTCCTAATCAGGTATTTATGTTCTGAAAGTCTATCTTTAAGGCGTCTTTTCTTCGAGAGCACCTGCGTTTTTTCTCGATAAAGACGGTCCTCAAGCACACTACTGTTTCGTTCTTCAGAGTCTGCTTTATTCTGTGTTTTTACCAGGTTAAATCACCTAGTTCATTTCTTTTGAGAAGATGAGACCTCTGTGGATAATTTTGCCCCTGAATGTCTAGATCTTAGATTGTCAGAGAAAAAAGTTGAGCACACATTAGCATGTGGTGGGCAAGCCACCTGTGTCTGATGTGCCAAACCGAATAGGAGAAACACTAATTTGTAAAGAGAAATTGCTTTATTCTGTGTTTTTACCGGTTTTAATCACCCGTTCCATTTGTTTCGGAGACTAAAGGCTCATTTATGCTCCCTTTACGTACGAAAATGTATACGTCCGTTTCAAATGATGTTACCGTCACTGCCCACATACTTCCATGCGCCCTTTACGTTGCCATGGATGTTAACCAATATATCCACCAGGAGGCAGCCCAGCATCAAAAGTTTATGACAACAACAAACTCAAAAACAAACATGGCGACTGTGGAGGAGCTATTGATAATGTACCTCTTGCATAAAAGACAAAAACAGAGGCAGCGTTGTAGGAGGCGGTGGTCGGTGAGGCCGTTAAATACATCGCGACTGGAGGACGGAGAATTCTTTTCTTTAGTACTGCCGATAAGAGAAATTGAATTGTTATTTCTTCTTCGTGTCTCACTAGAGCTACGTATCAGGTAGTGACAGCAACACTGCCCCCACGGTTCCCGGTGGTACTGCTCCGTTTGGCCCGTATCCGTAAACTTTATGGAAACGTGCAGAAATACGGACGAAACGAACGCGGAGCACGGACAGAAGGCTCCGTCTGTATCCGGATCCGTATTTAACGTTGAGCATAAATGGGCCTTATGAGTCCTCTGCACTGAAGAAATCCTAACTGGGAGTTCATGTGTGGCAAACAGGAGAAGTTACAGACTGTTGTAATCTGCAGTTCTCACCACTAGATGCCACTAAATCCTACACACTGCTCCTTTAAAATAGAAGTAATTAGCAAACATTCTCACTTTTCCCCACTCATACTGGCATTCTTTCACTTTATCTCTCTGTCTGTAGTGTATAGATAATATACGCTGTAATGGCTTGATGACCAGTGTGTTTGAGGAGAACTCTAAAGTCACCGTGCCTCATATGATCAAGTAAGTATGAATGTGTGTGTGAAGAGGAGCACCCATCTCTTCATGCCAGTTTTGTAACAACATATGATAAAGCATACCTGGGTGAAAATGTTACAGTTGTGTTGATGTACAATAAATGTTTAGGCTGTATGTTTTATGCTTTTTTAAATGTTTATTTCTGCTCAGATGTATTTTTGGTATCCACTCGTATTTCTTTGGGATATATGGATTTACTTTATTCATTTATCTCTTTTGTACTTGGCTGTTTTTTGCTCAGCTACTTCATAACCTTTTCCTTGCTAAAGCAGCCCAGCAGTCACCCATGCTCGGTTGTGTGTGTGTGTATGTGTGTACGTGTGTATCCATCAGATCCGATGTGCGTCTCCATAAAGATGATGTTGACATTTGCTTCAGCAAGACGCTCAACTCCTGCAAGGTCCCCCAGATCCGCTACGCCAGCGTGGAGCGGCTGCTGGAGAGGCTGACCGACCTGCGCTTCCTCTCCATAGACTTCCTCAACACCTTCCTGCACACGTACAGGATTTTCACCACGGCAACGGTGGTCATGGATAAACTGGCCGACATCTACAAGAAGCCCTTCTCCTCCATACCTATCAGGTCATACAATGCAAACACACGAATACGCACTCTCACACACAGAAAAGGTGTTGACTCAAACACAATTGCTTGGTTTTATGTGTCTGTATATATGAATGAATGAAAAATGCAGTGAGTCTTCTGAGTGTGATTTTTAGCTTCTCTCTTTTTGTTGAATTCTGATGTAGTCAGATGTAGGTCAGTGTTTTGGACTCTCTGTCGACAAGGTTGACTACATACTGGCTGAAATACATACCAGCCTGTGTGGAGGCCAGCAGAACAGATGCTTCAACATGGTTTCTGGCACAGCTATAGGAATATACTGTGTCAGATGAGGAGTTTCTCTCTCTGCTTTATTCATGCTCTCTTCTCTTATTAGGTCTCTGGCTGCATCATATTTGTGTGTTTATATTTCTTCCTCAACTTTACTTAATTTAGCTTTTCAACTGGAAAAGCTCTGTCTTTTCCTCCGCCCCAGGGCAGGTTTGTAAGTAAAGCCTAACTCAGCGTGGCCTGTGGCTGCCTTCACTGGAAGAGAACAGGGAGGACTCATCCAGAGACTAGAGGTGTGCAGGAAGGGCAGTGGGGTTGTCAGGGCAAGTCCCTGCTCTTAATGTCTTTACTTGCTTCATTTTTCCCCTAACGCCATTCGAGTTGGGCACATGAGCAACTCAGATATCCTTTTAGTCAAACCTTCCACTATTTAACTCTTTTACTCTCCTCCATCCACCAGAGAGTCAGTACAATAGGAAGTTTAAAAGGAACATGATTTATTGTTTTTGAAGGTGCTTTTTAGCCATGTTGACTTCACGCTGGTCAGTTGGCTCAGCTCTTTAGTCCAGACTGAAATATTTCAACAACTGTTGGATGGATTACCATAAAAATGTGTACAGACATTCATGGTCCCCAGAGGATGAATTCTCATGACTTTGATGATCCTTTGACTTTTCATCTAGTGCTGTCGTCAGGTCCATATCTTTGATTTGGCCAATACTTTGGTTAGTGACCATTTACCTGGGAAGGGTATGGGATGGGAAGCAGTTGAGGGAGGCCAATTCTGATGTCCTACCCTCTCCTGCCAACCCAGATCTCTGGCTTGAGAGATGATCCTGCTTGTCCATTGTGCTCTGTGCCAGCATCACTTAAGCATATCCTGGTAGGATGCAAGACCAGCCTTACACAGGGACGATACACCTGGTAGCACAACCAGGAACTTAAGTGCTTGGCAGCTGAGCTTGAGACCAAGGGGTTAACCACCAACATCATGCCTCTCAAACCCCAGCATAAGTTTGAACGGTCTGCATCGTTTGTCTGGGAGGGAGAAAAACAAGTAACAAGCCTCTTGTCTTCCAATTCAAGCCTGCTACATGGAGCCAGGGACTGCGAAATGCATGCTGACTTGGGCCAGCGCCTCACTGTTCCACCCAAGATAGCAGCAACCAACTTATGACCAGACCTGGTTGTCTGGTTGAAGTCCTAACTGTCGATTGGGAGTATGCCGTGGAGGAGGCGTTTGAATGCAAGGGATTGCGCTATGCTGATCTCATAACTAAAGCGGTGACTAGAGACTGGAAAGCTGAGGTGCAATCAATCGAGGTCTGCTGTAGAGGCTTTGTCGCTACATCCACCACTAGGCTCCTCAAGGAACTTGAGATTAATAGGCAGGGCCAGAGGAAAGTGGTCAAGGATCTGGCCAATACAGCTAAGAGGTGCAGTCACTGGCTATGACTGAGGAGAGAGGATCCCGTCTGGGCCCCTAGGTGACCACGGAGGAGCCAACCCTCTGATACACACCCAGGCCTGATCAGCCTGTGGTAGGCCTGCCTCAGCGGAAGGTGTCTTGTGATAAAGGCCGAAACTCCTGATGATGTTGAGGTGCACAACTGATGATGTGATGACACTTCTTTGCTGTGGTCATGTCTGCTGCCCAGCAGAAAATATCTGCTGTCAGGTAGCCGTTTGTTTGCTTGATTACTATCTGTTTATGAAAACACCATACCTGCTACACAGGAGCATGTTAGCATACTGACATTAGCATTTAGCTGAAAGCACTGCTGTAAGTGCAGCCTCAGGGCCACTAGCATGGCTGTAGTCTCTTAGCCTTATTTTAACATTGTGTATTTACATTTAATGGCTCTCTTAGAATTTTGAATATTATATCTTGCATTTGTTAATTTTTCCAAGTCTTTGAGTGAGCATTGATCATTTAATTTAATGTGTAATTGTTTGAATCCTCTGGCTGCTTTGTGTGTTGGCTGTCCTCTGCACCAGCTGGAATATGAGAGCTGCTTCAATTAGACGCATTACTAACAGACACATTCACTGTGAAGATGTGCTTGTCATTATTATGAGAATAAGCAAAAAAACATGATTTAAATTGTATTTCTTGAATTACCTTTGTTTTTAAACAAATGTATTATCTTATTCACATATGTATAAAATGTCCCTAAATGATCTCTTCAAACTTGCTGCCTCACTGAATTATTTGAACAGTGCATGGTTATTATAGGACTTGCGGTTTCAAGTCAGTCCATGGATCTTGTATTTGGGGGTCGGGTTGCAGAACTAATTGATAATATGCGTGGATCTTGAAAATCAGACCCGTGCAGAACTCTGCTGAGATTTTCACTCCTTTGTAAATGAGTAGGTTGAACTTTTGGAGGCACTTCAGTTGGAGGATCCCAGGAAATTCCCAAATTCCCCCTTTTGTTGGCTCACATACCTCTTACTTTTTTTATTCCTTAATCAAAGAGGTACCCCCATTTAATTTTTGCCCCTTTAGAGGCTCCGTTAGAGACTCCCTGCATACCACTGTTAGGGACACACACATGGTCTCATAAATGCATAAACACAGAGGTACACACACTTTAACACAGCTCTCTCTGTGCAACCGTTTTACACTGGATTTTCCTCCCATGCATGTGTTCATATTCGGGAGATGAACCCTCACATGCTGCCTCCTCTCCTCCTCAAACACACCTTTCCTCTTCCAAGAGATTCATCTATCATCCTTCCATCATCTTCCCTCAAGCCATCTTCTATCTTCTGTCTCCTCTTCTGCATTTTCATGTCTCAATCCAACCATCACCCTCATCCATTTAACCATTTTTCTGTGTCATCCATCCCCCTGTCTCTTCATGTCCCCACTAACTACAGGGTGCGGTACCACTCATTTGATCGTCTGTCCATCTCATCCATCTGTCCCGACTACAGTCTGAAGATCAAGAAGATAGCCATGGATCAGCCCAAGTAACCGACTCTTCTCTCTCTGTCCTCTTTCTTGCTGTCTCTTTCCAACTTTTCCTGCTTGTTCTTGATCTGACACTTCATTGATGCATGACTTTCCCTTTTTAATCAACCTGCTATCTCTATCTCCTTATATGAATGTAACACGCCCAGTAGTTGTAGTTTCACCCGTTTGAAACATTTTAGGTTGATGATACGTAGATGGGAATGAGAGATGGGAAATAGTTTCTTCAATCTGCAGCCGGTCTGTAGCATGTTCTCTCACTGGAGCATCACTTCCTCAAGGCTGTTTTATTTCTCTGTATTCATATTGATCCCTTTTTGTCATTCCTATTCAGTCTGCTTTATGTCCTTCTCTTAAGCATCTTCCGCTGCTTGCTTCAAAGTTTTTCAGCATCCCTCCTCTCGGCTTTTCATGTATCTTTCCTTCCTCTATCTGCCTTTCATTTCTCCCTCTCCTCTTTCAGTCTGGGATGCGATTTGCTCCTCTATTTCCTGCTGAATAACTGGCTTGTGTGAATAAATGATGGATGTGTTTATCAGTGCATGATTACATGATTACTCCCTTGATGTATCTCTGTACACATGACTCTCTGAGCAGTGTTAATATCACCGCAAAATGCTTGTTGATTAAAGCTTTGGCACTTTCATTGCCTGGTAAATAAGGCGTTTAAATGTTGCAAATGTAGTCTGTGATAAAAGATTGGAAACTTTTAGCTTTAAGGGGTTTTGAGGGGGTTAACATACACATTTGCTGAACAGTTTTAGGTTAATTGGACCCTTTCCATACATGGACCCAAGAGTTTAGGTCAGTGCAGCAGAACAATATTCCTAAATATTAGTCAGTACATCCAAAATAGCAAAGTTTTCTCCACTGGTCAAGTCCATTTTTCTTCACAACAAAAGTTATCATAGGACACCTTTCATATAGAGCAGGCCCAGACCATACTCTTTAAAACCTGGAGTCACCCGATCTCAGCTTAACCGACAAAACTGGTGGAAAAAGCACCTTAAAAAGAGAGGGCAAACATGCCAACACATGGTTGCTTTTTACACACGTAGTACACAAGCCAACATTATCATAAGTTTAGAGTTCTGTTATGTTCATTTGACAAGTGTATGTCCAGTGTCCACTCTTTTTTTAGCTCAGTTTTGGTCACCACCAACTGAAGGAAAATTCCTAGCTCTTTAGCTGCAAAATATTCAGCTATGTTGCCTAGTTGCCCATCTGCTGTTTGGTGCTGCTCTAGGTAGTGTACAGTGGGTTTTATCAGAACTTTTTCATTTTAAACAGCTTCCTGAGAGCACGTGGTACGAAAGCTAAAATAAGTCAACGCTGGCTTTTGTTTTCACACGGGGCACAAACAGCAGTTTCCTGGGTGAAAATGTTGAGTTTGTTTGCCCCATCCATCCCACCCGGCCTCCTCTCTATGCAGCCCTTATTACATTTACCGGCCCTCTCCTTTGCTCCCAGCATAATTGCTATGCCTAAAGGGTTGCTGCCTAACAAGGACCATCTGTTGTCTTAGGGTTTATATGTGAGACCTCTTTCACATTACATGTAGTAATTTCATCCTTTGAATTTATAAAGACAACAATAAGAGCAGCTTTAACGTTATGATAACTTGTCCTACTACTTCCTGTTCATTAAAAATTGGGAACCATGTATACAAAGCTCTAAAATTCCTACTATTCATCTGATGTGGATGTAAACACCCTAAAACTAGAGCCGAAGGATACATGGAAACCTCAAAGACATTGTTTTATTTCCAACCAAGTCTGCCGGAGCACAGACACAACACCAAACAAATTGCGTCATTGTTCTAATATTTTCTGACTGCACTGTTTGTGCCCACTCATTATAAGCCACTCTGGATTATCTAAATGCCTCGAATGTAACGCTGAATGCCTTGAGGTCTCCAGTGTACTGTGAAATTAGAAATTTTTCCATGAGACACTGTTTTCTACTTCTTTATGAATTCTAAATACACAATATTTTGACCCTAAACCAGATTAATGTCTCTAAGACAGGAAAAAATATCTGACAAAATTATTTTGCTAGTGAAACTTTTACTCTTTAAGGCACACGGACAAACAAGCTCTTATTTTGAGCTGCTGCAATTCCACGTTTTCTTTCCATCTCTTTTAAATATCCTATTATTTTGCTAACAAATGGCTTTTTTGCTCTTTCCAGGTCCTTGGAGCTGTTCTTTGCCACCAACCAGAACAACAGAAGTGGTGAGCACATAAACGACAAATCTCCTCGTCTCTGCCGCAAGTTCTCCTCTCCACCTCCTCTGTCCATCCCGTCCCGCACCTCCTCCCCTGTCCAAACACGAAAGCTTTCCCTCCACTCACCCATCACTGCCAGGGTTGGAGGCCTCGACCTCACCAGTCCTCTGTCCAACTCCAGCCTCAACCACAACACCTCCCAGTCTGCAGCCAGTAGCCCCACATCTGCCTACACTCCCCAAACTCCGACACCTCAGACCCCGACTCCGACCGCCACCTCTCCTCCTCCTCCCTCATCCACCTCTCCTCCACCCAACAACAATAAGCCACTGCCGGAACAAGTTCCTCCCATCCCCTCATCTCCGGACCAGAGTCCCTGCTCGTCAGCAGAGGGGGAGGAGGTGCCCAAGATTGATCCCTTCTGTGGCAAACTGAGACGGAGCATCCGCAGAGGTATGCTATAGTTTCCACTTCAATACAGTGCAAAAACATTTATGCTGTACAGAGCATTAAGACCAGGTTTGATTAAAATGTATATATATAGTATATTAGTGCCAATGCAGAAGCAGTGTTTCACTGCCCTCTCAGGTTGAAAGTGTAAAGTCTGTTTCACCTCTGACCACACTCATCGATGCCATATCCTACACCGTAGCCTGACCTGCACCTCCCCAAAAATGTGATGAGTAGAGAGAAGTTCGCTAGCTGCTAGGCTAATTCATACAATGTAAAATGCCATAGGCTTGTGCTAAAAACATTAGCATGTTTTATTTGTGGGGAAAATGTGTCCAGCAGAAGACAAGTGCTTCATCTCTGAATGCCTTGAGTTATAATGAAGCAGATTTGTGGTACTTGTGTTTGAAATTGTCTCTATTAAGTCATGTTTAACGTGTGTTTTGAGTCAACTAAATTTTACAGCACTTCACAGAAACCCCGCCACCGACTAGTGTTTTGGAGGTGTAACTGCCGAGTGACACAGACACACCACCACACAAGTATAAATGCTCACAACAGCGTAGGCCACGTGTGTAGGCTACAGCGTAAATTCTGCATAGAGCTGACGCACAAGTATGAATCCTGCTTCAGAATCATGACGTGGTTAGATGTGGTTAGATGTGAGCTTTTTTCACCTTTAGCCATACCCAACAGTGATGTCTCCATGTATTGACACCCCCTGGAGAACACTACCACATTACTGTAGCAAGATAAGAAGGTAGGGAGTTCAGGAGGTGTCACATTACTCCTAAACCAGATTAAAAATCATTTAATGCCAGCTTTCAGTATTGACAGTTTTCCATTTTGAGTGCCAGAGACGCATTACGGTCTGTACCAAAAAAGTATTGAGGATCAATACCCAGTCCTATTGTACATAAACACTTTATTGATAATATGGATATAACCAGTCTCACTAAATAGCACATTTTGAAAGGCTTAAGTGGTGACCTGCTTCTAGAAATTCAGTCTAAAGATACTTTAAAAAGAAAAATCACATAATATTTATGAAAGCAACAGAGATGTTCTGTGGGCATTTCAAGAAGGTTTAATTATACAAAAATATAATGATTGTAATTATTTTATGGGGGAATGTAACGGCAGAATTGTGAAGCATCTGCAGATGATTCATATTCTCATTCTGTGTTTCTACACTGCACTTAGCTCATTAAGATATTGTCTATGGCTGAACGTCGACATATAGTCTTACTGGTGTGCTGAAACGCTCATGAAGAGCTGGAGGTCACTTGTCAAATGGCACAGTGTAAAGTGCTCCCTTTTAGAGCAGAACAGGCGCCTGGTGGGACATCATTATCTGCTCACATTTGTGTGCTTGAGTCTTCCCACCACACACACTCAGATCTTCTAATAGTGGTGTTAAACAGCCCTCTCAGACTGGAGAGAGATAGTGTCAGGGCATCTGAAGCAGCACAGCATGGACAAGCTGCAGTAAGACTCTCATTAGCATGTGCACACACATAAAATATATGTGTGTGTGTGTGTTTGTCAGTGGCAGCTGCTTAACGTTTACTAGGAGACAAGAGCCATTAGCACTCGTACCATCAAACCACTCTCACCTCCTCTGCATAGATCCTCACGGTTTCTTTAGCTTGTAATCAGATGTTTATGTGTTTATATGTATCCATGCACATGTAGCTATTTGCATATCTTCCTATTTGTCTGTTGATCGTGCCCTTTCTCTTGGCCTTTCTTTGTCACTGACAAATTACCGGTGTGACATTCTGCATATATATATTAAAGACTCATCAGGTGAAATAGGCAATCTCCGTGTCTGTCAAGTTGAGTGAAATTGGTTGGAATTAAACAACAGATGCATTTGTGAGGCAACAGGATGCATTACTGTAATTAGTAACACGAGCATCTACAGTGTAAAGCTCCTGGTAACCAGGTGATGTGTGGTGTCTTTGGTACTTAAAAGGACACTTTGCAGAATTTCCAACCAGCCTTGTATCACAACAACATTGGTAGTGTGTGTAAATGAACTGTGGTAAAATTCCCTACATCTTACCAGTGCCCAGATCAACCTGGTCGTCTCTCAGCTCAAATCTGCCAGATGTTGTGTTTCACTGGCTCCAGGGCTGTTACAGATTGAATTTCTGAATTTTTGTATGCCTGCAACCATGGACATAAAAGGCTTTCCATGTAGGCACATGGAAGGCCAGGGAGGTTTGCATTCTCTGCCTCAGGCTTTCGTCGTTTGCACGTGGAAGGGCAGACAGGTGTGCTTTCTTTACCTTATGGCTTTCGACGCAGGCGTGTGGAAGGGCGGAGAGGTGTGCTCTCTCCGCCTAAGGCTTTCCACATAGGCACATGGAAGAAACTTTCTGTATAGGCCAGAGGAAAGGCAGAGAGGCCCCAGGACAGTACTATACCGCCAAATATAATACTGCAGATGGAAATGAAGTTTTCTGTGACTAAAGTGTCCTGACTGAAGTGTAGAAGTGGATCGAGAAAGAGACACACCCCTCTCTTTTGTCTTTGTTTCCCAACCTCAGACCAAACTCCAATCAAATAGTAAAACTAGGCAGCACTGATCAAATAAAAAAACACAATTCTGTTACTGTATTGCCTCTTTCTCATCTAAATGTCTCCAAAAACATATTTTAGTGCACTGTTTAGCTGTAATATTGTGAACAGGAAGTGGGTCCCATGCTGTTTCCTGTATTGTAAAAAAGTCTGACAAAACTGAACCATTATGAACCAAGAGTCTGTTACTACTTTGCCTATTTCTCACCTAATTTTATCTTACTGTTTAACTGTGATTTGAGTTCAGCTGTTATCAGCAGGCTACTATATTGTGTCCTCTGTCAAAAAGGCTAAGTTTGCAATACGTCACCTACCAGCAGGTGCGTTTATTGGTCCAGTGCCGCACAGTGCATTTTGGTAGTTGTAGATTTTCTACCTCTTGAGCAGAAGAGAATAAAATGGCCTTTTTCTACAGCATAGACAGCCTAGTTTTATGAAAACACCATCTTTCTGGCAGTGAAATACTTCTTAATGGCTGAATGCATAAGGGTGACAAATTAAAGGAAAAACCTGAATAAATGAGTGTAGAAACATAATGAATGCAAGTGCATCCACACAGGAAACTAGGTGACATTGAATGGTTTGAAACATACAATATTTCATGTTCCTCAAAATCCTCAGATCTCAACCCAGTTGTGCACCTGCGGCACATGTAAATGAACACTTACTTGGACACAAAACGTGCAGGGAACAAATAAAAGTGTTGATGTTATCAACTGGTTATAGTGAGTGTAATAAAGTTCTTCTCTCCAGTAGAAGAGAATGGCCACCACCATGACCATAACCATCATCACCATCATCATCATAATCATCATCATTGTTATTCTTGTCCCTGTCCTCATGTCTAGCCGTGCTGGAGTCGGTGTCACTGGAGAAAATTATCCCCGAGTCTCCTCAGAGCAGTGAAGCAGGAGACATGTCTCCAAGTCGCTCTCCTTCCACACCTCGACACCTCCGCTACAGACAGCCTGGAGGTAAGACTGTGTGTGTGTGTGTGTGTGTGTGTGTGCGCGCGCCTCTGTGGTTTTATGACTCATAACTAGACCACAGTGCCATAGCTAAAGGCCCTCACAGTGGGCAGTGCTGTGCCCACTGACAGGCCACTCGGCAGAGCCAGGCAAACATCCCTGACCCTGGAGGCCAACATCTTTAGTGCGGCAGCATAATATAAAGCTCAAATACAGCCAGACCATGGCATAAATGGTCCTGTGTGACTGAGGGAAGATGACTTTAAAAGTCGTGGGTTTGTTTTCCTTGATCACAGTGGGGACTTTTGTGTGGCTGCTGGATATGAAACCCAATCACCACAATAAATGTTGGAATTGTACATTTCTCCAAACCATGGATATTTAACATTTGTATGTTGTTATTTGTTGAAACTTTACATTTCCTTATGTTTAGACTTTTGTGAGTAATGTGTTTTTATGTTTAGGCACAAAATCCATTTGGTTATGATTTGGAAAAATCAAGTTTTGGCCAAAAATACCTGGATTTGGCAGCACAGTCACTACTGTAATGGTTATATAGACACAATTACAGAGCACTTCGAGCTAGGGGGCTGAAATCGACAGAGCGGCTTCTTGGAGGCGCAATGAGGTCGCTCTATGAGTTTCAGCCTCCTAGACCGAGGTTTTAATGAGATAGAGTGTCCGTCCACTAGCCCTACCCTGGGCCCAATGCTAAGGTATTGGAACTGGACACGCTCTGTCCGATTCCAATACCTTAGCATGATGTCAAAGGTATGGCAAATGGACAGGGCTATATATTCCCAAGTGCTTTGACCTAGGGGGCTGAAATTTTGAGGTGTGCATCCACCTGGGGAGACCTTTTGGCCTGCAGGCCTCCTGAGTTTGGGGCCAATCCGAGATGGCTGAATTCCCGAGCCAAAATTGAAAAACCAGCTAAAATTCAACCTCCACCGATCAGCTTTGTTTTTTCGGAGCGGAATGCTTGGGACAATGGGGGCGACAGGAACTGAATTTCAGCCTCCTAGCTCAAGTGGTTTGGGAGATATAGCTCTGTCCATTTGTTATACCTTTGGCATAATGTTAAGGTATTGGAATTGGAATAAGTGTGTCCAGTTGCAACACCTTACCATTGGGCTCAGGGTAGGGCAAGTGGACAGACGCTCTATGTCCTCCTTTGAACTAGAGGGCTGAAATAGACAGAGCAGCTTCTCGGAGGTGCGACAAGGCCACTCTATGAGTTTCAGCCCCCTGGCCTGTGCCGTTAAGGAGATAGAGTGTCTGTCCACTCGGTGGCTGCCGAGCTGCAGACCACTGTTTAGGATCAACAAACAACAGAATCAGTTGTTTCTTAGCGAGACATTGGCAACCACTGATGACAAAGTCAGCTCATACACAGTTTACAGAAACATACAATGCTAATGTTTTCTTTTGGCAACTGGTCTGGAAGATACTGTCAATGACGAGGAGGTAAAGCATATTTATGGTCCGCAATGTGCATGTGCATGTAACAAGAATAGCAATGTTGGTGATTTGGAGTTTTATATATGATAATAAAGACAATAAATGATGAATAGGTGAATTTTCAGATTTGTATTTTGCATCTATAGTTTCTATTATATAGCAAGTACCAACAAGAATTAGTACAAATTCATATTTTTCTTTTGATATGTTTATGACTAATGTAATAAATAAATGCGCTAAATAAACTTGGACATTATCTACAAACAACATATTATTTTCATGCAAACTACTGGTCTGAAAAGTTGGTTTTATTCATAGCCATTCAATTTGCCATAGTGCTTATTAACTCAGCCTGCAATGTACAGATTGTTATGGCAATATTTGCTTCAATAGATCATTTACATGAATAGTAAGACAAACTTTGAATTGTTTGCCATGTGCATACTGCGTACCTCTCATCAGAGGGTTACCAAGCAACCATCACCTATGTGGTTATTAATTACGTCGACACAGGAAAACGTTGCAATTAATATAATAGCCAATTTGACATTTAGGTTAAAAAAAGACATCATACGAAAAACGGTTATTTTGATTTGTGACCAATCATGTTTCATTATGTTTGTAGGAAATTAAAGTTTAGTTGTAATCACTTGTGTCGACTCCTCTCGATGATGAACAGCAGCGAAAAATCATAACAGCATTGTTGCCGTTGATGATAATTATGTGTTTATGTGTGTGTGCAGTCCAGTCAGGGGAGAACTCACGCTGCTCAGTCTCTCCTGCCTCAGCCTTTGCTATCGCCACCGCAGCAGCAGGACATGGTTCGCCACCAGGTACACACACACACACACACACACACACACACACAATGATTAAACATACTGTAAAACTGCAGAAAAGGAAAAGATGTGTTTAAAAATGATATATCATTAAACATAGGAGGTTTTGTTTCTTGTTTCACTTTGCAAAGTTGTAGTATTTTTATCTGATACCAAATCAGTAATATTTAATATTTACAGTCCTCAAAAGGTACAAAAGTATCAGAAGGACATATGATGTTTTTACTTTGTTAATTCATCTTTCAGCAGCCATTATTACTGTGAATATTAGTATTTACATGCAAAGCGTATGACCAGCCCATATAATATATTTTGTAGAAGAGATAGCATCGCCTGGAAACTGTAAAAATGTAAATAAAATTGTCACTCACCTAAATTACAAAAAGACCTAAACAGGTTTTATATTCCCAACACTTCTTCAGCTACCCCAATACAACAGAGATGGATTGTATTTCTGCTGGTCAAAGCCATAAAAGAATAAAATAAAATAAAAAAAATAAATAAAATAAAATAAAATAAAAATGATGAATAAAAAACATTATATTATTATATTTATTTATTTATTTATTAATTAAGGTTTTGAAACTATGGAAATGGTTGACAGTGAGGTCTGTTGATTATCAGCACATCAATGTGGGTGTATTGATCCTTTAAAATGCTGACTACATGGTGACATATTGAAACTCAAAAATTTCAGAACATGTACTTTTACTTTTGAAAGTTAAGTACAGTTTACTGCAAATTATTTTATTTTATTAATTGTTTGAAATACTTCAAAGCATTTTTTTTTAACTTATACTACGTTTTCAATACTTTTCAATCACTAACAGATTTTGTTTTGTTGGTAAATACACTTGTAATCCTCAGTTCATCACTGAACTTTTATATCATCACACAATAATACAGCTTTCTCTCTGTCTCTCTCTCTCTCTCTTCTATTTTTGGTTTTTAATTTTTCCTCCAGTGTTTACTAACTCTGAAAGAACTTGTGATAAAGAGTTCATCATCCGCCGAGCTGCAACTAACAGAGTCCTCAACGTGCTGCGGCACTGGGTTTCCAAACACTCACAGGTCTGTCTGCACCCACTACTGTCTGTGTGTGTGTGTTTGTGTAGGTGTGTGTGGGGGGTCCCCTGTTTTTGCTGGGGTGATCAAGTCTGCGGTCTCATTAAAACAGGCATCTGATGCATTCTCTCTCTGCTCCACTGCTCTCACTTGAGCATGTAAACAGGCACACGCACACAAACACACACTGAATATTGTTGCCGTGTCAACTGGACGACCAGCTCAACTCACCACAGTCCACCTACTCCTCTGCTAAACAGCCAGTGTTGCCTCTAATGAAGTGAATATCACGGTAATTGTCTGACTCCCTGCTTGGAGGTCTAACTGCATCGATCTGTTTTATGTATTTTTGTTCAATAACACAAAATGCTGTCATGACAGGCCAGCGTTAGTCGGCTTATTAACGCAGAGGTAAAAGAACAAACACACACACATATACACCCACTCACGTTTTTCTTTGGGAGGCCAGAGAACAAAGAGCTTGTTAAAACTGACCTTTGAACAAGAGTTAAATTGGGGTGGAAGTGAAAGGAAAAACGAGGAGGAAAAGAAGGTGTTCAGGCTGGAAGGACTGAGGGGGCTCAGGAGGAGGAGGGAACAGTCAGAAGACATGAAGGATTATACAGCAGTGATTGATGATGGATCAGACCAGTGTGTGGAGACTAGAGAAAGCCATATGATATATATACAATGACACTATATAAATATGTCAACCATCAGATAATTCACCGTGCTGTTTATACTGATGTGGTAGCTGCCTCTTTAATATCTCTGAGTGTATTAGGACCATGTTGCAAATCAAAGATGAGGACAGATTTATAGAAGTATTGGATTTATATAGGATTTCTGTATCATGGTAGTTTTTAATTGATCAGTCGCTGATTGATCAGTTTGCTGGATTAGCTTAAAACAGACATTTTTATCTGGTTATTTTATCCATAATCACATTCTCAGTTGATTTTCCAGAATGTAATGCTGTTACGTTTGGGATGTGGGTAAAGTTAAAGTATAGGGGACAGCTTTTGTAATGTGGCCGACTTTAATGACCACAATAACAGCTGGACAGCAGAACTCTGACAGTAAAAAGTCTTTCTCCTTTCTCCTAACAGCCCCTTTTCACTAACAGGGGCTACGACTCACACCGTACCTCTACTTGCCTGGGGTTAAATGTCAGTTGGAACAATCAACTGTAAAAATAATGGACGTAGCTTCTGTGACATCGCCCATTGGTTTGTGGACTCCTGTTGTGAATCCTCAATTTCAACCAGGTCCAACTCCAAAGTCGTTGAAATCTGGCGCCTGGTCAGTGACTTCTGACATCAGACACTGACATAAAGTAGTTAAGGTGAATGAAAGTTAAGGTGGAAGTCTGAGTAGGATTGATCGGAGGGGGGGGTAGATGGGTCCAACAGCCACCAACTTTCACCAGGGAGGCTGGCGTTCATTTCTCATAAGATTGTAAAGCCAAACCCTGTTCGTTTTTCCTAAACCCAACCATGTGCGTGTGTTGCTGAAGGAAAAAAACATCTGTTCACGATTTTTGTACTGTATGCAAACTGTACATTTCCTCTGAAAACGGAAGTGTATTTTGAAAACTGACAATGCATGTAACAGACAGAACTTGTCATGGCGTCCCAAAATGTCAACAAGCAACACACCCAGGGTACCTTGCACGTCATATGTCAGCGTGGAAAGTCTGTGTGAAGATAAGTGTGTGACGGGGTTGGAGAGAGAATGTGTTGTCAATTTAAGCATTTAGTCTGTCGCCATCTTGTTTTTTTGGAGCCAGAAGTGACCATATTTAGGCAAGAGGGTGGAGCTGTAGGGAGTGAGGGATGGATCTGACTGAGAAGCTGAGGACACAATCAGCACACAGCCTCTCACTCAAAGGAGTCACGCCCTTAATTATGCATAATGTTAAGCCTTAATAACATTCATATAGGTTTATTATGTAAAAATCCATCCCCTGTACAGTCGTCATGAAGCTGGGAATTAGCAAGAGAGACCAAAACCCTTTTTTGCACCAGGCTGTAAACATGTTTATTTCTGCTGTAAAGTTGGGCCTCTTAACACGGTGGTCTATGGGGATTGACTCTCTCTTGGAGCCAGCCTCAAGTGGCCATTAGAGGAACTGCCATGTTGGCTTAATTTTTTTAGCCCCAGAGGTTGCCGCTTCATTGGAACAACTCATGTTAACGTTCTGAAATTCTGTTGTTTACTTAGTAGGGTCCTCAGAGTTACTGCAGTGGGGGAGCAAATTTTTCTTTTTTTCCAAAATTCATCTGTGTCTAAAAGAAAGAAAATGAATTCATTCAAAAATTCACTGACATGAATCCAGCATATTATTGGCAAAAATAAACTGGCTATCCATCAAACCTATTTAATTTACCGCACACAACATTAATGACAGCTAACTGTTACCCACGAGTTTTTGGCAATCATGTGAGCTAGCCAACTTTAAATTACTGCGCGATACTTTTATTTGGTCACATATTGGCTAATTAGCTGTATTATTATGTGAAGTATTTGGACAGTCTTGTGGGCCACAATAAACCATTTTGTAACTCTTTCAGCAAGAGACCCTGAAATGCTGTCCATCTCAGAAACCACTGGCGAAAATGCTATGCAACATTTGCTGCCAACTTAGCAGCTGCAGGCAAGGGCAAACGGGACAAGACCTAAAAGTATTCATAGAATTATCTCAAGTGCAACTCAGTTTTATACAACATATGCAGTAGGGGGTCCCTGCTGTGTCTGTCTTTCAGCTAAGGGGTCCTTGGCCTGAAAAAACATTGCTGACCCTTGACTAAAGGCCTTTGCACACTGAGTCTTTTTTTTTTTTTTTTTTATTTAATCTGTCAAACGAAAACAATCGTTACGCACAGAAACCTTGCACACTGATTCTGATGTATTTTTTTATCTATTCTTTGTGAAAATTGTAATACATGACAAAATTAAGCCATGCATTTCGTCCTTTGCCTCTCTCCACTGGAGCTGTCCTCCCTCTCTGTCTCCACATCCTCCTCCTCTTCATCATCATCCACCTGATTATTACTGTCTGACCTGTTGAAAGTGAGCTGTCTGAGTCATGAAATGTGTCTCGTCGCTGCTGTGTCCCACTGCCAAATTTTCTTCACTGATTCTTGGTTAATCGTCTCTAAAGGCTCTGATGGATGCAAAAAACGCAGAAAATCAAACCTGTTTCAAAGGTTTCAATGATGGACAAAAGTTTCAGACTCAGTGTGCAAACGTGATTGACGCAGTGTGGGGTCATATTTATTTTTAGACACAGAGCACAGCGTCATGTAGTTCCTCATCTACACATGAAAAGAAAAGTTTAAACTGTAAAATATACATAATAACTATTAAATAATTATGTCAAAAAACCCTGTTAACATCAGTAAAATATATCTCTTATCAAAAGAAATATCAACATCAGTGTCTGATATGATGATGCATGATAGAAGATTATGTTCACTCCAAACATCCATCTTTGTGAGGACCAATTAGAGCTTCAGAGAAGACTTAGAAAGTAAGAAAAAGCATGTTTTGGTTAACCTTCACTTCTGGTTTTAGAGTCGAGTCAGAATTAGGTCTAGGGGTAGTGATTGGTGCTGGGGGACCGATTACGTATGTCAACGAGGGTCCTTTTAAAGTAATTAATTTGTGTTTGTGTTCAGGACTTTGAGATGAACGGGGAGCTGAAGATGGCAGTGATTTGTCTCCTGGAGGAGGTGCTCAGAGATCCAGACCTCCTGCCACAGGAGCGAAAAGCTACTGCCAACATACTAAGGTAACACACACCTGTATTTTATTCTATTGTGTTATCTTCTCCTGTATTTATGCTGTGCTGTTTTTTCTATTCTCTACTATTCTATCCTCCTGAGACCCTGTGTCCTCGTATGAGAACATCACATTTTGGGTTTACTTGACCTTATACTTCATTCTACTTAACTTAGATATGTTGTCCTTGTTTGTGGACACTTTTTGTGCCATCTAATGGTGGTACATGCACAGATCACTAATTAATGTAAAAACAAGATGGCAGCCATCACTGTTAAGTCAGTCTGCAGCCAGTCCTGACACAAAAGTGAACAAAACATGATCACATTTTATGATAGCAACTTGTTTATTTATGATTAATAAATTTAACAAATTTGACCAATTTTAGCAACAATAACAAGCTAAGATGCTGTTAATTAGGAAGTACTTGTTTGAAGACACTGGGACTTCATTGTCATTGATGATGTTTCATTTTTTACACTTATCGGGTCCTACTGATCCCACATAGCTAAGAGAAATTAAAAATGCGAACCAAACAGAAGTTTTGGTCTCAGGAGGATATACTGTTCTGTTCTGATATATTCTTTTTAATGACATTTTCATCTATTATGCTATATATATTCTGTTCTGTTTATTTTTTCCTGTTCTCTTTTCTGTTTGCTTTACTTTACTTTATTCTGTTCTAATCTGCTCTTTTCTGTTCTGCTCTGTTTGTTTGTGTTCTATTGTACCATGTTCTTTTCCATGTTATTCTGTCTTAGTCTGTTCTATTCTACTCTGTCTCCTAGTGCCCTTTCTCAAGACGAGCAGGACGATGCCCAGCTGAGGATCGAGGACATCTTGCAGATGGTGACAAAACTGCAGCACACTGACTCATTGCAAACATGTTGTTATGATTTTATGACATACTAGATGTTATTCTGTTGGATTAATAAAGCGACAGTTAACTGCAGAGAAGAAAAATCCTACCATTTTCTACAAAACCTCAACCTCTTTTTATTGCAGGCAGGCTGAGTTATGCAGTTTTTAATTTGAATTGGGACATTAATGTGGTCCTCTATGGGATGGCCTTGTTCTATGAAGCCAGGGCCCCTGAAGTACTTACACTTTAATAAACACCTCCCCCAAATACGTTACCAGTTCCCAGAGATGGAAATAATCAGGAGTCGTGAGTGTGCCTATTTAATTATCTTGGATTAATAATGACTGGGAATAACAAACACACATACATTGCGTGTATGAGAAGCCTCGGTCAGTACAGGCTGTCCTCTCCCACAGACCAGGAGTAAACACACCCTCTCCTGACTGTGATGGTCTCCAGGGAACTGTCAGCTCTTATAAAACATATCCATCACAGCCTGTCTCTTTATTAGATATTTATATCTCCTTGTCATCTGTGTTATGGTATGAATATTTGTTTATGACTCTGTTTGTCTGTGTATGTATATTTTGTCCTGTGTGTGTGTGTTTAGGCGGACTGTCCGAAGGCAGAGTGTTTCGAGTCTCTCTCAGCGATGGAGCTGGCCGAGCAGATCACTCTGCTGGATCACATCGTCTTCAGGAGCATTCCTTATGAGTCAGTCCTCTCGTAAAACTCTCACGTTGTGATCTGCATCAAGCCAAACAACATTTAATCACCTTTATGAATACTGTTTATTATAAAAACTCTAAGCAGTCCATGTAAAAGTATGCTTCTAGAGGGGCAGTGAGGAAAACTGAGGGCATTGAATTTTAACTTCAGTTTTACTTAATACTGAATTTACACTGACCCACAAGATACAGACATCACTATCTGGTAAACTGCTGTTATGGTGAAGGTTTGTGAAACATCTGCAACACCTGCGAATACATTAAAGATTCTTTGCACCATGCATTTAGTAATTTCATTCTTTGATAATAGGTTCTGGAAAAAAAAAATACTCTTTCATACCTAAATGAAAGATTAAGTCGATTTCCACTGACATCCAAAATGACATATATTACTGTACTAATGTTTGCAGATTAAAACACAGCCTTAAGGTTATAAAACAGTTGCCATTATGCTATACAGTTTCATGTTCAGGCAACAAAAATAGGTAGTTAGATCGAGAGAAAACAACATGATTTAGCTTAAATAAAGAGCTTTGTTACTAACATAATGCCATGTAAATTGTATTACAAATGTCACATACATCACCTCGCATAATTTACTAGCTTTGTACGTCACACATACCAGCATGCTATAAGTCAACGTTTACTTCTGGCCATGAACACTGGTCCCATGGGTGAAAGTTCTGTACTTGTTTGACCCATTCACAACCTGTCCCACCCACCTTACG
This sequence comes from Epinephelus moara, assembly GCF_006386435.1. NCBI lineage: Eukaryota > Metazoa > Chordata > Actinopteri > Perciformes > Serranidae > Epinephelus > Epinephelus moara. Next base: position 30,367,998 of record NC_065513.1, on the reverse strand, counting down.
AGGACTTATTCCATCTTTATACAACATTATGCAGACTTTGTCGCTTTTTATACTATGTCACCTCACCTCCTCCTCTGCGGAAATGGGTGGCAGATTAAGAGTAATTAAAAGTTATGGTATTAACACCAAACACCCAAAATATAAAATCACTGGTGGGTGAAGTGAAAAACATTGATCATCTTGTTACAATGCAGTGCTCTGCTGGGAAACCATTGGTCCTGCTATTCATATGGATGCCACTTGACAGGCTCCATCCACCCATGCACCATTGCAAACCAAGTATCAATAGCTCCCTGATAGCAGTGCCCCCACTGCTGGACAATGTGCCAAACCACACCACAAAAACTGGCCTCCCAATTCCACTGATTCCAATCTGATCGAGCATTTGTAGGACATGCCGGTACTTCAGAGATGCCCTTCGATCCTCGGTATGGCAGGGTACATGGTCCTGCTGGGGGAAGCACTGCCCTCGGGAGTGCCGTTGTCATGAGGGAGTGCTTGGTCTGCTGTTTCGATGGGTAGAGAGTGTCAAGTGGCATCCAAATAAATGCAAAGGTATTCCAGCAGAACACTGCATTGTATGAGATTATCAATGTTATTCACGTCTCCTGGCAGTGGTTTAAATGTTTTGGCTGATCAGTGTAGGCTCTACATCATGTTTTTTTTTTTTTAGGTGTAAATTGTTTCTGTATTTTTGCAATATGACACATATTTGCACTAGTAGAGTAAAACAGCTCAGAAGCCTCAGTGCATCTCCATCTAATTTATATTCACTGTGTTGACCTTTCTCAGAAATCCGTGACCTTAGAAAAATAATCCAACTCTTTGGTTTGTGAAATTAAAAACCAGTGAAAACAACAAGGAAACACAGCTAACTTCTAAGTAATTAAAACTAGAATAAAATGCATTTTGTCATCTCTCAAACTTAGTTTTGGCTAGATTGCAATACAAAATTTTCATCCAACAGTACTGTCATACACACCAAGCTCAGCTCTTGACTCCTCAGCAGCCTTCATGAGCCATCTGTCTTTATTGTGGTGTTTAAATAGTTTAAGAAATCCTTATCAACCCCTGCTGGGGATGTGATAATATCTTTAAATCACAGGCTTTAGTTAATATAACTTACATCTTGTGAGATTACTGTGCTGTATTTCAGTGTGTGTGATCTAATTTGGGCTTATCACATGTCTCTGACCCCCCTCCTCCCTCAGAGAGTTCCTGGGGCAGGGCTGGATGAAGGTTGATAAAACAGAGAGGACACCATACATCATGAAAACTACTCAACACTTCAATGATGTAAGCTCTTTGAATATCTGTGATATATTCTCTCTCATCCTTCTGTAAATATCCAACACACTTCTTTTATATTCTCTTTTCCTTTTGAAGATGAGTAACCTGGTGGCATCACAGATTATGACCCACACTGACGTTGGCTCCAGGGCCAACTCCATAGAGAAGTGGGTTGCTGTGGCTGACATCTGCCGCTGTCTCAACAACTACAACGGAGTACTGGAGATCATATCTGCGCTCAATCGCAGTGCCATCTACCGTTTGAAGAAGACTTGGGCTAAAGTCAGCAAACAGGTGGAGTAATTCCCCATCAATCCTCTCTGTGTACTTTAAAAAAAGTGTATATAAAGTTTACCTAAACAGGATCAGAAGAAAGTCCTTTAGTCTTCATAATCTTCTTCAGATGCATATAAATGATTTCATTAGAGAGAGGGAAGGGAAAGACAGCAAAGAGAGGCATTTATCTGTAATGTTAAGTGTCTGCTCTTCGCTCAATTCTTATGAACACTAAATCGATCAAAGCCATAATCATCCAATCACCAGACAGTCTGTCTCTCCAGAGAGCCGCGCTGCCTATTCAGGGCCGAAGCAAATTCGATTTTGTCATTTTTATTATCATCATGTTTTATTAAGAGTAAGTGGATCTTGGGTTAATGCAACTGTCTTGTTTGCCCTGTGTTGCTCATAATAGTCTTTGTAAATGACTTTATCTGTGTATTTGTGGTTTGCTCAGACTAAAGCCCTGATGGACAAACTGCAGAAGATTGTGTCCTCTGAGGGACGCTTTAAAAATCTGAGGGAGACCCTGAAAAAGTGAGACTATATCAATATCACAAATAACAAAATAGAAATGTGCTTTTATTGACTTGGAGACAATGTGCACATTATTTCCTCACACTTTCTTCCTCCAGCTGCAACCCTCCATGTGTGCCATACCTGGGAATGTATCTAACAGACCTGGCCTTTATTGAGGAGGGAACGCCCAATTTTACTGAGGAAGGTCTTGTTAACTTCTCCAAAATGAGGATGGTAGGTGCATACATGCATACAAAAAATAATGCAAATCATCCATGCATCATGTGTGTTACTTTAGTGTCAACTACAATTCATAATTTTCTTCAGATATCCCACATCATCAGAGAGATCCGACAGTTCCAGCAGACTCCGTACAGAATAGAGCATCAAGCCAAGGTATGTTTCTGAAAACACATTGAATATGTTTTCCCTAATAGAGTCAGAGTTCCTCTTATTTCTCAAGACCATCACCAAAGCACCACTGGACATCATCAAATGTACAGAACATTTAAAGCATAATAAATAGTCAAATTAATTTGTATAACACTGTTGGAAAAAAATACTCTAAAAAATGTTGGGTTGAATATAATCCAGCTTGGGCTGATTCTGCAACCCAGCGCTGGGTCAAACAAGGACGACCCCAGTGCTAGTTTTCTTTGACCCAGCATGTTGGTTTGTACAACCCAGTGTACGGGTAGTTGTAAATCTTTGTTAGGTTAAGATAACCCAGTTTAAGTTATGTGTTTAAAGGATTATGCTCTTGTTTCTGCATTTATTCCCCCTATTATATATTTATATTACATTACAAGCCAAGTTCTACAGCGTCTGACATATTTCGACTCCTTCATCCTGATAGACTTTCCATTCATTTCCATATTGTGCAGGAAAATATTCAACTTTCAGAAATGTTAAACTTACATAAGTTAAAAGCAATGATACCAACAAGTTGAAGTATCTTCCCAAATGATCTGTGTATTTCAATGTCCTGATCACAAAATAAATTGTGATATAAAATGTCAAAGACTGACTTTGATGCTAGTATGTAGAAGTGAGTTTGAAGGTTTGAAAATATAAATCCATCATAGAAGTTGTGCTCCTGGCTGCTGTTGTGAAAAGACTATTAAAAATCCCTTTTTGATCTATGATAGGCATTTGGAAATGTATATTTGTAACATGTGTCTTAGAGCTAAGGACTTGGCCCTGCAGAAGCCATCTTAAATCTCCAATCCTCTGTTTCTGCTATAACATATCCATCTTTCAAACAGCCACTGAGTATTAACCCCCTGCAGCTATTAGCTGAACCAAACAGACATCAGTGGAGATCAGTTCAGATAAAGACATCTATGAGATCTAAATTCAATTTGAGTGAAGCAGCACATTCTCAAAGTCATTTAGGTTTATTCCCTAGTTAGTCTTTAAGACCATGTAGTTGTGTAGTTGCTAAAATGTGAAACATTTCATCTCTTAACTGAAAAATCAATTCAACTCAACTTTATTTGTACAGCACCTGTCATACAAACATGCAGCCTAAAGTGCTTCACGTGGCAAAATTGGACACAGACACAATACAGAAAAACATTAAAAAAAGCAAACCAACCAAAACAGAACACACTTACAAAAAAGATGATTAAAACTTCATAGGATAAAAAGAGACTAAATACATAAAGACAACAGAATAAAAATGAACAGGAGGGAAAAAGAAGGCAAAAACCAATAATATTCAGAGATAACGAATTCCACAGTTTAGGGGCATAGAAACAACGACTACAAAATGAAGCCAGAGTTTTGTATCACTGGTCTGAAAAACCGGTGATAATAGAATTTCGTGTTACAATTATTCTGGCCAAAATAACTGCGATTCATGATATTGTCCTAGTAACCATCAAAATATTCTTAAACTTAAAATAGCACTAAAACATACTGGAATCACTTTACCTTATATTTTACTAAAAGACAAATATTTTTACTTTCATCACAGATAGGACACACCTTTTTTTGTGAACATACTTTTTATTGAAAAACAAATAATCCAACAATTTTACTAAACCAGATTTGTCAGCTGTTTGAAATGGCTTTTTTGCAAGCATCTTTTATTTTTGATAGTGCAGCAGTGTCTTTGGGACATATTCAGAATTATCCAGATAATGTAAATTCACCTGATCAACCTTTTTGAGTGTACCTCAATCCACAGTAAAATCCTCCCATCCCTTGTGTGAATCTAACAGTACTTCTCCCCCCTTTTTATACTTCCTGTCCAGGTGACCCAGTACCTTCTGGATAAGACTCTCATCATGGATGAAGAGACACTCTATGATCTCTCGCTGAAGATCGAGCCCAGGCTTCCTGCCTGAGTTCCAGCTGTTTGTGGCCAGTGGGAGCCTGCCAAACCCGGACCCCCAAGGGCAACACGCCCACGTAATCTCATCAATCAAGAGGAAATCGGGAAGTTTTGAGAGCGACATGGAGACGAATATGAGAGCGATGCTGACTGAAGTGAGCAATATGTTTAGAGTCAAGTATGAGGACAGTTGAACGAGCTTTTGCAAGAGACTCAGAGAGCATGAGAAGAGGACAGGTTGAGAAGGAGTTGGACTGATTGTCTTCAAGGAGAACAAGAGGAGAGGGTTTTGGTTGCATCGGGTTTTGAGGAAATGACATGTCGCTGTTTGCGCTCATCATTCCTCGGTGGAGAGTGTGGTGCGCATGACATCACACTTCCTCAGACAGCCCGAGAGTGCAGGAAAGGCTGAGAGCATGGAGCAACATACAGTGGATGTAACAGAGATGTAGCATATACAGATAGTGTGACAGAGAGAGATGTCTGAGCTCGTGTCTCTGTGCTGTTGTCTGTGTTCTGTTGCCTGTGCATTTCCGTGCCATGTCCTGGAGCAAAGAGCCCCAAAAAAAATGCTTTCTGTCATGATGGTCACTGCATAAAACTTGCATGATTTCAGCTTGAAATGTAACTGTCTAAATGGCCTTCAACCTGACCCCTGACCCTCAGCTTAGCATGCTTCACTCTCACCGGGGTGACTCTCTAAGCCACTATGCATCCTCAGTGGGCTGGGTATGGCAAATACGCCTTTAAGCCTTCAGATATAATATAGAAAGATACTAAAATAAAGATAATTTAAAGTGGAAATTTGGTATATTTTAATAAAGTGGCTGATTTTTACATTGATAAAAACTGAAATATGTATTTAGTCTTTGCCTAAAGACGTCCCATGAGAATGGAAAGCTTTCTAAAAAAAAATGTCCGCATGAATGATACAAAATTAAAAACTTTATCAGTGCCTTCCATTAGTCAATTTCCCCCCAAATTGCCAATTTACAAGAGTAAAGTTTTATATAAATCCTGCTTAGAAATCTTAAGATTCCTTTAAAAAAAATTGGACTGTAGTTTCACTCATTCAACTTCTTTTTATCAGAAAATAGGTCATGTAGACTTAACAGTAGCATGTTAGTGTGAACACAGTAAAGTCATTGCAGCAAATATCTCCCTCTAGTGTTTAAACATTGTTATAACCTCTACTGACCCAAAGCTTTTGCAGCGTTTGTGTGCAGTTTGTTTGGCTTTTACAAATTGTCAGATACTGACGTGTGTAGTCAGGTCCCAGTGTGTAACTCTTGGATGTAGGCTGGGACAGTTTTTGCACTCTCTGAGATGTAGCTTCGCTTGAGTGACAGTATGATCGTTATTTACCATGCTACTTATTTCATCAGATACTGTATTTATGTTTGTATATAGTGACTCCACACATATCACATGATTGATGAAGAAATACTTTGAATTGTTATGCTGTGAATATTGATTTTTTTTTTTTATTTGTCTCTTGCATTTATGTTGAATTCTAGTTTTGCATCCCTTGTATTGCGAGAAATCTGTATAACTTTATTCAAAAGAACAAAAGAAAAAAAAGATGTATTTTGAAGGTTAAAAAAATGTAGCATTTGAATAATCAAAATTTGTTTTCTGTATTGCTGGTATGATGAAACCTAGTTGTCCTGCATGCACACAACAGCTGCATGTTGTGCATGTCTGACTGGACGCTCCCTGTGCGTTCTCCCTCTGCTTCTCTATATTTATATTGTCTCTGTAGCTGTCGGGAGGCTCTCTTAAAAGGCATAGAAACAATATTTTGTCCATCTAATCTGGCATATTTGTCTCATAGCTCATAATGTCCAGCATAGTCTTTAGGCTATGTCATCTGCAAAACAGCCTGTTGTTATGAAGTAGCAGTGTTGGAAGTTTTGCAGGCCAACTTTCCTCATAAAACAATAACCTTGTTCCAGATTGATTAGAGGAAATGTTTTCAGGCTTTGCTTTTGGAAAAACGTGTCCTTTGCACTGCGTCTGTAATTTTGAGTGTCTGTTTCACACACAGGTTTGGGAAGACAGGATGCTATGTTTGTATTGTAATATCATTTTTGTGTATTTGTCTGCATTTTTCACTTGTAGGTCCAGGGGAAATAAATTCAACATGCCTTATGTGTCTGCGCATTTCCTTGAAGTGTTCAGTTATTTTGATGATATTAAGTTGCTTCTGCCTCCTTTCCGTTTTCAACATACCATAGGGCTCTTACAATCACCCGTGCATCAACAGACTCTTGTGACCCAACCCTCCAGAGGGGTCCGGGGGCATTCCTCCCAGGAAGTTTTTTTTTAAGACACTTAACAGCTAAAGAAAACATTTTAGAGCATTTTGAAACAAACACCTTGGAGCAGTAGTTCTCAAAGTTTAATGACTGAGTGTTGGTCATGGTATGGAGCCAGCATATGATCGAGGGCCTCACAGGAAAGGTGAGCACACACTGGCTTTTCTAGGACAGTTGTTTTAATTGACATTTTATGACATATACTGTGACTTTTTCATTACAATGATATTGTATTCTATCAGTTTTCATGCTGTACTATGAAATATTTGTCACATTTTCATGACAAACTGTGATATGACTTTTTATTACATTTATATGACATACTGTACAATCACATTTTTTTTATCATATTTTTACAAAATTCTATACTATGACATTTTTAAATTACATTTTCTATGACATTCTATACTGTTACTTTTACTGTTACACACTATACTATGACTTTTTTCATGATTTTAGACAACATACTATACTAT
>NC_065513.1:29902172-30013277 GCF_006386435.1 Epinephelus moara | reverse complement strand
AATAAAACACTCCTAACATGTATCTCACAGATAACCTATATCTCACTGGTAAGCTATGACATATCGTAACATGGTTTAGATTCCTAAATATATATTCACCTCGTCGCTAGATACTCCTGAAAACCTTGAAAAACTCTGCTGTCTGCGCAAGGCTTTTTGTCCTACGAGGCCACCGTCACTTACCCAACGGGAGGGGTGAGTGAATGAGCACGAGTGAGCGCTGCAATCTAGAATTTGGCCGCTGATGTCACTGTTACTCACCATTTTTACACACTGAGGCTTTAAAGATAAAAGTAAGTCAATGGGAAAAAATCTTTTGGGGCTGCAGGGCATCACATGACATATCCAGCAGTTGTAATTCCACTGGTTGCAAAGCCCACTTGCAAAGCGCCGTTCTGCAACGTTCTAAAAACCTGCCGGTTCACACCAATGCAACTAGATGAGACAGTGTATCATCTCTATGCAACAACTATCTGTACTTCCGTTTTGATTTCCAGATTTTCAGGCTTGTTTTGTGGCTGAATATAATTTGTAACCTCCTAAAATATGAATGACAAAAGTGATAGTGAGATACTGGCTACAGTTGCATTTGTAGTAGTGATGAAATGGCGAGAAACACAAACAAATCGAGCATCAGATGGACTGTATTTATAATAAATACGCCAAAATAATATGACTAACCAGCTCCAATTAATCAGTCAATGAGAATGTGTGTGTGGGAACATACACCGAGCAGCAGCTGCGACTCACTGTCTGACACCGGCACACCATGAGGATGGAAACAGAGGGCTTGGCGGGCATGATTGGCTGTTGAAACAGGTGATGTGCTTTACGTTCTAAAACCAGCCGCCGGCAATTTGAGCAGCTGAGTTGCAGGTGACACCATCAGCCGGGGGTCGAGCTCAGACGGCCAGTTCACTGCTGCAACTTTTCTCTGCAACGTTCTAACATGATTTTGTCTCGTCGAGAATCTTTGGTCTGAACTGGACTCAAATGTGTATGCACACACAACACCTACAAATGTGTGTGTGTGTGTGTGTGTGTGTGTGATTATTGTTTGTGTTGTTGGTTGTGTGAGCCTTTGTTGCATGCTTGTGCATACACATGCCGATGATTGTACAGTACATATGCAGCGTTTTGTGTGTGTCCCAGTGTGTTTTCAGGAACTCATCCTGTCAGGCCTGGAACCTGCTGCCTCCTCTCACCCCCTGTCTCCACACTTAACAAAGCAAAAGCCCGGTTTGTTTATTGTTTTGCCTGCCTTGTTTTTCTTTTGATTGTTGTCAAAGTTCCCACTCTCTCCCAATGGGTAGCAGCGTACACTCCACTCCTCTATGCTATTATTTATTCCCTGTGGTTTTCAGAGTTTAGATAGAATGAGAGCGTTATCAAACGGCACAAACAAAGTTAAGAGGGATAAAATATTTAGACTGATGGAAAGTACGAGGCCTGTTTATCCCCAAGTGTTTTCTCCAAAACATAGAAATTAGGAAGACTGAGTGACATGTTGGCCCCATCACATGTATTTTGCAGGCCCCTGACTGTACAGGAAGGGTTTTCCATCATGTCATGTCTTGACAGAGGTTTGGAAAATAACTTCACTTCTTCTCTTCTCTTCTCTTCTCTTCTCTTCTCTTCTCTTCTCTTCTCTTCTCTTCTCTTCTCTTCGTCATATATTTTGGAGAATGGGGATGTGTCTGTGTGTGTTTGTGTGGGCCTGCATGTGTGCGTGCATATCTGCTTGTGCTCATTTCTGTTATAAATACCAGAGGTGATTGACAGTTTCCAGTGTTTGGGTTTGACAGCTCTTATTTGTTGTAGTCGACAGGCTTTTTAGTGAATGGCTGACGTTTTGAGGTTCCGTGTCTGTCACTGTGCGATGGCTACAGGGCACTGCTGTGGATGTGGATACCAGTTCACGGTGCCTCCCTTTCAGCATCAATGCACAGTGCATATGTGGCTTCTACAGGCTGTGTTTTTCTCAACAGCTCCGGGCTGAAGGGTCATGGGAAGATTAAACATGGTTGTTTTCTGAACTATTGATTTTTTTATCGTTGTTGTTGACTGGCACATTACAGTTTTGTGTAAAGCTGCTGGCTGCTGAATAATTCCAAGAAACTGACACTTAAAAGGAACTGATATATTGTGGACTGGTATAGTTGATTGAAAGAATATCTAAAGCCTTGTTCACTGAGCTTAGGGCGCATGTTATTGTTCAGTGGTACATTTTATCATCCAAATGTTACACGCCTAAAACATCAATTGTAAACACTGGCTCTCTGAACAAAAATCAAGGGTTTGAGACTCTCCATAATGCTAATCATATCTGGGATAACCACCATGAAGGAGGCAGAGGAAAGTAGTTTCTTCACTGCCTGGAGCTTCCACAGTCAACAAAGAGTCCCATTTTGGAGTAAGAGTCACTCTCTCTTGATTGGAAATCTCTGGCTGTTGCTACTTCTCTCTCCACCTTCACTTACAGTTTAATGCTGCAAGTTGAGTCCTGTTTTCTGGAGGGTTGCAAAGCAGTCTGGGAATTGACAAAACAGTCTCACCCTAAGCCCCATTTAGTTTTTATATTGCTTTTTATTGGATCTTTTTAGTTTGCTAGGTAGGTTGTCATGGAAATGTAGATTTTAATTTTTCCAATTTCATTTCTTCTACAGTATGATTGGGTTGATTGGACCTTCATGTAAGATTGTTTGGTCACTTGTACCAAATTGTAGGAAATCACAAGTAATATAGATGAAATCAAGAAATAATGTTCCTTTATTTTTGTGCTTAAGGCTGCTTTCAGACCTAGAGTTGTCTTGCTTTGGTCCTAATCAGGGATTAATTTTGTCACAAAGTTGCATAATTGCCTAGAGTTGGTTCGTGTTCTCACGGCAGCATTTACAAGCGGACCAGATAAAATGCCTTGTGCGAGAAAGCTGCTCTTGATTGGTCAGAATTTCCATGCGGGAAAAATCCAGGAAGTAAACAAAACGTTGAGGAAGAGTACACTTGCTAGATAAATGTGACACTTTCTAACGTCACAATGGAGGGACCACTATGCAGGTTGATTTAAGCGCTGCTCATCGTGGACTATATTGCTGTCATTGTTCATTTTAGTCAAACCATACAGTTTGAAAACGAGGCGCGGCTCCAACTAGGAAACAATGTTTTGATGCATTTGATGTGCTGAATGTGAATATTAAGGCAGTACAGGAGGAGGTGCACATTAATAATCCTCCAGGACTGTAACATGCTCATGTTTAACCCAAACAATGTGTCATGTGACTGCAGTTGGTTCGGATCGAGGTCGGAACACATTCTCACCACAAACAAACTGCACCAGAGTTCATTTGTTACTAGACTGAGACCACCTCTACAAGAAGGTCTCGCTCCGGTTGTTTTGGTGCTCACCTGAGTGTGATTGCTGTGTTCACACCTGCCCAAACGAACTGCACATAGGGGGCAAACGACCTTGAGTTCAATTTAACCGAACCAAACAGGGCCGGTGTGAAATCAGCCTAAGTGTCTCAGTTTGCTCAGTGGCATACAGAAGTTTATACATACTCATTTTTTTCACCAAGATAATCTTCACAAATGAACACCACTTTTATGATTTTTTAAGCGTAAATGCTATTGCCAGAAGTTAAAAACTAACCTTAGGCTATAAACGTACTACACCATGGTCACATGACTTCAATATCACCACCTCAATGAAGCTGTAAAGCCGTGTTCGGCACGATGACATTCTGTGTTTATTAGGAACTCACTAGCCGCCTTATTTAAGATACATGAAAGCTTCGAAATTCAGGAGTGGGTTATTTTATGATGTATTTCATGTTATAGAACAGTGTAACAGCCAGTGAACCAGGTGAGAGTGGGCTCAGTCGCACAACTCTGGAAACAGTTCAGGTAAAATAACAGTCTTCACTGGTCAAAATGTAGGTTCTGTACACAGAAGGTCTATCAGTGAAGGCAAACAAATCAAATAGGGATGAGGCAGAGGCAATTAACAGGCTAAATAAAAAACAAAACAAAGAGAAGGACACAGGGAAACAAAAGGCTGGAACACTGGACACACAAGGAGCTCAGGCGAACTGGCACTGAGAGAAAACAAGACACTCTAAATACTCTGGTGAGGGGAAGGATAACGATACACAGGTGAGTATAATCAGGGTGGGACAGACAACCAGACACAGGTGAAGTCATCAAAAGGGAGGGAAAACACACAGGGGCAGGAAGTGACGTGAACTGAAACGAGAGATGTGAGTTTCAAATTAAAACAGGAAACAACATGTATGTATGAATGAAATAAAAAAAACACCTGTTGCGTGAATAACTGTGAAAGTAAGCTATGTTTTGTAAGATAAACCTCCTCCAGTAGTTTTGCTGTGTTCAAAGTCAAAGTTTTAAAGAAATACAAAGCTTACATGCATACAAATTAATCACAGTTTATACTAAAGTCCAGTCCAAATGCTAATAATCTGTACTGTGTATATGTACACACTTATAACAGCTAACTGGCTAAGGGAAAACTCAGCAGCATGCCTGAGTTTGAGAAATGCTGCTTCTAATAGATTATGTCATTTTGAGTGTTTTGGGGGTCAATAGTCACCAAACTGTAATTGCCTTGTTATGCCACCCTCTTCTTGTTTGTAAAACGTAGCTGGAGAACATATTAGATGTATGCTATATTGCATTTAATTTGATTAGTGTGCCATAATGAATAGAAAGCTATTAATTAAACCCAACACAATGCCTAGCCCAATTTAGTTTCTGTTATTCTCCTCAGATAACCCTTTGAACTGTCTCCAGTTCCCCCTCTGCGTTCCTCCTCCTCCTCCACAGTGACTCAGGTGGCTACACACTAGACAAACCCCCAACAGTGTTGACGAGGTACAGACAGATGGACAGAAACACTCACAACATAAAAGAGGAGGCAGCGCACCTGTAGCGCTGACGCAAACTCCAAAAATCTTTATTGAGACATTAAAAGACTGTGTTTTGACAGCACAGCTGCCTTTTTACCGACAGACAGCTATGCAGCTGAACAAATGACAAATGCATGCATCCTCGAGCATACCAAACATACTCTTAATATACAAGAGAAGTGTGCTCACATTTCCTTAATGTCTCAGGTAGTTCTTTTTACAGCAAAGCTACAGATGTGTGGTTTCTCATCGTTGTTTGCTCAAAGGGACAGTTTACCCCAGGATCATAAATTCATATTTTTCCTCTTGCCTGTAGTTTAATATATCAGTCTAGATTGTTTTGGTGTGAGCTGCCAAATGTTGGTGATGTTGGCCATAGAGATGTCTGCCTTCTCTCTAATATAAGGGTAGTACATGTGCTGTAACGGACTGTTTTGTTCAGGGGAATGAAAATATGGAATGGCTTGCATTACACATGGAAGAGGTAAAATTGTTTTTTAAAGCCCCTCTCCAAACAGGACATGTTTTGTTACATCATATCTGAGTATATGATCATTAATGAGAAACTGTCTTGGTCATTTTATGTTTTTCAGTCTCTGTGTGTGCTGTTTTTAGTAGTACTGCACTTTTTTAAAGCTCTATCAAATGTTTTACTGACTTTTTAGATGCAGTGTGGGTAGTTTTACTGTTGATTTCTTGTTTGCCTGTTTTCTTTGTGTTTTTGTTCCCTTTTGCCTTGAATTTTAATTACGTATTTGTTTTATATAATGATGTAATGTTTACTTGTGTGGACCCCAGGAAGAGTAGTTGCTACCTTTGTTGTTACTAATGAGGGTCCAAATAACAGAAAAAAATATGGCGCTTGGCATATGGTACTAAAAGCACACAAAAAAATACATTTAAAAAGCTCACAGCAGTGTCTCTTTCCAGAAATCATGGCCCGATTACTCAGGATAATCCACGAGCCTCCCGTCCGTCTGTGCAGTGATGCAGTTGGCGGGTGTAGTTTGGTGGAAACAAAATAGTTCCTATATGAAACTGCTCAACAACAAACAAACAAGCTTTGTGGATCATCTTGAGTAACCAGGGCATGATTTCTGGAAAGAGACATTGCCGTTGAGTTTTCAAATGTAATTTTTTGGTGCTTTGAGCACCACAAGCCGAGTGCCATCTGGTTTCATTATACTGGAGAGAAGGCATACATCTCTACGGACAATATCTCCAACACTCTGCAACTCACACCAAAACAATCTAGAGTGATAAATAGCACAGGTAAAAGGAAAATATGTATTATTGATTCTGGGGTGAACTGTTCCTTTAACTTGCCTCCACAAAACAAAGCAGTTATGCTGTGAAAACATTTTCATCTCACTTCATTTCTTTTCTAAAAAAAAAAAATAATGTTAGTGATGATGAGATGGCACTTTATTCCAGATAGCGGTAATTATCTGTTTGTTGAATATATTACCAGATGTCTCCATGCCACCGTTTTATTTGTGCTGTCACCTGCGTGCACGCCCAGTGACAGACAACACTCCTCATGTCTTCATAAAATAACCCCCACTGATCATCCTTCAGCAAGATGGCAGAATGCAGCTCAGACAGCCAGGGAAGCTTGTGAATGTGGGCTGGCACAAAGACAGAGAGGAGAACATGCAGACAGGTTGGCAGACATGCATGTATTGTAAGCTAACTGACAAACAGTAATGACACATAGATTGTGGTTGCTGTGAGCTAACAGAGAGACAGAGAAGCAGTCAAGCATGCGGACAAGTTGATAGACCAGATAGGAAGATGGACCAGCAGTCACTCAGCCATCAGGTTTTTGTAAAGATATGTGTACCCATGGCAACATGAGTGTAACAGGAAGGATTGTACTTTTTTTTGTTTTGATCAACGATGGTCGTAATATGTGATGAAGCCAAAAAAGCAAGCGTGCTTGTGTGTGTAAATTACAGTAGAGCATCCAGGAAGAGGAGTGCATTTGTTATGAGTGTGTTGAGGGATAAAGGGTTGCCAAAATCCGACAGCTCGGCCTCCTGTGCATGGCGCCTCTCTTTCTGCCTCTTTGTCTTTCACTGTCAAGATTTCTCCCTGTCAGGCAAAAGTCATCGACCAGGCAGCGGTGGAGAGGCTCCAATTGGACAAACTGTCAAAGAGCTCATAGTCACAGAAGACACATAATGTAGCAAAGTCACAGAGGACACATAATGTAACACATCCTCTTTCTGCAGTGTGCTTGAGCTGGCAAAATTACAGTAACCTTTTCTTTTGATGCGCATTTAATGCTGTGTCTGTGTCATATTGAAATCAGAAAAGCACAATGACACGTTTTTATTCTAAACTCACACTCAAACTTGTTCATATTTATTCATTTTTGTCGAGCAAGGATGAAGTGGAGCACATTTTATGCCTTTTCGGATGAAGTGCTTATTGTGGTAGCATAAATATTTTAATTTCAAATGCTGCCAAAATCTGTGGATTTAATGCATGTGTTGAAACATTTATGCCATTTGTGATGCCAAGTGGGATATATCAAAGCTTAAAAGAATGAACACACTTCACAAATTTTGTGTAATTACCATTAGAACATGGAGCTGTTCTGTTTTTTTGGGGTTTTTTTCACAGACATAATGTTTATTTTCTGCTAATTAAGACCTGGTGTGAATGAGGCATAATTTCTAGATAAGGTGACAAGCTCTTCATTGTCCACATAAGCACTTAGGTAGCACAGAGTAAAAACACTTGTCCACCACTGAAGTGACCTGGTTTAATTTCCCATCTGTTATGTTTCTGACATGGCCGGGTGCTCCAGCAAACAGTCACCAGTGTTGTCAGGGCAGGAATTTGATGAAAGTAATCCTGTCTTAGTCACTACACCAGTGAGCCGTTAACCAGCAGGCGTCCGGACACAGAGACACAACAATGCAGGTACATCTGACACAAAAAAGGTGAACTAAGTTCAAAATTTGCTGCAACACAACGTCTTCTAGCACTATATTGCTGTCATTGTTCATTTTAGTCAAACCATACAGTTTGAAAACGAGGCGTGGCTCCAACTAGAAAACAATGTTTTGATGCATTGGATGTGCTGAATGTGCATATTAAGGCAGCACAGGAGGAGGTGCACATTAATAATCCTCCAGGACTGTAACATGCTCATGTTTAACCCAAACAATGTGTCACGTGACTGCAGTTGGTTCAGATCGAGGTCGGAACACGTTCTCATCACAAACTGCACCAGAGTTCATTTGTCACAGGACCAAGACCACCTCTCCAAGAAGGTCTCGGTCCGGTTGTTTTGGTGTGCACCCGAGTGTCATTGCTATGTTTACACCTGCACAAATGAACCACACTTAGGAGGCAAACAGACTTCAGTTCAATTTAACCGAACCAAACAGGGCCGGTGTGAAAGCATCCTTAAAGCAACACACCAACACCATGCATTTTATTAATGCAGGGCTATTAACAATCTTAAAGAGGGAGTTTGCATCATCAAGTAAAAATTATAATCTGCTACATGCGTACAAACAAGTAAGCAAACCTTATTTATATGGGACTTTTCAGAGTAGAATTAAGAGTGTGCTTTAGAAGAAAAAAGACGAGAGGAAGACAAAAGAGGCGGTGAAGACAATATATAAAAACAGAATTATAAAAGCAGAATTAAATTTAAAAAAGGTGAAGAATAAAGAGAGAAAGAAATCAATAATGATGTTAATTAATGATGGTATAATAAGAAATAAATCATGTTATTGTGCCTTGTTCTGTGGAGCAGAGTCTTCAAATTATATGAGATATAAGACTTCTATAAGAGCATACATCAGAACAGTTTTTGAATTCCCAGTGCACACAGGGTGCTTTTCATTATGCTNAGAGAGAAAGAAATCAATAATGATGTTAATTAATGATGGTATAATAAGAAATACATCATGTTATTGTGCCTTGTTCTGTGGAGCAGAGTCTTCAAATGATATGAGATATAAGACTTCTATAAGAGCATACATCAGAACAGTTTTTGAATTCCCAGTGCACACAGGGTGCTTTTCATTATGCTAACTTATGCTTCCTTGCGTCCTCTCTTCTCTCTCAACCTGGGAATTGCTCCCCCTCCGCCATCATGGAGGATCTTTCAATCCCTTAAGTGTACCTCAAGGACACAAGGAGCAAGGAAGCTTCTGGAGGAGCTTAGAGTGAGGAAACGCAGGTGTATCCTACCCGTCTCCTCCTCATGTCTCTTTCTTACGGGATACTAAAATGTGAGGAAGAGACACGAGTGAGGGAAGCGAGTAGACATATTAGCATAAAAACACCCGTACAGTACAACTCAGAAACTTCTCCACCTTTCTCCAAGACACACAAAAACTTTCACCCTTGTACACATGACATCTGACTGTACCGCAGAAGATTGATTGACACTTGTTGTCGACACTTGAGCCTGATTTGCTTCACTTCGAGTCTGTCTGGTATGGACTTAGCCATGCATATTTTAAGACTGCTTCACCCGACAGACAGTTTCACACTGACAGAGAGTGTTGTCCCATTTTTCTCTCCCTTTCTCTCTCTGTGAATTTATAGATGGCTTTGTTGTTATATTAAGTTTGAAGTTAAATTTCTGAGTATAAGACAAATTCTTTCTGTCAGTGAATTCTTTATAGTTTGATGTTTGAGATGGTTTTGGTTGTTTGTTACAATGAAAGCTCCTTTGGGTTATCACAATTGCTCATTCTTTTACTTAAGCTCTCATTCTCTGTCATGGTGTGTCTTCACTTTCTCCTTTTCTCTGCCTTTCACTTTGCCGCTCATTTCTCTCATATCTATTTCTCCCCTCCCCTCTTTGTTTTTGTCAATCTCCTTTCCTTGTCATCTTTTACTCCCTTTCCCTTCCCTTATTCCCTCCCCGCCTTTCTTTGAATTCCTTCCTTGATAAAAGCAGTTTCTATAAAGCACTCAGCAAAAAAAAAACAACTCACTGCTTTGACAAGTATTTCATATCCAAGCTGTTCTTCATTGCACTGAGGCAAATAATTGATGAAGAGTGCCTTTTTGCGTCCATCCAGCCCAATTCACACAGACTCCTTGTGGTATGAAAACACCACTGCTCGATGCCATACACATGTGGTCTTATATAAACTGACATTACTGACACCAGTAACCACTTGATGGGATAAAAGCACCGCTTGTTGAAGTTGTCATTTTTTTATCAATTGAGATACATTATTGGTTCACTCTGGCAATCTCTTAAAGCCTAAAATCATAAAATTGTTCTCCTCTTAACATCAGTGCAGCAGTTACAGGTTGCTGATAGATGACAGACACCAGATGAGTTTCTTTCTGAGCTTTAGGCAGAGTAGGCTGTTTTAGTTTTGCACCTATATTTTTAAAGGGATATTCCTGTTTATCCTCATGAGACCCGAACTTTAATTTCTCCTAGCTTTGTGGGATCAGTAGGACCTGATAAGTATAAAAAATGAAACATTGTCAATGATAATTAAGTCACAATGTCCTCAAACAAGACAACAATTAAGTCCCAGTGTCCTCAAATGAGCACTTCCTAATTAACAGTGTCTTAGCTTGTCACTGTTGCTAAAATTGGTCAAATTTGTTGCCATGATCAGGTTTTGGACCTTGTCCACTTTTGTGTCGCAATCAGCTGCAGACGGACTTGGCAGAGATGGCTGCCATCTTGTTTTTACATGGATTAGTGTATTGTGCTCTTACTACCACTAGATGGCACAAAAAAGTGTCCACAAATGAGGACAACAGGTCTGAGTTAACTTCAGTGAAGTATAAGGTCAAGTAAACCCAAAATGTGATGTCATCATGTGAGGACACAGGGTCTCAGGGGGATATTTATTATACTGCAACCTGGATTTTGTTTTGGTAGTGTTGGCCATTATTTCAGTTTCCCGTATCAGTGTGTTCAACTTTTTATATCTGGAAACAAATTAAAAAAACAGCCAATGGTGGTGCAGAGGAAAAGGAGGAAAGGTTAGGGCATTATTTAAGGTATACGTAACTGTAAACAATATCACCAGCGAAAATGAAAGTGAAAGTCAACCCCAGATTCACTCTCCTTTACTTTATTTGCATTTTTTTGGTGCTTTGTTTGTAATTGTGTACCTTCTTCTTTGATGCATGCTGTCATAGGTCTGGCACCTGCTTGCCACCTGACTTCACCTGCACACTGTGCCCAGGAATGTCCCAAAAATAGCAAAATGAAAAGAAAATACAGGCATAATGCAGGATGTCTGCAGATAAATACACTGCCACACACTTCCAGTGGGTCAGCAGTGTTGCTTAAGGGGGATTACTTTTGTATGAGTCTATACATTGCGCTTGTTTTTCGTTCTGTTAGCTGTGTTGTCACCATGAAATGTATTTAAGATGGATGATGCCTTTCTACTTCCTCCCACTATACAAAAATAAAGCCAAAATATCCTGGGAATGGGCATTGCCATCTTGCATCGCTGACATCATTTGGAGCCAGAGTCTACGCAGTAGCAATCGGGAAGGGGAACCGCTGTATTGAGGTTCCGCCTATACACCCATCTAACTCAGTTGAGAGCACCACCATTGATTGCGAGTGCACTGATTGGCAGACACAGCTGTCAATCATGACGCCACATCCCCATTTTATAGCACCATATAGCTAATTAAAACCAAACTTGTCATAAAAATGAACACTTGAACATACATCAGCTTGAGGAGAATTACCTAAAACGACAGAAACAATCTTTGGGAAAAATTTATTTGACATGTACTTTGATTTTATAGTTTTGACCATGTCCCATCCGCTAAGATGGAGGAGGTGGGCTCATGACCTATACTGCAGCCAACCACCAGGGGGTGATCAAGATGTTTTGGCTTCACTTTTCGCCCCCTTTTTTATACAGTCATCGGTTGTCACAGAAATGAACTTGATTAGTCCAATGTTATTATTATCGATAAAAATGAAGGCTCTGAAAATAATACTCAGGTTGCAATAAACCAAAATTTCCTTAGCATTGTGGTATCCCCAGTTTGAGTCTGAGGACTTATGCTGTAATCCATATAGTGCTTCGTTCACAAGTATCCCTCCCTGACTTTGTTGGCTCATCTGGGGAATTGTACAAGTAACCTTGTCGAAAGCTATTAGGCTTGTACCGAGAGCTGCAACAGATTATTCAGTTCCATCATTTCAGCAGTTATTGAAGGATTCGTTTGGAGAAATTTCCTTGATTCCTTTTGTCAGTTTATTTTCCATCTGTTAGTTTATTCTCTCTGCGTTGGCGCTCCCTTAGTGTGTAGCCTATATTGTAATACCATGCTTCCAACATGCAGTGCATATGGAACACCAGATGCAAGTGAATTTATGATTATCTTCATGGGTTAATCCTGTTTTCTGTACCCTGACACACAGGATTTTGGCACTGAGACAGATAAGATGTCTCTGTATATGTGTGTGCGTGTGTGTGTGTGTGTGTGCGTACTGGTAGTATAGTGCTGCGATGATGAGGATGATGCATCCTATCCCCATTAGTGTTAGCCTAGATCTGTCAGAGTCTTGTTGGGTTACTGCCTGGCAAAATCTCAACCCTGAGGAACAATGGGACGGGCCAAACACACACACACACACACACATGCACAGACAGACACACACACACACACACACAGACACATACGCCCTTGTGCATATGTTCCCAAGACAAAAACTGTTTCTCTGTTTCATACGCACATACCCGACAGTACCTGGAAATTCTCGTCAGAACACACACTGTCAATCTCACATCCACATAAGCACAAACACACTTTCATCCTCAACCCCTGTGTAACAGACAGGAAGAGTTACAGTCTGGTTTGTTGTCTTTATTGTACCTTAGTTTTGATCGACATCATATTTCACACGCTCAAACTGCATTTTTCGGGTGCCCCTCGTCTCACCTCTGTCAGACAATAACAGAGACAGCTCAGTTAGCTGACGACTGTTTATTTCTTTTTCCAACTCAGCTGCCGTTGTTAGTGTGACCCAAACACACTAAAGACCATCAACTCAAATAGCTGATTATGCAGCGCTGGTTTCTCCTCATTATAATATTGTTTGCCACAGTCGAGATCAATGGAGTGACTGAGTGGAAACTCAGATCAGTGCTGTTGGAAGCGCAGGGTGTGTTCATCATTCAACTGATTCGACTGCGTGCCCAATTTGTATTTCAAATCAAATCATTTCCTAACAACATCCTTGTTTACTCTGAGATATTGTTTATCACCTCGTAGAACTACTTTGATGTGCATCTTCTTTACATTGTATCTCGCTCGGTAACAACACTTTAATAAGTTGTTTTATTACCTGTCGTGCAGAGTCTGTCCTTGCAGCGCTCCCCCTGCCGAAGCTAAACTCAAGGCTGTCCTACATTCTCCTTGTGCCGTGGAGCTGCTGTGGTGTGGTGGCTTTGACGAGAGATAACAATTTCCCTCTGTGCTCTCCTTTATGGACTTTTAACGTTGCTTCGAATTAATATCTCTGTCATTAATTTGCAGTGACACTTGGCTTCCCTCCACCCACCCAACCAGCCAGCCAGTTAGATTCAAGCCCCAAAGCCCTATTTAGTCTCTAAGCACCAAACAGCAGAGTGGGAGAACTGTGGATTCACTGTACAATCAGACAACTCGTGTGGTTTTAGTGTCTTTCGGCACAGATTTCTGTCTTTTTGGTTCTTTTTTTGTGTCTTTCTATCAGCTTTTTTTTTTTCTTCTTCTTCTCCCGCCCTCCTAGTAGGTGCCAGGAGTTTGGTGCTATTATCAACATTCAGCGTGACGGCACTGAGTGCACTTTAGGTGGCTACAAGACTGCTGTTCTCCCTCTGTGTTATCCAGAAAGCATTTCACATATTACAGCTATTTTCTCAATGATGGGTGTTGATAAAGTGTCTCGCCATTACGCCCACTCATGGCGGTTGATTATTGTTCAGCTTTCGTTGGTGATGGGGTGATGATAATGATGATAGCAGCAGTCCAGTGATGGTTGCCCTCGCTTTCTTACGTTTTTCTGAGAAACCTCACTTCCCTTGATAGTTTGTAAAGCCAACAATCTTTCAGAGAGGAGAGAAAAACAGCAAAAGGCTCCCAGGTGAACGTCAGAGTGAGCATATAATGATACATTATGTGTATTGTCTTACACGAAATACTTATTCAAGAAGTGACTCAGCATGAAAACTGATCAGAATCAGAGTCAGATTTAACGGCCAAGCGAGTGTATACGTACAAGGAATTTGACTCTGTTTTTTGTGCTCTCAATGTATTTGGGATTTTTAGTGTAACAAGTTGCTTTATATACATGAAGGAGGTTGATATGACAGTGTATACGATGTGTACAGCATGCTTATATATTATTAAGGATGATATTAGAATGTTAAATAAGCATTAACAGAACAAATAAGGAGAGTATTTAGACTATGAAATATATAATTTACTGGTAAAGTGGATGCTTGGTGTTGTAGGGTTATTGAGGCCTGGTGTTATGGGTTCATCAAAGGGGAAGAAACTGATTTAGAGATGTCAGTTTTGGTTTGGTTGCTGTTTATAGCCTGATACCCATTACTGATAACTAACCGATAAACTTTTAAGAAAATAATAGAGCTAAAAATGAAAAATGATGTGAAATACAAGAGACCTTTCATTTTTGTCCAGTGCACCATTGACTCAGTGAGCTTTAGCACCACAATTCAAAGTGCTATCCATTTAGAGGTGGTGAAATTTGAATGTTTTGTGATACAAATGTTTTGCCTTTCTTTGGATTTTTTTTACTGACTTTGCTGACACACAGCCGGCTAGCTGCATTAGCATGGTGAAACATAGTGCCCACTGCCTACCCTCCATTCTCCACTGCTTCGCCAAAGTTAGCCTTGGCCTCTCTGCACTGCACACCACTCGGGTCTGGTGGGAGCTTACGTTGGCTAGCAGCGTAGCTCATTCCGGGATTACCACGAGTAACCCTGTACAGGTGGCGGGATGGTGTTGCTGTGGAAACATGGTGGCCAACCTCTAGTCTTACCCCAGCTGTTCCCAAGAGTAAGTGGTTGCTGCAAAACACCTTTAGCATTGTTGAACTATGTCAGCACCACTAGCCATGCAAACACTGCTAATGGTGCTAACAGTGCTAACAGTAGATGCCAATGCTAAATGGGGTTTGCGGTTCAAAATTGGGCCACTCAGGCTACTCACTAAGGCTATCTGGGAGAAGACTGGAAGGTTTCAAAGCAACGCTGTTGTGTCGGGACAGCATTACAAGTGGTAATCGCCAAATAAGCCGTGCCACTAGCTGACATTAGCTCCCACCAGACCTGGTTGGTGCACATTGCAGTCAGCCAAAGAGTAGTAAAATTAATCCATAGCCCAACATGCATTACCAGTCAAAAATATACACTTAAAAGAGGATTAACAGTTCACCGTTGACATTCCTAGTCTGGTTGTTTTTGCGTACGGTGTCCTGTAGCACCTGCCACAAGGGAAAAGTTTTCACAGGTTGTGTTCAGGGTGAGTCTGCAGTGATGTTACCTGCTTGTTTCTTGACTCTGGAGATGTTATGTCCTGTCTGGAAGAAAGGCTGGCACGAATGTTTTTTTTCTGCAGTTCTGACTGTCCTTTGTTGTCTGTTCCTGTCCTGTTTGGTGGCTGATCCAAACCATAGTGATTGATGTAGAGAGAACAGACGGGATTATTGTGGAGGAGAACTGAATCAGCTGCTCCTGAGGCAGGTTAAACTTCCTGAGCTGGCGTAGGATGTACTTCCTCTGCTGGGCCTTATTTCAGATTTAACAAACTAAAAAAATACTGAATTATAAAATACTGAGAGTATTGAAGCAGTCTTCACAAATCTTAATTACATATCCCAGCTTTACAAGACTCAAGCTTCCTTATCCAATATTGTGGGGAAAAATTTTTATTAATATGGATTTAATTCCTGACTTTAAAATGGGCTCTATTTTCTCTTGTCTCTTTTCACTCTGTTGAAATACATCTTGCCATAAAGTTATATAATAACAGCAGATATATGGGGTTTTAAAATGCTGTAGTTCCATTTTCAAGGAAAGGGGAAAAGAAACAAAAGAAGAAAAGAAGGAACAACAAAAAGAACAGCTCATGTTTTTGCTCGATATCACATAAAAAAAAATCTAAAAACTTACAAATTATGGACATAATATTTTAAACTTTATTTTCAGTGCTTCTTATTTCCCCTCAATTATTCTAACTCAGAGTCGATGGAAAAATCCACATGAGGCACTTATTAGCTTATCTTTCTCCTTATATGCTAAATCTGTGGTTCTCAAGCAGGGGTCCATGGACCCCTGGGGTTCTTTGAGGAAAATGTTTTCATTTTTTTTTTTTTTTTAGTACAGAAGTGAGCCTGATGTGAGTAAAGGCTCGTTTATGCTCAATGTTAGATACGGAGATGGAGACGGATGGAGCCTTCTGTACGTACTCTGCATATTTGTGAATGTTTTCGGACAGCTTACGGATACAGACGAAACGGAGCAGATCATGGAGGCAGTGTAGCGTAGTTCAAGAAAGATACAACCAAAGGAGACAATGAAGAATCTTGAATAATGGTGGGAACCAATCGATGATATAGTGAAAAGAGTTCTCTGTCCACATGACAGGGTGTATATAATGGCTGCCGAGACCATCGCCATCTACAATGCTTCCTCCGTTTAAAAGTACAGTACGGAATTAAGAC
Organism: Epinephelus moara; assembly: GCF_006386435.1. Lineage (NCBI taxonomy): Eukaryota > Metazoa > Chordata > Actinopteri > Perciformes > Serranidae > Epinephelus > Epinephelus moara. Next base: position 29,996,642 of record NC_065513.1, on the reverse strand, counting down.
CTCTTCAATCATTGCCTCGTTTGTTGGTGTGGGAAACTTTTGACTCTGTCCTCGTGACGGAGTCCTCCTCCTGACGTTTACAATGTTTGACATGAACATATCTATCTATCCTCATATATAAAGGGCGTATAAAGGAGCCTTAAGAGCCATATTGACTATTCTGATCACAGGTTTTACTTCCTCCATGGTTATCTCCTCAACTGTAGTTGACAACTAAAGAATTGTGCTCTTAATCATATCTAGCAACCAAAATCTTTTTAATGGAGGTCTCTGGAGCCAGATCTTATCAAATGGGGGTCAAATGTGTATCAGTGTTGTGGACTTGAAAAAGGTTGAAACCATGAAAGGAACCACTGTGCTACATAAATCAGTCTGCTTTATCAGATGAACTAGACTGTGTGTGTTTAAAATATGTCATGATCAAGTGCAGGATAGTTTCCATCATTTTCCTAGTAGTGGGCCTAATTGTCTATATTACATCTGCATGCTTCGCAGTATGTCTGCATGTGTTCACTGCGATGTCAGCGATGGGAATTTATCATCATGCTGCATATAATACAGCCAATGTCTTTTTTAAAAATTAATCCAAACAGAATGGAGAGAGAGTGATGTGAGTTTGTGGACAGTGACTTTGCCTTCGGTGTATTTTTAAACACTCTGATGGATATGACTTAGAGGGTAGTACATACTGGCCAGAGAGCAGTAATAATTAATGAAGGTTTTTATAGAAAGCGCAAGAAAGCCGACTGAAGAAGTCTTGGTCATTATTCTTGTGCATATGCTCTTATTGCTGGTCTTTTATCCTCTGCTGTGTTGTTCTTGTTCTCCTCTGAACTTATTTTTCTTATTTGTTAGGCTGTGTCCTCGCCCTCACTCGTATGCATCTCTAACCCTACCTCTCTATCTCTCTCTGCAGGTTCAGGAAAATGTCTTTGCCGAGTTTAACCACAAGCAGCTGCTTGACTTCTACAACAAGGTCTGTTATTTGTGTGTGTGGGAGTGTGTGTGTGTGTGTGTAAGTGCATGTTCGTGTCCACTTTCATGTCACGGTGCATGTATACGTCTTTGTGTTTCAGCGCCCATCTTCTGTGATGCATTTTATCTTGATTGACAGACATTGCCTGACGAAATCCATCTGCCTGCCTGTCTCCCTCATACTTTGATACATTTTATGGCCTCTTTCTCTTTTTTCTTTCTCCTTCTGACTTTCTCTACCTTTTCATGTGTGTGTGTGTGTGTGTGTGTGTGTGTGTGTGTGTCTGTGTACCTCTTTTGTGTGCTTCTTTTTTCCAAACACTCAACCTTTTCTTCTTTTTTCTTCCAGCTTGAAGTCGTGCAAGGCCAGTTGGATTCCCTGACTTGATGCCTGGTGCTCTTTGTACATCCACAAACAACACACAAACACACACACATGCACAGTGTTTTTGCTGACAGCTATGCCAGCTGTTGGAGGCCTAGCAATTCTATTCTTGCTCTGATTTATTAGAGAAAAATGTCAGACTTTGAAAGAAGGATTTTCATTCCCCTTTGAGCTCCTTTTACGCAGGTTTATGCTCATAACTTGGAGAGGCCGGTGTGATAAATCTGATTGTACTTTGAATTTTTATGTCTTCATTAAGGAGATGGTGGGGAAAATTACCTTTGTCGACATAAAACGCACTGAAACACATTTCTTAGTCACATTTTCTACGTCCAGCAGTGAGCAACTTAATGTTTGATTGCCCTATGAATTAGTTGTAATAAGATGTCAAAATGTGCCAATACTCAGTGATCTTTAAAGTTCATTTGTACTGAAATTAAATGTTATTTTGAGTTGAAACAAAAGGATTTTGTAACTTGGAGAAGGAAGTAGTGTCCATGCCATTCTAATAAAATCTGAAGTGGAGGTGAAATTCATCCAAGCTGTTGTTATTTAGTGAAGGCTCATTATTTCTCATTAAGACCAACCTGGACTGCTGGTTCAACAGATGGGAGTTCTGGGAGGCACAGCGGACCTTTAGTGTGTGTGTGTGTGTGTGTGTGTGAGTGTGTTCATGTGTCTGTGTGTAAATGGGTGCATGAATATGTCCTTGTTCATGCATCTGTCCTTACTTGTGTCTGTGTGTGTGTGTGTGTGTGTGTGTGTGTGTGTGTTTGTGTGTTTGTGTGTATTTTCTCTCTTCCGCTCGTGGAGCCAATCTTGCAACGTTCCCAGGCTCCCAGGTGTTGTTCTCCCATGCAGATTAGTAAACCCACCCCTGTCAGATTTACCCAGCGGCTCTGCTCTCCATCTACTGATTAGTTGTGGTATGTTAAGCTTTTTATCAAAATAAAGAATTTACTTGTAAAAATGCAACACTTTGTCAGACACCATCAGATTTTAATGCCCAGAAAACCAGTTATTCCCCAGTCTGCTTACTTTGTACTGTGTAAGTTTAATCACCTATTCACTCTATGTTAACATAGATTAAAAGAAAAGACAAAAGTTGAAAGGGTTAATGCAGTGGCCAATTCATTGCTGACCAGTGACAGTGTACCCAAACTTTACCTACTTAATTATCTTTATACGTTTATGGTGTGCTGCCTTTTTACTGGGAAGTTGGAATTTCTGAGTTCCAGTCAGAAATTTTAGCTGAAACGTCACCTGAAGTCGGATTTCTGACTCGGAAAGTCAGAGGAACCTCACCATCCCCTACCTCAAAATCCAATATGGCTCCTTGGCGCATCAACAGCAGTAAAAGCTGCAGTAATGCACTGTTTATTAGTCTTATTTGTGTCTCATTAAAACAGTCGTACACACACTACTGCCCAATTTCTATCTGTGGACATGTTGCTACAGTGTATGTATGCGCAAAATACAGCGTAATGTGTTGTTATCCACTGGTATTGCTAACAAAGGGTAACCTGACTTGAACTGGTGTTGCTAACAACATGTTAGCAAGCAATAAAAAGTGCAAGATTTTACTTAGTCAGAATTCTACTTGTAATTTTTTATAGACAGAATCTTTAGGTGGAAGAAAATGAAATGAGCATCAACACTTCAAAGTCTGAAGCTTTGGTTTTCTGCAGAAAAATGGTGGGTCACCTGCTTTGGCTTCGTCCCGAGTAGCTGCTCCAAGAAAGTATGTTTCTCAAGGTGTTGTTCATTAGCGAGGGTAACATCAACAGGTGGTCGGTTTGTTAGCAGCTGCAGCGACGTCGTGACGGCTGGTATTGCTTTCACCTTGTGAGTCTATGTGTGTGTGTAGTCGTGGCAAAAATTGGTCCTGGAAAAACCTAATGTAGCGGGAACCACAGAAGCTGTTTTGAATATTTTGCCGGCTGTTTATATGTCTGTCTGCCTGTGAACAGATTTTGTCGCCATGATAGGGTCACAACTGTGCAAGATGCAGTCCCGAAACTTTAGAAATGTGTAGTTGAGATAGAGATGAAGGCGGAGTTCATAGAGTGGGGGTGGTGTGAGCAAGGGCGCTGTAATTGGGGGGTAGGAAGTAGAGAAGAGGCCTGTAACCCCCCTACTTTACAGTAAGTATGTCATGGTTGGAGTGATCCCACTGTAAGATGGTCTTTAGCTGTTTTACCATCTTGTCGTGGTGAGAAGGAAGCTGAACCTTAGTTTACCTGTCAGTTGACCTACGTTCCAAACGGTCACAGTTAATAATACGGAGAATGAGATCACGGACAAAAATGGTGAAAATGAGTTTTCTTAGTTGTGTGTCTGATCTCACTTTTTGGCAGAACGTGAGGAGCCCAAACATTTGGAAGGAGGCAGCCGTGATGGTGTGTGGATCTGATCAGGATGCTTCCTGGATGTCTTACCTTGGAGGTATTCTTGACACGTCCAGAAGCAGAACACACTAGAGAGATTATTATAACACCCGGGATGAGCTTGAGGTCTTGGAGAAGGACATTCAGGTTACTTTTCTTAGCCCTCTGCCACTGCTTCACCGTCCCCGATAAGCGGCGGAGGATGGATGGATGGATGGATGGATAGATCAAAGAAAATATGAGATTATACAGATTTAGTCTCCTGTATAATTTAAGTTCTCCCTTATCTCTTTGCTTTGTCAAGAAGTGTTCACAGACTATGCTTTCATTTCAAAAACTTGTCCCTCAGTCAGCAGAGTCATTGCAGACAACTTTCCCATGCGGTTTTGTTGCTTTTAGTGTCTAACCTTAGCAGGTGGCAAGCTGTCTTAATAGGATAATTGGCATGTAGAGAGGATATAAAAACTCGAATACAGACTCAGCCAAACAACAAAAATCACTCCCACTTCCACATCGCCTTGTAAAATGGATGAACTCACCACTCACTTTACTATGGGAACACTACTTACAGCTGCCACCCTCAGAGGACACTAAAATATCCAAAGGTAGGGTAATACACTGAGAAAAGAGACAACCAACAATTTTCTCCTACATTATGGCAGACTCAGAGTAAACACTGAATAATTCTGAATGATATATGAGTATGCATACATATGGCAGTACATAAAAAACACTCATTTGGACAGAACATACTGACACACACACACACACACACACACACAGTGGATTTATGAAACAAAAGTGGAAAATGACTCATCGGGTGACTTAACTGTCCCAAAAAACAGTCTACGCCACGTCCTGAACCACTTCTGTCCTGAGTGCTTTTTTAAATATATTCTTTTTTTACTCCAATTGACAATTTTTGCCACCATGTGAAAACGCCTGCAGCCAGAGGGAGCGCCGTGTTCCACAGCATGGAGAACAGATGGCAAGGCCGAGCAGAGATGGCCGCCTGGAAAAAATAGAAGAGGGAAAAAAAAGAGACTCACACACTGAGACTCACACAGAGATCCGGCAGAACACAGCACACGGAGTCCCAACGAGCGCGATAGGGGGAGTGTGTGTGTCTGAGTGTGTGTATTTACGTCTGTAGAGTTGTGTCTCTGCTTGTACTTGTCAAAGCTGTTTGCATGCTCTGGTGTGTGTGATGAGGCAAACTAAGTTCAGCTGGACACCACACAAACACACTCGCTGGTTTTTGCTGAGCGACTGGTCGGGGGTTGCTGTGCTTTTCCAGCTTTAATAAGTGTCTAATGGACTTACCTCAGTGTGTGGCTGTGGTCCTACAGGGCTGACAGAGCTTGGCCGCAGATGACAGACACTGAGAGCTGACTTCTAGGGTGCACAAAGGCAAGCAAACAATTGAACCCAGTGTTGACTGCCCACAGTGTTTCAGATACATTATAAAACATCTTTTCTTTCTGGCCTAGTATGTGACGCAGGTGTTTTCCACCATTGAAAATTAATTTCCTGAAACCCTCCTGCTGGGTCTCATGATGTTTTGTGGATGGAAAAGCTTTTTAAACGTAAGCTGTATCCATGATAACACCTGTTGTTAAGCCAAACACAAACCCAAATCGAGTAAACATAGGGAGAGTCACAGGCAACATAACATGGTTTTACTCTGTTAAGTGCTCGGTCACACCAGAAAATGGAAAATTCGAAGCTTAGTGTCGTAGTGACTTGGGGGTTGTGCAGGGGCCACCATTGGATGTGGCCAGTTTCGTTTGAGGCAAAATGGATACGAATGAGAAACTGACGGAGCTCCCTATTCAGCAGGACAGGGTTACATAAAATAGGAAGCTGTCTCAATTTTAAACTCTGTGGTCCGCTTAGACTGTCACGGCTGTTTGCAAGTGGTCACCAGCGCTGGTTTGCATTTTACCTAAGCTGAACTCCGTGTGAAAGCACCACACAAATTTACCTGAGCTCCACGAGAAAATGCACCAGCAGTTCCATCAAAATGATTGATTTATGAAAATGTAGCTGTGCATGTTTGTTAAAATAGTGTTTCTTTCCAAAGATTATAAAGATAAACAATGTTGAATTTTCCTTAAAAAAAGGTTTAAAAAGAGAGAAGTAATCCCTGCAGTCATCACTTATGACCCACTAGAAGTGTGAAGGGGTGTATTTTCCAGCAGACACTCTGCCTTCTGCCTGTATTTTCAATTCTTTTTTCCTTATTTTGTTGTGTTTGGGACAGTTATGGGTGTGTGTAGAGTGCTCAGGTGAGGAACTTGGTAAAAAGTTAGCAACCAGGTGCCAGGCGGAAACCGGCGGGCATCCATGAGACACAGCGCTGAAAAAATTCTAATATAGGGAGGTGAAATGCCAAACGAGTGAATTTGGGGTCAGTATTTACCTTTACTTTTGCTGGCAAGCCTGTGTAGGCCTACAAACCGTTATTGACAACCCTGCATGGTTTACCTTTAAGCTAAGTGGTCACATTACAGTTTAAAGGGACTTCAATGGAACAGCAAGTGAACATTTCACCTTTCTTTGGCACTTTGTAGGACGTTCAGTCTGTTTCTGCTCCAAGCTGTCAAACTCAGCTCCGTGCAAAACTAACTAATACAAACCCTGCACATAGGGTTAATAGCTCAGCTGCCTCTTATTTATAACTGACTTGTCAGATGATGATGGTTTCTGTGGCGTTTGTGGTCTTTTTTTAATATGCTTTTAATGAGTAAGGAACATGTATCACGGGCCAAGTTAACAACAGGAAGTTCCACTACTACTAAAATGGTGTTATTTCTATGTTCCCAGGGTCCCATGTTCCCCAGCTCTATATTGTGTAACACATAATGGGAACCTTACAAAGATGTTCCCCAGCTCTATATTCTGTAACACATTATGTGAACCTTTAAAAGATGTTCCCCAGCTCTGTAAAGGTTTGACATAACATAGGTTAGGTAAGAGGACTGTTATTATGCCACTGAGAGTCATGAAAGGTCTTAGTTTAGATAACTGTTACTGTTTTGTTTTTTAAAGATTTTTTCTGGGCATTTTTAGCCTTTATTTGACAGGACAGACAAGCGTGAAAGGGGGAGAGAGAGAGAGGGAGTGACATGCAGCAAAGGGCCACAGGCTGGAGTTGAACCCGGGCCGCTGCGGCAACAGCCTTGTACATGGGGCACCTGCTCTACCACTAAGCCACCGACGCCCCACTGTTACTGTTTTTGTATGGTGAACAACTCTCAGACATAATTAAGCCCTGAATTTAAAACAATAAGAATTAGTCATCCGAATAATTAACCACTTGAAAGAGAGGGCTACAAAAACAAAATACAAAAAAAAGGAGAAAAATAGTTATTAAACATTTTAGAGTTGGGAAATGAAAAGCGGTTGAATATTTCTATCTCCAAAAAGTTTAAGATTAGGAAAGAGGTCTAGAATCAGGTAAGAGTGAGAGAGCTCCACCAACCAACTACTGCCATCTCCAAAGGTCAGGGTTAAAGGGAAACTTAGATATTTTTCAACCTCTACCCTATTTTCCCATGTTTGGGTGTCTAAGTGACTAATGAAGACAACCGTTTTTGAAATTGGTCCTGTATTGAGAGAGCCACAGCAGAGGAACAGGCTGCAATGTAATCCCTACGGGCAGTTAACGGCCGTCAATTTACGTCCATTAAAAATGTTTGTATTTGACACTGACAGTCTCAGATTGTTACTTCGAGTGTCTTAAAACATTACGAAATGTTTTTCTCTACGTTTTGCTGGTCTGTTTGTCTCATTCAAGGAGAAGTCTCGTTCTGAAAACTCGCCACATGTGAGTTGTTACAGGAAAAACAATGTTGAAAACTTTAGTGAGACTTGGAGAAAGAGGGGCTGGAAAGAGGTTGTTGTATTGGAGTACGGAAAGTGAAGCTTAGTGTTATCTTAAAGATTTTCAGTGTCATGGAAAAGTCTGTTAGATTCCAGAACAAGACTTCTCCGTGAGTGAAACTTGGTTAAACACACTAACAAACCAACCTGATCAGTGAAAGGTAAAGAAAAATGGTTTCATTTCTCTGTGGGCTCCTTTCCTTTTCTGAGCCTGTCAGTGGCAAAAACAAGCACGTTTAATGGACATATATTGATGGTGCACAATTGCTCATAGGGATTACATTGCAGCCAGTTTGTCACTGCTGCCCTCTCATTACTGTTCCAATTTCATTAACACTGTAGGCGTCCCCATTCGTCACTTGTGCACAAAAATATGCAAAAATAGGATCCAGACTGAAAAATACAAAGGGTTCCCTTTAACTGGATAACATTTATGAAATATTTTCACTTGAAATGGGTCAAATTTAACCTGAACACAACAGTAGGGTTGATGTGTGTTGACAGAATATTGAACTGGGGAAGATAGGCCCCCCGGGAGCATCGGTATGCCTGCAATAAATGTGGTCAGTGACTATGGAGGATTTGTTGTGAAAGACTCATTCATACATGCACTAGACACCTGTATCAATAGTGTTTTGGTGTTTCATTGTAAATAGTGAACTCATCATATAAACAGGCTTTTTTAAATGTAGCCACATTAGTGTAGTCATGGCCTCCTACCATTGACAAAACGCTGAAGTGTGTATTTGCGAGCACATTCATTAGTGCCTGGGAGGACGTTCTGTGTGTGGACGCTAGACAAAGTGCTGCATGCTTGTGTTTGTGTACACAGAATTCTCCATCTGCGCAGCTCCGCTTGTCTCGTGCCAGTTTGACAACCACTACTTTCAAAAGACAAAGGAGACACGATCATGAGAGTCTTCTGTAAAAGATGAACAACAGCTAAGAGTCACAACAATAGTGTTAAGCTGCACAGATAGCACCAGTCTGCAGTTATGAGCAACAGCCCTTCACAATGGACGAGCAAGCAAAGAGCAGCTAATAAAAAGTGAACAATAGCGGAGCGGTAGTCACGATAAATCTGTGTTGTGTCAAGAACAATCTGTTTAGCATGCCATTGTCTCTTATGTGTGCCTGGTTATTAAAATATTTATCACTGTGCTCTGTAGCAGCAAGTGGCGCTATAATAGGACTCTAACTGAATGAAAATGTGACCGACCTGCTAAACTCTCCTCTGTATTTCCCACATTTCTAAAACTGTCAGGCAGTTTGTGAATAACCAGATAAAGGTAATAGTTCAGTTAAAACATTTTCATGCTTCAGAGGAGCCCAATTTCCCCAGTATTCCCAGTTAATATGAACGACTGACAGCTGAGTTAATATCCAGAATGATGTATGGTAGCCTACAAGGAGATAGTGCTGTGCATCTAGAAATCAGTAAAGGTGTAACGTGTGCTTGCCACTGTAACTCAGAATACTGACATGAAACCAAGCTAGTTTAACAGGTTGCACTGACTCTATTTTAAATGTGACTAAAATATCTGTGTTATAACTCCTGTAATACAGAATCTGTGTCTAATACTTCTTTTAAATTGGATGACTAAATTATTGACATGTTCTCTGGCACCCAACCAGCCCTGTCCACGGAGGTTTGGAAATAAGTTGGCCCTGCAGTAATTGGAGTTAGAAATGGGGGTACTACTACCCTTGATATACATTAGTCATAAAGTGGATGAAGGTACCTCTTTTAATCCTGAACCTCTGCAGCATATTTTTGACATATTTGAGGCATTTTGTGGATCTAATCCAAAAGCCTGCTGCCAGCTCCGAACATTAGAAAAACATGTATTAACATGCAAACTGATCCCAGCCCAACTGGCACGGATCAAAATGTGGTCAATCTAAGAGGGAGCCTACGCCCATTTTAAAAATTCATATTATTCCTATGATCTAAGGCAGTCCAGAAGTAATACTAAACATGAACAACGCTCTCCCAAATCAGAAACTTAAACTAAAAACCAACATTGTGATGTCATTAAGTATAAAGTCTGGAGCTGCTCCATAGACGATGATTTAGGAGAGATGTTATAGATGACACTGAAAGCACTCTGGGAATGTTCTGGGTATCTGAGAACATTTTCTGTGTCAGAACTGAAAACACGACAATAGAATAAAACAAACAGTCTGTGTGTTCTCAAGATCAGGCTCCCATTTGTTGTCTTTGGAGCAACTCCACAGTTGATGACATCACAAGTTTGAGACTTACTTCTCTGGTTTCTGGCTTTGATGGAAAGGAGCTCATGTTCATCAATATTAATTGAACCTTCCTAGGCCATGGAAATAACATATTTGAATTCTTAATTCAGGTATTTTTGCCCTTTAAAAGGTTCTGTATGCAACATTCAGAGTTATGGTGACCTGAGGAGAGAATGACGTCATACTAAATCTGTGTGCAATGGCGTAGGCTTCATTTCAAAACTGGGGGGGACATATATGGAATGGAGTGTTTGGGTCTTCCCCCAGGAAATTTTGAGTATCAAAAACTTAATTTGCTGTAATCTGGTGGATTTTTATGCATCGATTTGTGCATTTTTTCATCAATTTATGGTGAAATTTCTTTAAATCTATGGAAAATGTTTTTATTAAATATTATTTAAATTAAATATATTTAATATTATTACATTTTTATCAGAAATATTATTCAAAATATTGATTAAATTACTTAAACATTAATTCACTTAATTTATTAAATATTATTTGATTTTATTATTTTATTAAATATATCTAAATATTGAGCGGTGCGTGTCCCCTGTGTCCCCCAGAAATCTTCATCTGTGTCTTGTGTGTTGTAATCTGAGCTCCTCTGTGGTTTGTTGTGGTAAGCAGGTCCAGCAGTGCGTGCAGTTAGTGCATGTGTGTATCCCACTAGCTAGCTCATTGCTGCCACTTTGCACTCCCACAGTGGTTACCGCTGTTATTGGGACGGCGTCATCTCAGAAGCATAGCACCTTCCCTCAAGTACCTGGTTGCCTACTTCAGGTCTGTCAGCAGTGTTGCCGTTGTTAAGCGCTGTTTTTGGAGTTAGCACCATTCCCTGCTAGATTCCCTCCATGTTGAGAACCCTGTCCAGACGACTCATACGCTCTGAATTTCACATAGAGCCCCTTTGATATACAGCCTAGATTTAACCTTGAAGATTAACATAAGACTCGAGACAAACATGAAACCCCAGATGGATCATTTCTACACAACAGCCTTTAAAAAACAGCTTGCATTTGACTTTTTACCAGTTATATGAGTCATGTCATCAGGGCAGCGTTGCCCTGCTTTGTCAAGGCTTGACTTAAAAGAAACACCCACTCTCTTATTTTTAAGGTACAGGTAGTTTTTCATGAAATCTTTTCATATATCCTTTGAACATTGAACTTCAGTCACTTGTGTTGCTCTGTTAACTCTGCAGTTGTTAACTCAGGCTCCTCTGTGACACTCCCTCTCCCTTTGATTCCCTGTCATACACACTTCTTATCGTACACTCTGTGTCTGAAGCGTCAGCCGTACAATCCGCACTGCATGCAAAAGCGTGCTCGCACACTTACAGTAGATTTCTCTGTTTTGATAGTGGCTATAGTGGTCACATATCATTCCTCTGGCTTTCATCTTTCTGCACTGTTGTTTATTTCCAGCAGAATAACTGCATCAAATATTCAGTGCTGCTCGCTATTTGTTTTCCTGCCAAAATGACCATTCTGCTTTCAGCCCCAATAACCCACCTGTGGCCAGTCCACACACAAACAAATGTTTCGCAAATTATCAGTTTCCCCTCTCTGTTCTAAACTTGTATCCTTTTCAACTATGTGTGTCCGCCTTTTTTTTTTTTTTTTTTTTTTTTTTTTTTATTATACACTGTTATTATCCTTGTAGAGCTGCATCTTGCTGCAGGGCACAGACAGAAAAAGTTATAACCCCAGTGTCTTCCCTGCATGTTTATACAAAGGTTGCTGACTTGAATAGAATTTTGTTTCATTTTCTTGAAATGAACAGGGACACCTTGCTTCTCCCGGAAACTTGTCTTCTTTTCTCACAGCTCTGTGATCCTACCGACACTCTCCCACAACTTTCCAACTTCACTATCTACTCTACCCAGCCACGAGCCCCTCTTGACCCAGCAGCCTCCGCTTCCTGTACAGATAAAGACATTTTACCCCCAGCACTTAAAGCTTCTTTTCTCCTCTGTATCTTCAGGTCCAAAGTGTTCCTCTGGACGGGGGTTATTATAACACTTTCTGCCTCTGTCCTCTTCAGTCACACTGTCCACTCTTCATTACTGACCCTCAACTTTCTTAACTGTAGTCCTTAAAAATCATTCAACTCTAAACTGCTCTGACATATAAAGTTTTTGTAGTTAGTTCTCTTCATCAACCCGAGACGTGACTGGATGAGACATCTGCCGGTATTACAAATCTATTTCACTAAATTACAAAACATGTCACCAGCATCAGTCGTCATCTCATTAAGCACAAGCCTGCGTCTAATTTTCGTTGGCGTTTTGCTTTGTGCTGCAGCATGTCTAAAATTAGCCCATGTCTTTGTTTCCCCCGCCCCAGGAGCTGCTTGTCCATCTACAGATCTGCTGCAGTAATGGTTTTTGAGTTTAAGCTTATGCCGAAGCGTGATGAATACATGGCGGTAAAACTGAAGGTAATAAATTGATATTACTGTAACAGTAATCTGCAACATGTTGCAAGAGTTCAGCATGCTAAAGGGGTTGTTTCTCTCCAGTGGAATGCATGAAATGACTGTTCTAGCCCGTTAACTACAAATCATGTATACTTAATGTTACTGCCAACCACTTTCCACAACATGAGTTTGTTGACTTGTTTTCTACCTCGCAGGTAGCTATTTATTTTATTCATGGTAAGTGCAATATGAAAATGAACTTATAGAGGCTTGAAACTGGCATGAGATCCATTACACTTGGCAATGAGTCACCTTTATTTTCTTGCCAAAGATACATTTAAGTCCTGTGGTGCTTTCAAGGAAGATCTGACTTCTTACATTTTAGAGACAGCAGCCAATAAGTGCTGCATTCATTAGGAGTAGTTTCAATAAATCAAACTCAGGAGACATAAATGAGCGGTGGACATCATAAATAAAGTATGATGTGGATCTGGGACATACTTTTATTAAAAACACTCCAAACTCAGAGCTTGCATGAGTTTAACAACAAGCACCACCAGCAGCTGGATTCAGTTGAACATTCTGATGCGAGTAGCAAACACCACTCCATCGAGAGACAAAGTCCCTCCTCTTCCTGTGTCCTCAATGGTGTCCTATTTCAAATAAAATATGCAAGGTAGTCAACAGCAAAATACAAATAATTCTTTGATCCTGTTTGAATTATGCCATGAATTACACACATGTTGTTTGTCAGTTTAAAAGATAATTTTGCAAGCCAAGAAAGTTGCTATTTGTAGTAGTATCATTTAGTTTTGTGTGAAACCGCTCAGTGAACTACTCGTCTTGCACGATATACGTCAACAACACAAGCTAACTAGCTAGATAGGTATGTTAGCTATGCTGCATGCACAAGTGTAGCCTAATCTTAGCTTGCCTGAGCGACTCCTGATCACTGGATGAAAGACGTAAGGATCAGACATACTTTCTGCATTGAACGTCAGTGGAAAGCTTTGGTTCTATCCATAGTACAACTGACAGTCTGCTTCAGCCCCCAGCAGTAGACATGAGGGCTAGGAGGTGAGCTTACCGTCCTCCTATTACCGAAATCGGGTGAAAGTGAAATTGAGATGATGTTGCTGGTTCTGGGGTGAATGTCAGATATCCAACTTAAAACATACTTCACCGTGGTTAGGCGGCTACAGCTAGCTGGAGAGCAGTGTTTTGGACTGGGCTGAAGTGTGGAGCAAGAGATTGGACCTGCGCAAACATTGGTGGATGATGACATTTACATTACACAACCCACAGCAAAAACCTCGGAAACTATGAACTGGCCTTAAGTGGGTAAAGACAAATAATAGTCTATAATAATAATAGCAGTCTGGAAAGCTCAGAAAATGACATCACTTTACTCTACTGACGCCTTTAAAACTAGGAAAAGACAACACATAGGATATTACAATATCCAAAGACAGTATATGCCCCTGTATCACAATATCAATATAATATCAATATATTGCTCAGCCCTGTTCGACAGTTTGTGAATTCACCTTCCTTGTTACTCTACTAATAAATCTTTGCAGTATCTTTGGTCTCACTCTTGTTCATGGTATCTGTCCTTTTTCTAATTTGTGACCCCTGCTATTGAAGTTGTTCGATTACACAGTTGCTTCAAGTTTCAAAGTCCAACTCCTGACTTTACCCTTTATTGGTAGTGTGTTTCGCTAGCTGCATAGCTGTGCACATACACACATACTGAAGGCAGAATACCAGCTAAATACTTAAACTATTTTTGTTTTGTTTTGTTTTACCGTACTGACATGAACTAACAATGTTGAAAGTATTGTATGCTTCTAAGAGAGATTGACAGTAATGTAAAGCTTATGGGGCTGACGCATGCACCTGTATTGTGCCTTAAGTTTTCAAGGTTTTTTAACTACGGTAAGAAGCTCAGGCAGCAGCAGCAGCACACAGGCTCTGTCATTCAGAGGTCATTCCACTGCTGCTGTCCTGCTGTCCCCATTGTTCGAAGCAGATACATCATTATCTCTCTCACACCAACTTCCCGTCCTCCTCTCCATTCCTGCTTTCATTTTTTTTCAAAGCCTTTGCTCTTCCAAACCCTTCCAGCCATGACCATGATGTCTTCCTAAAACTCTCATCTTTCTCTGTCTCTCTCTCTGTTTCTGCTTCCATGCCTAGCTGGCTGCACAGTTGGCAAAATGAATAGGCATACTCATTCAACTAGCGCCTCTCTGTTGGTCCACTGCCCTAGGTGGCAGCGCTGGGCACCCAGCCTAGTCTGGCTCAGTCTGGTCTGGTTTCCACTGCGGAGCCAATCGGGACCTGCCAGGCCTTACTCATGATTCACATCGTTTGCTTTCCCCTCGTTCCCCAACATTATTTCTTTGAGTCATCTTTTCATCCTGCTGCCAGCCGAGATGCTCGGCCAGATGGGCAGATTTTCCAATAAACAAGTTGCGGTTTTGATCTTGCGTTATGATATTATGGAATCGACCTTGGCGCAGTAAAAGTGCACCTGGCCCAAATGAACTAAGTTTGCTACTGTGCCATAAAAAGATGTTTGTGTTTTTTTACAGCTTTCTCTCTGATGTATTATATATACACTGTTGGAGCAGGTCAGTCTGACATACTTTGGTGTGCATCAGTCAGTGGTAATATAGAAGCCTTGATACTGCATGTGTCCTCAGATTTAGTGAAGATTTATCTTTATTACCACAGTCTGTGCGTGCACTGAGGTTATGTTGTTGCACACACACATATTCCTTATGCTTAATGACCCTGACACCAGAAAATGATCCATGTAGAAGACATCAAAATAAAGATGTGGCTTTGTTCTTGTGTTGTAGAGCTATGATTTGGCTAAAAAAAAAAACAGCCCTAACCTAACATGAACCTGCATAGTTGCTGTCCAAGTCCTGCCCGAGCCAGAACCACAACAGCAGTTTTGGGCCTGAGCCCAATTAAAAACTTGAATTTCCACTGTCATATGCCATTTATATTTTAATAGAGGTTGCATAACATTTCTCTTTATTAATGAGAGGCACAAGTCTGCATGGGTTGATATCAACGCAGCCCATTCTTAATTCATGAAATTTAACAGACTAAAAGTTGTGCATCTGAAAGAAACAGACAAAACAAATACAGGGAAATTGGAGCAAACCCGACCCAAACCCAGTGGGCTGGGTCGGACCCAGTCAGTTCCAGGCAGGCAGAGAATCAAAGCTCTATTGTAGAGCTTGTAGGATAGTCTCTGTGAGTCCTAGTATCATAGGACAGTAATATAAGACAAAAAATAATATCAGACATGTATTTTTGGTTTTGAACTGTTGGTAAAAAAGACACAGCCCTTAAAAATGTTGATACACAGATATATTGCTCGTGCTACAGCGCCTTGCCAACATTTCAATCACTGTTTGGTCAACACATTCTGACTCCCACCTTTTTAAGCATCGATACTTGGTCAGAGGTCCTACATGTCAAACTACTGATGCTCCAGCGTTAGTTTTGTACACTCAGGGTAGGTATGTCAATTCATGCTTGATACATGCATTGTGTCTTTTTAAGAGAAGCTTGTACAGTTTCCGCTTGTTAAAAGCATACAGTCTTTTTTAAACTAAACTTAATGTTATGTGGTGTGGAGAAGATGGACCCAAACGCAGGAGACAGCAAACCACAAGAGCGCAAAAAGATCACTCTTTATTCCAGGAAACAGCAACTGAACATCACACAACCAAATCAAGGATCCAATAAACACTGAACTGAAAACCAGGACTTAATTACAAACTAGTCTGACGAGGGGATGAAGTGCAGGTGCAGAAAAAGGGTGTGGAAGCTCAGGTGAGGGGAATAAAATGATGAGGCAGAAAGACAGGCAGGGAGCTGACTGACTGGGAGAAACTGATTTTTACCAACACAGCAAGGTGCAGGGAAGGACTAATGAGGCTAACGCAGGGCAGGTGTGTAGCTGGGTAAATGAGGGAAAGGCACTGATTGGGGGAGTAAGAGCAGGTGAGTGAAACTAATCAGGGCAGGACTGACAAACTGCGCGTTCCAATTCCCATACTACCATACAATACAGTATGCCAGAAAAAGATTTAATATGTACCAATACATAGTGTGTCAAATGCAGTGTTCCAAAAATACCAGGATGTTCTACTACATGTGGTCAGATTTTGCAGTGTGCAAGCCAGCATGCTTTGCTGGCTATTCTGACCCACAATCCTCTGTGCAGCGAATGATATGTCACATGACTGAGCTGCAGACAGATGACAGCTTGACAGCTCAGTGAAATCTGTCGGTGGTTGCAAGTATTATGCATAGTAATAACAGGAATATTAATTGTTTAATTGAACAAAGTCATCATAAATATAATCAACTACAAAAGGGCATAGACTAAGTATTAAATACCAGTGACAGAGATGCTAAGCCTGTGTAATTTTACTGTCGTGAATATAGTATGTTAGAAACTAGAATGTATGCAGTTATACAACAACAGGGCTCTCAGGGTTTATCTCCATCTCAGGTGAGCTCGCGAATGGTGTTTTGCTCTATCTCTAAGGTAACAGATATACGAGCAAGAAGGTCAAAGTTCAGGGTGTTATTATTATTATGAAGAAGTAGTATGTCCCGAGTGCATACAGCATTCAATAGTACATACTTTTTAAGGACAGGCGCAGTATGCAAGTATGCGATTCGAAACACACCCAAAGATTAAGGCGGGAAAACACAAAGACGTGACATGAAACAAAATCCTAGAGATAAGGCTACAAACGAATAAACCCTGGTTCATGACTCTTAAGAATGTTAGTAAACAATTTAGTTGTTAGGTTTACTTTCTTTGGTTGTTACTGATATAATGTATCATCATGTGACATACATCACTAGCGCAGTATGCTACATATACTAGCACACTGCGCTGTTATTAAAATAACACAGTTGACTTTTGGTTTCACAAACAGAGATCTTGCAGGTGAAGGTCTGAGTTAGTTTGACCCATCCACCTCTGCTCCCTTCTGCCCTATGGACATTATCCCTCGTTACAGTACAGTAGTTACCCAGAGTGTCTCATACCACCACTATAAGGATGCCTAAGTGAGCCAGTATCTGACGCCACGGGCCACTGACCTTGTGTCGGTATTTAATGAGTTGGGAGTGAGACCGGCTTGGTTTGGGGGAGGGGTTTAGGAAAAGGTCAGTTAATGATAATTTTATATTTCTAAAGAGCATTTGGGAAATCTATGGCTTTATCTTTCACCACCACGGTCACCACCTCCTCTCTCTGGACATTTGCTCCATTCTGGTTCCACACAAAGAAGTCGCGTTCTGAGCATCCGGTGTCTGTTGAAGACATCTCTGGAGTCTAGCTGGCACCGCCAAGACACGACAGCACTGTCACCATGCACTAGACACCCTCTGTCTCCCCGGTCATTCTGTTGTGGCCTTCATTTCCCCCACTTGCTCTGCCTCTTTCTCTCACTCCTGTTATCCTCCCTCCTCACAAACCTCATCATGTCTTACGTTCTCCGTTAATATGTGTGACATCACTTCTGTTGTTTGTTCTCTCTGTCTTGTCCTTTCTTGCCTCTCTTTGTTCTCAGCGTGTAGCAGTGGCAGACACCGTGGTGGCTGTGTCGTGGTTCATTGTTTGCCGTTCTGATAAATTTAAATTTGTTATGATTAGTGTTTGCATGTGATTCTGGGCCTCCTGACAGGAAACAGTCAATGGCTGTCATTGCTGTTTAGGGTCGTGTTGTGTTGCAGGGTAACAAGCGGTGGCACTAACATGCTGCCATGTTTCTTTTCATTTTTATTCCTCTATTCTGTGCTGTTTGATTTTTGTTGGCTCTGCTGTTACTGCTGATGCGTGTAATCAAAGTTTGCATGTTATTCATAAATGTGAAACTTCATAATTGTTTGGTGTCAGACGTGTGGCCTGGCCCAACCCTGACTCTGTTTTGTTTTTGCTGTTATTTTCGTCGCTGTTTTCATTTCTGCACCAAGTGAAGCATGCCACCGCCCTGCCCTGTGATGTCCTATGCAAGGTGGTACGGGGTGTGTATCTGCAGGGTGTCTGCAGCAGTGGTGTGTTGCGTAAACAGTCTCAACACAGATGGTGCAGCATGCCTCTACACATGGCAGGTTCACAGCCCGGGGAGCTCACCATCCTCCGTTCCTCCCTCTCTCTCTCTCTCTCCTTCCCTCCGTCTCCTGTGTACGTCAATGTCTGTCACTCTCTGTGTTTCTCTCTGTCTGCTGTACCTGCAGCACCCGTCTCTATTGGTCTGCCTCGTTGTCTGTCTCTGTGTCTGCCTGTCTGTCTGCGTCTCTGTCTGTTTATGTCTCTTTCTATTTGTGTGTGCTGCTCAGATGCGTATCACCGGTCCTGCAGATGAAGTGCCGACACAGTTTATTACAACTTTGATCTGACTCTCATAGTTTTGGGCACTATTTCTACTTGCTATGATAACGATGTACGCACCAAAGTAAATGCTGAGATCAGGACACACAGGAACATTGCTACCACTTTGGTTACAGCTAAAAGCAATCATAAGTGCACCAAAATTGGAGGTGCTGTAATAACCTTTCAGCGCATTGGAAAACTGTTTGCATCCAAATCACTGACAGTCAATCCCGCTGTGTCCTATAAATTACATTTATATATCACAGTTTGGTTTATCAGTTTTGAAGGAAAACGTTATTACTGCCTGAATTATGTTCATTGCCAATGTTTATTCAGTGAGGTAAGTGCTACACTTGTACTTACACATCTGTACGCAAGTCATAGGGAGGCAGTCAAGGTGGATGAATGAGTGTGCAGAGTGCAGGACTTTGACAACGGAGACTGGGGGTTTGCATCATGTCCTGTGGTTAGGGTTAGGAAACAAAAGTACTTTGGTTAGGGTATGGTTTCATTTACACGTTTAAAAAGTAATCACATTGCGTACGTAGCCCCAAGGGGGCCATGGGGTAGAAAAACAAGACTAAGGCAAAACCTATTATATGGCTGGAACGTATGAAATGCGAGAGGACTATTAACTTGAAATGAGGGCTTTTAATTTGAAACAGGAAGTGGCTGGCAGTCATCCAGTCAAGCACTTTTGCTCGCCTTGACTTCAGCTCACAGCGCTGGTCCTGTTGAAATAATAATTTACCAGTAACTCAATAATGCTGAATCTATTACAACTTCAGTATAAGTAATAATAATTAAAAGAAAGCTGAAAAAAATAGATGTTTCCCTCATAAAACAGCAGAATATCAAGTCATAACCGACCAGTCTAATGTGTGTGGAGGTCTGTGTGGTAATACTGCAGCAGCCTGGTGTTTATTTCAGGCTAGTGATGAAGGCAAACAGTGAAACGTGGGTAGCGGCCGTGCATCAGTCAGAGCAGCATCCTCAAACACCTGTCCCCCGTTCAATATCTTATTTGTATATGAATTATTTAACTCCTAATATCCTTTTGGATTTGTGAGCATCTAAATACTTGCTGCAGATGTGCTGTAACAATGGATTCATGCTTAAAATATTAATAATTTATTTCAAAAATGACATT
Source organism: Epinephelus moara (assembly GCF_006386435.1). Taxonomy (NCBI): domain Eukaryota; kingdom Metazoa; phylum Chordata; class Actinopteri; order Perciformes; family Serranidae; genus Epinephelus; species Epinephelus moara. The sequence continues at coordinate 29,976,762 of NC_065513.1, read as the reverse complement.
CAATGTAGTTAAAGCAGGAAAGTCCGTTAATCAGTCTGTTTTGATCTGTGAATGAATGTGTTTTATTCAGTATGTCCACAGCTGCCTCATAGACAAGTTTCTCCTTCACTTCATAACATATCTAGATTGAAATGAAATGCAGTCATGAACAAGTTGAAATCTACAATATGTGTAGTCACCAGTTTTACACCTTGCAGGCTTGTACAAAACTCCCACCGCCTTTATTGGCTTTCCTGCATTTCTTTTTGCTTTGGTCAGCTCAGTGATAGAGAAAGGAGATGAGGAAATGGAAAAAGTGGGAGCTTGTTTGCTTTTACAGCATGTTCAACCTGAGATCTATTAGTTTTTTGGGGGGGCTGTCCTTTGCAGATGTTTACATTTCATTTCATTTTGCATATTCAAATACTCACATATGAAACTCAGAAATCTTACGGCTAGCTAAATAAATGTCTCTCCTATCTAAGGTAAACTATAATTTATGATATCCAATGATCCAGGCCCGCCAGAACAGCTTTCAATCTCCTGCTGAATTTTCTCAGATACATCCTGAAAGTGGTGTTTTCGTTTTTATCGATAGCACTTTAAAGCAATCAGACCAGTGCTGCTTTTTCCTCCCTGCGATGGAGGAGTGAAATGGAGGGATGGAGTTAGAGGGTGGGAAGATATGAGAGGAGGAGGAGGATGAAAAGAGGGAAAGTAGGACAGAGAGATGAGTGACTGTTGCAGCCCTCTGGGTAGTTTGTAGCCGGAGCTCGTCTTGTGTCGGACCTGATGGGGAAGTTCTGCTCCCCAGTTCAGTGAACACGGTGTGTTACAAACCAATTCAGCCAATTCAGCACAGATGTCCTGCAGTTACGCGGAGGGAATTAAGTTTTCTGTCATGTGGTGAATTCTCTTCCAGCACAACTTGCCAAGTCTGATTAGATGGTGTCAAGACGGACCTTTTATTTTGTTGTTGACTCTTCAATTACGACAATGGAAGAGATCCACAGAACTCCTCTGTGTGTGTATTATAGGCCAGGTTTTCACTGCCAGGCCAGCACAGAAACCACAGCACACATCATGTTCACATTTGACCTTCTTTGCTCTACCGAAGGGAATACGGAGTAAGACAACTTGGTGGTTATTTATAAGCAGGGAATATATCAACTCAACAACCAAAGCACTGAATCATGTGATGAATCATTCTGTTTACAGTCTGTTTTGAATTAGCAGCCTAGTTTTAAACAATATATCTCCAGCCCAGACATGAGGAATTGAACCATCCTTTAACTAATCAACAAAAGAGCCGCTGACAACATAATTGATTGCTTCTGTGTGTCATTTATAAGCAAAAATGTGAACCAGTTTTTGATTCTAACCCATCAAATGTGAGGGTTTTCTCATTTTCTCTGTATTATATAATGTTCATTGAATATATTGGCTTTTGGACTAACAAAGATAAGTAATTTGAAGAGTTCACCTTCGGGCCCTCTGACTGGGATTGGACATTTATAACTGATTAATTAATTTAATTGATAATAAAAATAATCATTAGTTGCAGTTTCTTTAATTTTATACAGCCGTCATGTCACCAAACGTAGCCTCAGCATAATACATAATTAGTTTGATGCCTTTGCAATATATTATTGATGTTTACTACATGTTGCCTCATTTTCTATGTGGTGGAATATTATTTTAAGTTTCTATTAAAAAAAATACACAACTTTGCCTTTCTTGAAGGCACCCAACTTTAGGAACTACTGCTATAGTGTGTTCACAGTAATATGAGACAGGATGAAACTTTATTTATCCCGAGGGAAAATTGCTGGGCAGTAGCTGCAATATAAAAGTGGAAGAAGTGCTAATATAAAGGGTGTATAAAGATAACAATAACAATAATGCAAACACAAAAATGTCTACTAAGAGGATAAGGACCTTAAGAAGCCACAGGGTCAATAAAATTAAAGTATAATTTTAAAAAATGCACTTAAAGGAGCTGTGTTTAGGATTTAGGGGAAACTGTTGGCAGAAATGTAATGTAATATTCATAATTATGTTTTTATTAGTGTATAAGCACTCAACATTAAGAATTGTTGTGTTTGTTAGCTTCAGATAAGCTCTTCATATCTACACAGGGAGCAGGTCCTCTTCAAGGGAGTCCGCTATGTCGTACTGGGGGTCGTTCATATGTTCCCAGGGCCCTGTGTTCCCCAGATTTACATGGCACATAATGGGAACATGACAAAGGGTCTTATGTTCCTTGAGTCCTATGTTTCTGAGCTCTGTAGAACACTCCCAGCTCTGTATTTGCTTGATATAACATGCTAGGGTTTGGTAAGGGGACTATAATCATGACTCGTAGAGGTATAACTCCTTCATGGTATGTACTCTACTCAGTGAGTTGTCAGGGTGCCCCTGCCCCAAAAGTTACTTCTTATGTATAGAGAAAAACTACCCAACATATTTCAGCCCTGAATATGAAATAACAAGAATTTGTCAACCATTCTGTTCTAGCAAACACCTCTTGGTGCAACTTAGACACATCATCAGTGATGTATCCTGGGGTCATTGGGCGTTTCGGGTCTTTCAACATCATACAGCCTCACCCAGGCGACCCAGGCCCCGGCTTGTGTCTAAGTGGTTTTAGTTGTCCACGGATCTCCCTGCTTGATCTACAGCCATCTTGACACCTTTTCTGCGGCATCAGTGATGTTCTTGATGGCTCTCCTTGTGTGCAGTCCCTTCACTCCCAGCATCTTGAGATGACCAATGACTGAAGCAATTAAAAGAGAGGGGAAAAAATATGAAAAAAGGTGAACAATAATGATTAAACATTTCAGGGTTAGGAAATGGCACATGCCATCTCCACATGCTCATGTGCCAACCATGCATGCAGCCTATTGCAGTTGCTCCTGCTCGTTTTCCTAAACTATACCTAATGCAATTTTCTTTCTTTCACGGGCTACTTCTTATTCTTTTTCTATTTTCGTATAATTTCTCCATGTCTGTATGGTTTAAGAGCAACGGATACAAGCCGCCAAAATTAATTTTTTTCGTAGGGGTGGCTGGACTCAGTCTTAGAGATAGGGTAAGGAGCTCGAACATTAGGAGGGAGCTCGGAGTAGCGCCTCTTTTCCTTTGCATCGAATGGGTCAGTTGAGGTGGTTCATCTGATCTGATCAGGATGCCTCCTGGGCGCCTCCTGTTAGAGGTGTTATAGGCACGTCCTACTGGTAGGAGGACCCGGGGCAGACCCAGAACACACATATTACATATCTCATCTGGCCTGGGAATTTCTCGGGGTCTGGGGTGCTTTGCTTGGCCTGCTGCCCCCGTGACCTGGCCCTGTATAAGCGCATGAAAATGGAAATGGAAATGACATGTTATATTTCCCAATTTTAACCTGAGGATCATAAAAGAGTTCTGCATCTGAATCCAAACAGGTTAAAATTAAGAAAGAGGTTTAGGGGCAGTTTAGTTTATTTGTGAAATAATTTCACTTTGAAACGTCAAACTCGACCAAAACACAATATTTGATGTGCGTAAACAGAATATTGAACTTGGGAACATAGATTCATTCCTGTTGCGCTGCTATGTTTCTACAGTCACCCAGAACAGACAAACTGAACACTGGCTCTAGAAAGAGCCTTTAACGTTTTTAAGTTACCTGAAGGCCACCGTAGGTTCTCTGACACACTTGGGAAGAGAGGAGTGAGCAGAAAGGTATTCAGTTGGCTGCAATCTGCAACCTCACTGCTCAGTGCCACTAAATCCTTCACACTGAACCTTTAAAAACATGTAAAACATGTAGAAAAATGATTTTGCTACTGAGAAGAGAGAGTTGAACTGGATGTGATCTGGAACAGGAGCAGGCTCGTCCGAGCAACATACTGTAGATATGAGATGACAGATCAGAGGTCAGGGCTGTGAGCAAAAAGGAAGAACTATTCACTTCCTAACCTGTCACTCCAGATCTGTGTTCAGCAGGGCGGTGGTGGTGCAGCAGCCCTGCAATACTTCAGCTCCCAAATTCTACTGTCTGGAAAAATGCTCTGTGTTTCTTCGGCGGTGACATTAAATGAAGCGCAGATGAGGACAGAGGTAGAGTGGATCCAGGGACAGCCATGTTATTATTGTGAACACCACAGTAATACAAACTGACGTGCCTTTATTTATTCCTGGTTTTATTTTTCTTGTCTCTGTATTTGTTTTTCTGCAGGTATCTTAAGGTGAAAATGTAGTAATATTAAATTCTGTCTTCACGACTTCTCTAACTTTAATATATTTTGTTCAAAGCAGAACAATAGTAAACAGAAATATGAAAAGAGAGGCAGAGAGTAAGTTGATTTTCTAAGATTAAGATTCTTCTACAACACTGCACTCCACTACTGGGCTGTTCTCAGTGGAGGAAGATGTAGTTGAGTAAATGTAGTAACATGCAAAGGTCAAACCATGTCACAGTCCAACCTTGAATTAGTGCTCTCAGTTCTTTGGTTCAGCGTCCAATGTAGATTAAAATAATTAAATGAGCCAGTGTGTAGTCTGGAAGAATTATCTGGACTGAAAATGTGTTGCAGAAAGTCTCCTCTTTGACGATAAAGGTCAGCCACCATGGAGGTTTTTAGTAAAACTGTCACAGTCTCAAATTGGTGGAGCAGGAAACCATTTACACCCTGTAATTGTTTGATTATTTTTAATTAAAATGTAATCAGACACTCGCCATTTATCTTTAGTGTCACTGGCTGTGCAATGGACATGTGTCACTATGAAATATCAACAGTCCCAACTTGTCAAAGAAGGCAGCTAGGTCAATGACCCAGTCTAGTACCCTTCTAGTGTCACTTTTGGATGTTCAGGGATGGCATGTCAATGCCTGTCCGTTACACGATACAGTGTCCTTTCAAAAGAAACTTTTGTGTTCAAAGGAAGAGTAGATCTTGTCATCAAAAATACTTTAGTTTTAGGCAATAAAACTAACAAGTTGTATGTCACGTGATGTTAACTGTTTTAGTGCCTGTGTTCAAATAGTGTTTTTTCTGAGCACTAGCATCTTTTCTTAAGTTCTTCCCAATGAGGAGAGAGCATATGCAACTGTGTGTGGCCAACTAGAGAAAAAGCACTGCAACCAGCTTCTTTTTCAAAGTGCTTTGACCGGTCTGAGTACTTCTAGGTGAACATCTCTGAACTTTCAGAAGGGCGCAAGTCTCATCACTGCCACTTCTTCAGTTACTGTCTATCTTTAGCTAGATAATATGTCAGTAACAAACTATCACAACAAAGACTGCAAAGCCCATTTATGCGAGCAGATTGGCCGGACACTGAGGGTTGCTGGTGAGTCTTGTGCCTTTATCGCCGTACCCGTTATAACCTTGTTGTTAACTGTGTGCTCCATCCTCTGTTGATGAGCATTACTTTAGCTGCCTAGCTAAAACCCTTACGTAGTTTGAAAAGAAAACAATATTAACTTTAGATTTCACATCGGACACAAACACCAATCTCCCGAGGGAAAGTTATGTGTTTGTTTGAACCATCCACCACACCTCCTTACCACGTTACGTAAACTTTCTTGCTCTCTATACTACCTTATTGCCACAGATGGGTTTGCGTTGGGCTTTTGTTGCAAAGTTGCATAACAGCCTAGAGTTGGTTCGTGTTCTCACGGCAGCATTTAGAAGTGGACCAGATAAAATGCCTTGCGTGAGAAAGCTGCTCTTGATTGGTCAGAATTTCGATGTTGGAAAAATCCAGGAAGTAAACCAAACGTTGAAGAAGAGTACACTTGCAAGATAAATGTGACACTTTCTGAGTGTCACAATGGAGGGACAACTACGCAGGTTGATTTTAGCGCTGCTCATCGTGGACTATATTGCTGTCATTGTTCATTTAAGTCAAACCATACAGTTTGAAAACGAGGCGCGGCTCCAACTAGAAAACAATGTTTTGATGCATTGGTTGTGCTGAATGTGCATATTAAGGCAGTACAGGAGGAGGCGCACATTAATAATCCTCCAGGACTGTAACATGCTCATGTTTAACCCAAACAATGTGTCATGTGACTGCAGTTGGTTCGGATCGAGGTTGGAACACATTCTCACCACAAACAAACCGCACCAGAGGTAATTTCTAAACAGACTGAGACCTCTTCAAGAAGGTCTGGGTCCTGTTGTTTTGGTGCACATCTGAGTGTGACTGCTGTGTTCAGACCTGCCCAAACAAACCACACTGAGGGGGCAAGTTCGATTGAACTGAACCAAACAGGGCAGGTGTGAAAGCACCCATACAGACACTACAAGTGTGCCTTGTGTGTCTGTATCACACCCAGGGACACCAGCCAGGCCACCATGTTTGACGCCCTGAGATGAGATCAGGCTGAAATATATATGTTCAGTTATTAAATTAATGTATTCAAAGTGTCCAGTGCTCTTGAGTGTCTCGAGTGTGGTATAAGTGGTACTTATCTGTGAAGGATCCAATCTTCCTTAATGTCTCTAATTAACTTTAGATGCACTTAAAGTAAAAAATGGAACAGTGTGTGGACGGTGTATTGCTTCCATAAGTTAACTTATTTCTAGTCAAATCTGGATTTTAGGGTTAGTGAGGGACTCTCTGCCACTGAGATCATAAACATGGAGCCTTCAACTCAACTTCAACTTCAGTTTGAGAGTCCTAAAAGAGCCTCTCCACTGATTTAACATTGCGCTCCTGTAATATTGTCGATGGAGGGTTATGCTAGTAGTGGTGAATGTAGCTTTGAGCCACTGGCCTTGAGCAGCAGTGAGGAGCATGCTACAGAGATCTGGCAACCTCTTTCTCATTCTGCACCACCAGATTTTTTGTTTTCATGCTTAAACTTACAGTCTTCAGCCCTGGCTGCTGTTTTTCACACTTTATCAACAATTTATCAGACTTTACGCAACTCCCTCTGGAGCCACAGACGGCTCTATAAAACGTGTTTCACATATGCAGTAATACTCCCCAAGACCTGTAACCAGACCTTGATGTGTAAAATCTCTGGAGTTAACCTTTCAAACAGGGGGATTTGTAGCCTAAAACCAGACACTTATACAGCTACACACATCAAATGTCCGTCCCTGATAGGAAGCTGTGAAGAAGCAACAGTTGCTACAGAACAATCGCAGTTATAAAGAAGCTGATGCAACAGGGACGGCAGCAGGAATAACAACAGATGTGGTGATAATGGAGTATGACAGGACTGGCTGTGCCGAAGTTTTCTTTTTAATTTCAGGCTTTTATTGCCTCTCTTTAAACCACACTGAGCCTCAGGTAGCTTTGCTGGTGAAGAAACAGGATTTTGATGAAAAGAATCCGGTTCTCTTTATCATCCTGTCTGTGGCGGTTGCACCCTTTGAGGAACTTAGGCTTTGTGTTAGTGTTAGTAACACCAGGCTGGATGGCTCAGATGTCGTCCATAAATGTTTTTGCCATGTTGTTTGAGGTTGCAGGTCGCTGAATGATGAATATAGAAGTATACTCTGAGGAATTAAAATGAAACAATTATCATTCTGTGCTAGGACTGTCATAGAGTTTGTCAAAGTTTTATGTTAGCATGATAATTAGTTTGTTCAGTTAAGGGTCATGAGGGGGCTGGAGCCTGTCCCAGCTGTCACTGGGAGAGAGGCGGCATACACCCTGGACAGGTCACCAGACTATCACAGGGCTGACACATAGAGACAGACAACCATTCATGCTCACATTCACACCTATGGACAATTTAGAGACACCAACTACCCTCACCTGCATGTCTTTGGACCGTGGAAGGAAGCCAGAGACCTCAGACAAAACCGACATGGGGAGAACATGCAAACTCCACAAAGAAAGGCCCCAGCCAGTCAGTGGATTCGAATTTCGAACCCTCTTGCTGTGAGGCGACAGTGCTAACCATCTCACCACCGTGCCGCCCTGGCATAATAATCAGAAAGACAAATTACTGACGAGCAGTGTTGTAGTACTCCCAACCACTCTTGGTCTTTGGACCACTTTTTAAAGTATTCACCTTGGACTCACCATTGTTGCTCAGCCTTGTCTTGGTCTCAGACAAAGAGGACTTAAGATTATATTTCAAGACTGGTCATGAACACAACTGCAGGGATATCGCAAAGTTACCTGTGCAAAAAGGAGTCAATAAAGATGGTTACACTGATTTCAGCTTCTCAGTGTTTATATTTGTTGGCACAAAGAAACAAAGGAAAATTCACATACATAAAATCCATGTGTAATGCATTCTGATTATTTTATCAAGACATTTCTCATGGTACACTTGCACAGTATGCCAATAAAAGAGGTGAATGAGGAGGAATCTTCATGTGTTTTCTGCCAGTGTTTTTATGGGACTCTGTATTTCTCAGATCAGTTTGATGAGTGCCAATGGTTTGCATGTTCCAAATTTTTAAGTGTTTCATGTAGTGTGAAAGCCAGACTGCTCTTGTCTTGGTCTCAACCCTTCAAAGTCTTGGTTTTCTCTTGGTCTTGATGCGCTCTGGTTTTTGGTTATAACTGCAGGTCCTTTAATGTCTGAAAAAATGTCTTAAATTCAGATTGGATGGGATTTAAATGTTTTTTAGTCATGTCATCACAAGAGTTTCCAGTGTTGGCACTACTGGAAAAATTTTTTAAAAAGGGAATCACTACTAAATGCAGGAAACAGACTTTGACACCTGTATGAGTGCAATGCCCCTGTTTTCGCCCCCTCTACGCATTTAGATTGTGCAATGAATTTGCATCTTTAAACTAAAGTCGTGCTAGCCAGCCTGCTCATTAGTTTGTTTTGTCTGTGCAGAGAGAATCATCAGAGTCATTTCACCTCACTGTTTATTTTGAACTGTCATCAATGTGTTTACTTAGAAAGCGTATATTTTCACTTTTATTATGTGTTTCCATTGCAAGTTTGGTCTTACATTTAATTTAAAGTAGTTCAGACCCTCTGAACTTGGTCTCAGTTTCGGTGGTCTTGACAACAACACTGCTGATGACTTAGACTTTGATTGGATTTTTATGAAAAAAGAAATGATGTATGTTTTGAGGGCATTTCAACAATTGCTTCTTGCATTTCTTTTTAGAATGCGTCAGCTGGCAAAGTTATTTTTCATTTCATTGTAAACTAAACAATAGTGATTATACAAGTCGGAGGAGGCTTAGTCATCTTCTCCTGAGGACTCTGCCTGTTTGTGACATTGTGTGTATTTGTTTGTGTGTTTGTGTCAGTGTGTGTGTGTGAACGCCAGGGAGTGAGCGAGGTCCCACACCTGCTGAACCGACCAACCTCGTTCATGTTTCATTACAACCCTCAGTCCTAAAAAAAAATCTAATCTTTAAACTCAGAGAGAAAGAGAGGAGAAGAACATCTTATTCTTGGGACCTTCCTAATCCCTTTGACTGCTCCCGTCAACCCCCCACTCCACACACACTCATATAGACACACACACGCACACACACCACATGGGCTGACTCTTCTGAGCACGCTGCCCCCCATCACATCCACATTATTACACAGCAGCTAATCCTGTTTCCCAAATCCCAGTACCTTGGACTCCACTGAGAAAATCCTATTGGTGCTGCGCATTTCTCCATACGCTTTAGCATACAGGAATCCACTGTCCTCCAGACTGCCTTTGTCTCCTTCAAGCCTGCCTTCCCGATGTTTTCTCCTGTAAATCACCCCCTAAATCCCTGCACCCCATCCATAATCAACAATGTCTCAAGATTATTATAGCACGCATTGTTGTGCAGAATATCTCAGACAGACACAAAAACACACAGACAAAGGGGACATTCGCCGTCTTTCTCGGCCTGCCTGCCTGCCAGCCTGTTGTTTTGCTGTAACTAACTTAGTGGTTTATTTATTGCTCTTTTTGTTTATTGATAGAGTTATAGTTAACAATTCATGAGGCCGTATTCTTTGCAGCGAAACTCGAGTGTTTGTTACTCAGAGAGAAGAGAGGATGAGCTGTCGGATCACCTCCATTCAATCTGTATGGCTCACTTTATAATTAATTGTGTGACGTGTGTGCCTGCAAGAGCTTGCGTATGTGACTATGTGCATGTGTGAGTGTGTGTGTGTGGAAGTGTAGGGTAGTACGTCTGTCCAAATGTGTGATAACTGACAGGCTTTTCTCAGCAGCCAGATGATGCCTACTTCATCGTGTGTAGCAAGGCAGCTGCTCCAAGACTCCTTTGCCAACAGCATGGATTAAGTTGTCCGTGTGTGTGTGTGTGTGTGTGTGTGTGTGTGTGTTGCAGAGTGTGTGACGAATATTCCGTGCTCTATGCTCAACTGAATACCTGTAAGTGCTTTAGTGGCATCGTGGGATTTCAGTAAGGTTGCATGTTTAGTCGTGTGCTTGCAATTAACCATCTGTCTCTCAGTGTATGTCTGCCTGTAGCTGTTGAGGTATTCATATTTGTGAGTGTGTGTGTGTGTATGGGAGAGAGGCTCTTATGGACAGAGGGGCAGATTAGAGAGGTGTGTGTTTGTCGTGTGGTAGGAAAGCATGTATGCTCTAATGAGATTTACAACAAGACGAGGTAGGACCACTGCTGCTGCACGCTGAGCTAGCTAACATGGCACACACAAGGACGTAGGTAGTGTTGGGGAGTAACAATTACATTTACGTACTACTGAAATTCTTGGTGATAACAAAGGGGTTACATCATAGAGGGTTACATGTGAAGATACATGAGCGTAATATTCATTCTGTTGCTTTGCATTTTCTCACCTTGCAGAAATGCCTATCTCTTGGCATATTTCCAGACAACACTGGTCAGCAAAGCTTTTTGGACAAATTTAAGTGTGACACCATCAAGGTTAGGATGGCTTACAGCTGTCTCTACATCCAGACAGGATCCATTTATATGGCAGTATCAGCCCGTTCTCATATTCAGCTTGTCAAATACCACCGCTTTGCCGGTGATCTCAGTATCAGATACTGACGCACAGAGGCACCTTTCTCAGTGGTAGTGTTGATGCAGCGTGCAACAACTAAACTTGTCAAATACCGCCGCTTTGTCAGTGGATGTCCATGTCGGATACCAACGCACAAAGGCACCTTTTGCAGTGTTTATTTTCTGCAGTTTCGAACTCCGCCGTCAATTACTGTAGTTTAAAGACCCTATAGGGATGGCAGTGGGGGAGGGGGTTAGGTCAAACACACTTAGGACATTCACACAGGAGCTCGCTGTCCATTTCTTATGTGAAACCAACAGTCAGTGAAGTTTTAATAACTTTGTGCAATGGTATGTGTAGCATGACGTTACATGACATTGATAACAACCCTACTTATTTTAAGCCAAGTCATTGTTGTCTGGAAAAATAAAGGTAAAAACAGGTAGCACAAACCAGGTATTTTAACTATGTTGTGAGTTTATTTTACAAAAGCCTGGGTAATGAGCTGAAACTGTACATTTCCTGTGACTGACTGGGTCTCTTGTTTGAATTCGCACCGCTTCCCGTTTTTCCAGTCAAATCAATTTGTCGTGCTCAAAGCAACCCAACTCTTCCATATCTGCAACCTGCCTACCACACCAAAGTGAGTGGACATGTTGCCTTACAAGAATGCCTTGCACTGCTGGACATGAGATTAATATTTTCCTTCTGAAATAAAAAAAAAGCTCTAACATTGCTCTACAGTGTGAAGCTCGATTACCAGCAGTAACCACGTGTAACCGCAGTCAGTCACATTAGAAAAGTAATCGAAAAGGAATCAAATATAATCTGTCACAATACTTTGATGAAGAAATTAAAATAGTTACATTACTTATTACATTTTATAAGTAACCTTCCCAACACTATATATAAGTGTATACAAGTAATATAAATGTTATTTTCTTAATTTATATAAATGTACATTATCTAGCCAATAATAAATTATGATTAGATTGGTTGTTATGCTTTCCATGATAATGTTAGTGTGTAAATAACACTAAAACTCTTTTGATAAATGTTATATCAAAGAATGTCTGACAGGAAAATCTATCTGCCATTTTCAATGTTAAGAAAGAAACTTTTAACTCAGTAATGTTTTATTTCTATCTTTACTTCAAAGAGTCTTTTATTTCTTTGATAGGTGATCAATTGTAGTGTCTTGTTTGGAGAAAAATCAATGAATAAAATCAGCTAAATTTTCATCTTTTCCTAAAAATGCAGAGGAGTTGGGGGAGTTGAGTAGTGTCTGCTGTTGGGCAGCTTGTGTTTTGCCTGAGAGGCAAAAATGTCTGCAAATCACTCGCCTTCTGCTTGTTAAGCCGAAATGCTGTGAGCACAAAGTAATAACTGAAAGCCACTCAGATTAGCATTTTAACATTCTGATCAACTCAGAGCTTCTCCCATCTGGATTTTGGCAGTTGGATGGTCAGAGGGCGCAGTGTAGTGCTCTTTTAGTGATTGAAAGTGAAACTTTAAAGGTCAGAGGGATGAAAAAACAGGATTTGAAATGTGAGGGGGACGTGTCTGCCACCATCTCCAGTAGAAATTGTGCTCAGGCACACACACACACACACACACACACAGATACACACCGAGACACGTTCACTCCTCCTTCATTAACCTGCCTGATCCCTCTCAACCTGTTTTCACTCAGAGGTCTCAGATAAAAACAAGAACAACAGTTTTCATCTCAGTAAAACCCTGCAGGTACGGCTGATTCTCAAACAGTGACTTTAGCACACTAACTTGTTGAAGCTAAAACATTTCATCGACCTCTGCAAAATTAATTAATTGGGTGCATGGCAGCTGCGATGGAGGTACAAAAGCCTCACTGATAACCGGTGGTAAATTGAGGAAGATAAATGGCCGTTTGAACTAAATTATATCAAGCCAACTTTGCCTCTCTATCATTGGATCAAAGCAACACTAGCTGGTGTCAGCTATAATCAAGTCATCACTTCCTTTGCATTTGGTTGTTACAGATTTATCACACGTGAAAGGACCATGTAGTGGTTAGAGAGGCTGTGTGTGTGTGTGTGTGTGTGTATGTGTATGTGTGTGCGTGTGTGTGTGTGTGTGTGTTTGTCTTAATCAAATAGAAAGAAGGATTCTCTGAGCTTCACCCCATCCATCAGTGCTACCGTGCTGTGGTCCTCTTCACACACTTGTCACAATATTTACATGATCATGAACTATGTGAGAGATGGTAAAAGCTGCTTTGCACTTGTTGTAAATGAGCTTGTCTCTGAGGAGTAAACATAACTGAGTCTCGCTCCGAGCCTGTGTATGTGTGTGTGTGTGTGTGTGTGTGTGGTGTGTGTGTGTGTCGGCTAGTGTGCATGTCTGATCAAATATTTCAGACGGAGCTATTTGTTCTCTCAGGCTTAGCAGATGCGTGGCATGCAAGTAATACAGGGTTCATCATGATGAAAAACACTTTGCAACATGCATGATTACCACCCATTCAACCGGTGTGAACCACTGTAATCGTGTGATCCATCGACTAATGTGCAGCATGTGTGGGAGCCATGTGTTTAAACCCAGAGGGAACGCATGCTGATGTGCCGGTGTATGTTTGCAATATGTTTAAGGCTCTGCTGTCAGCTGTTTATGTTGCTGAGGAGCTTCAAGGTGTCAGTCTGCAAGGTGAATCTGTTCACAGAGACATGCTTAAACTAGGGATGTCAACAGTGAACCGTTAATCTGTTAACTAACAGTTTTGATGGGTTACACATGACGGCCTGAAGCCTGGGTCTTTAACAGGGGGTGCTTCAGGGATGTTTTTCTGTAGGCTGACGTGGAAGCCAACTGGATTTTTTCATTGGATTTTTGATGATTGCAGACAATAAGCTCTGGCAAAGAAATGTTTATGATACATACCTGTTTTGTTCAGCAAGATAATCTTGACAAATGAACACCACTTAAATGATTGCTGGAGCTTAAATGCATCACCAGATGTAAAAAGCTAACGTTAGGCTATAAAGGAACCACACTGGGTTGCATAATTTAACATTGCCACCACAACAAGGCTGTAAAGCAATGATCGGGGTGAAGAAGAACAAGAACAAGAAGAAGTACTTTATTAATCCCTGAATGGAAATTCAATTTGTCATATACACGCAAGCCTGAAATACACACACAGGACCCATACATGTATTAAATGGAGAGATGTCAGAGCAGTGCCTTTAAGGACACCTCAGCAGTGCCCAGGATGCAAACTGGCACCTCTCCAGCGACCAGTCCAAAATCCATATTCGGTCCGGACGGGGACTTAAACTGGCCACCCTCCAATTCCCTATGGACTGAGCTACTGCCACCCCCAGTGATGATCTGTTGTCTCAATTAGCCATGTTTTAGCAATCAACTTGTGTTAGGACACATAAAAGCTTCAAAATTAACAAGTGGAGTATTTAATGATGTATTTCATGCAGGCATCTAACCAAAAACCCATTCACTTCGAGACAAGGGAGCCAGGAGTGGTAACATGCTAACTCATTTCCGGATATTTCATTTTTAACAGAAATGATCCATAACAATTACTTAAATTTAGTTTAGTTTATTTCGGTCATTTTCCAACGTATAAAACAATGTACTAGTAGATAGACAATAAATAAACATTAAATTAATGCTTTTTTTTAGCATCATAAAACAAAACAAGACAAGACAGGACTGAAAAGGTGTAGGCTGAAGCCTTAGCTTATTTCACCCACCCTTTTAACATTCTTTGTTTTTATCAGCTTATTTTCTTGTTACATGAAAGTGAAACTTTGTCAGTCTCCACAATACATTCAAGTCAGTTGTACTTGTAATTTTCAGATTCAATCTCCTGAACAGGTCATTGCTAATAGCATCAGATATTCTGTTGACTGTTTCCCAGACTGGGATGCTGATTTGCTCAAGAAGCACCCTGGAGGCAAAGTTAATTTGTTTTCCTGGCCTTCATTTAGATGACTAAGAAACTTGTTTGAATGAGTTGTTGCAGTGAATTACTTTATTGTTTGCATGAGTTTCTGCAGTCTGTTTTCATGAGAGATAAACTTAAACCTTTCCTCTCTTTTGAGGTTGGTGCTATGCGCTGTTAACTAGATTGAACCACTTTAAAAGCCTCTGTCGCAGCTTTTAGAGACCTGAAAACACCTGCCCTTTGACTCTGACTCTTCCTGAGGCATTTTCTGCACTTAGATGTTAGTCTCCTTAAAGGTTCTGTTTGCGACATTCAGAGCATTTATACAGCAGCAAACTTGCTATGTAAAAATATAATGGAGCAATGTCGTTCTAAGCAGGGAATAAAGTCACGTGACCTTTGTGTGTGTTGTGATGTTCTCTGCTGTTTTTGTTGTAGTAAGCCAGTCTGGCTGTGTGTGCATGTTAGTGCATGTATTCCACTGGCTATCTGCTGCTTTGTACTGCACTCGTGGCAGTTACTGCTGATATCAGGATGTCGTTGTTGTGAAAGTGTAGCACCTATAATCTCCGGTTCCCCCCGGTTAACACCACGAGCTCTGTCAACACTTGCAGCTGTTAGTGCTGTTTATGGAACGAGCACAGTTAGCTTCTAGCAGCTGTCTCAGCTACCTCCATGTCGAGAACGGTGTCCAGACAACTCATATGCTCAGAATTTCATAGAGCCCTTTAAAGAAGGATGTCTGTAAAAGAAATAAGTCTGTGAGACTGTACTGAACACAGTGGTACAAAATACTTATATCACATGCTAATGCTGCGTTCATGTGCCCCTCGGATAGTCCCATTTACAGAGTTAGGAGGTCATTTTTCTGAGTTTGGTGTGTTAATGAACTGTAAGCCGTAATGTGGAAACAACATGGACGCCACAAAGATGTGTTGTATTTCATTGCATTTAAACAACATGTCAGTAACAGTTTGAAGCTTTATAAAGTGATTTTATCCCAGACTTGTGGCTGCACCAGTACATCACCTAAGACCACTATATTGCTTTACTAACGCTCAGAAATAACTGTTTGAACTAATCTAGGTCACTCTACGTGGACAGCAACTAAAGCTTACAACCTAATACCATATTACAAATCACAGGTGAGCAAAAAAATGGATATGCAATATGTGTATTATAACTTCAACCAAACATTCAAACATTTACCTGCCATATTTCTGCATATATGACATCAACCTTTGTAGATTTTCAAAGTTGTCCCACCAACTCTTGGGGGCGTTCATGTGAAATTTTTCCAGTTGAGAACTCATTTTTCTTATTATTCACTACATGAATGCAGGGTTACTTCACTAAGAACCATGAATGTATAAAGAGAACTGGATATGGCGTTGGAGCCGGGCCCCATTCATTCCTATGGAAGTTGCCTCTGTGGCGCATAAAGCCAAAAAGCTTGATTTCCATGGTATGACATTACCTGGATCCTCCCCATTGTGGGAACCATAGAGCAAACACAGAGACTTCCGTCACCTGAGCGGCTAACTTTCGGTTTAGCCTTATGCTTGAATGGAGATAGAATGATTTGATTGTGAAGCTCTTCGAGACTTGCGGAATGTCATCCGACTGAGAAGATCAAATCCTGATAGTGAAATGAGTCGTTTCGCGGGGATGTGATAGACATCTCTTTTACAATGTTTATCTATGGGAAAAGGTCTCTTTGGGCCACATGGCGTCATGTGACAGTCCCGGAAGTTGTATGTCTATGTTTGGCCACTGTGTAAAATCAGCTTCGAAACACCAAATGTAAACCTGCTGGTGATGCTACAGGAGAAGTCAGAGGGTAATCAATAGTCCTCAGGTAGCAAACCTCTGTGGACCAACAATGTCTGTACAAAATTTAATAACAATCCATCCTGTAGTTGTTGAGATATTTCAATCTGGACCAAAGTGGTCCATAGAGGCATCAATAAAGCCTCGCTGCTAGCATGACAAAAAATTTCAAGACTTGTGTATATATCTTATAGTTTGATTCAGTCTTCATTATACTTCTCAAAACCACACCCAAAAGCACTTTTGTTTGTATCAATGATGGGTATGATGGTTGTGAAACGGGCACAGCTGAACACCATTTGCAAGACCAAATTACCCATGAACACAGCCAGAATAGCTGGAGGATAGGCCTAATCAAAAAAATTTAAGAAGGAAGAGAGAATGGAAACACTGTGTTGCATTTCTGAAAACAGCCCTGTTCATATGAGCATCTGAAAGCCATCACATTACTTTACCCCCACCCCTCTCACATTCTTTACTGTATGTCTTATCAATATTATTGGCCTAAGATGTGCTCCATCTGGCATTCATGTTTTTATTGTTATGACAAAACAGCTCACGTTAATTCCCATGATTCTATAAAATCCATGACACACTGAGTAAAGACGTCGCTAACTTTCCGAAGGCAAAAGTAAACTCTTCCTGTTCACCACCGTGATTTTTTCCTGTTTCAACACAGCAGACGTCATGTTTTCTGTGTACAATGTAAAGACGTATACTCCTGGGTGCTGCAGGTTTGATTCCAGCCCACAGACTTTGTTTCATGTCTCCCTCTGCCCATCTTCCCTGTCACTCTCCCCCATGTTGTCTAGTATATAAACGGAGTTGTCTCAAAATAGTCTATCTCTCTTGCCACACAGCATCAGCTCAGTATATCCGCTGCATGTAAATCCATCCAGTTTCTCCTTTATCTGTAGGCCGTGATTCATGTGTCAAAGAGCTTGTGCTTTTTTTCTTTTCAAATACAAAAAAATGTCAAAATGGAGGAGTCAAATAGGAGTCACAGCTCTATGTTTTATTCATTGTAGCCTCTCTATACGGCCGTGTTTTCACTTATATAGCTGTTGTTTTCTGAGAACATTTTAGAGAGCAAGTCTATGCCAATCAGTCCTGAGTCCTTCGCCATCTGCCGGTTTAATGATCGGAGGATGGTCAGATGTTCCCAAGGGAGCAGGGGCCCTCTCTGGGCTCCAGGCCTGCCTGCAAGGCACCCTAACCAGACAGAGGCACCAGACAGCTTCCTCAGGCTACAGCGTGACCCATGAAAGACTCCCTGGTCCAATCAGGCAGCATCTTCTACGAGAGTAATCCTCTGCAGTGTTTGGACACCTTAGAGTTTGCTTATTATACTAAACTTTACCAATCATGCTTTTTATATTCAGAAACCTTAAAAGTCATTTCATAAAACCCATGACAGCATGATTTTAATCGCTCTTGTCCCCTGAAAATTGATCAGTTTAATTTTGAATTTGATGCTAATACATCTCCCAAAACTTGTTTCACGTCTCACACAGATTTGCATTTATCAGGACATTTTGATTAGCGTCTGTGCAAGGGCTGTAAAACAAAATATTTTTTCAATATAGCAGAGACTATTAAAGACCTGCTCTTTCATAGGACAGTTGGAGTGATTTTATGAAGTGTTTTTTTTTTCTACTTGAGCAATAAAACATGTTCCATCTCAGTAACCTCGATAATAAATCCACTAAAAATGAATTTAATGCAACATAAAGTCACATTGTGCGACAATTACATAGAACCAGTGTCATGTTTGATAAATGGAGACATGCTGTATGTAAATTCATTATGTGAGGTGAGATATATTGCCCGAACTGTATATTAAAATATAAGATTACCAAAGGGTGACCAGCGAGGTCTGAGCTCTTAGTGTGTGGAAATGTGTGTGTGTGTGACTTATCCATTAAGAGGTTCTGATGTTCTCACAGTAATTCAGCTTTATCCCCACCATGGTACATCTCTATCTAGTGAGTGTGTGTCTTTGTGTGTGTGTGTGCCTTCTCCTTACTATCTCCACCAGCCAGGAAGACACTTAACATCTGGAGAGGGACCCAGGTACGTTGTGATAAAAGCCTCTGAGGAGATAGAGCAAGAGAGAGAGACAGACCACAAGGTGTGTTAGTCTGTATGCACAAATTGCAAAGTGAGGCTTCTGTGCGTGTGGGTGTGGGGGAGGGTGGGTTTGTAGTGAGATACGGATATAGATACAGAGACACACAAGAGGAGGGCAAACGTAGAGGTGGTGCAAAAGAAAGGCATCTTGCTATGAGTGCTTTGCTGGAACCGAGCTGGTAACCCTCAGCGCCGTCAGCACATTAAATGGATGAGGGCCAGCAGGCATGTAAATGGGTGGACAAGATGAAAGGCCGGGGATGGAGGGGTGAAATGAAAGATGAAGAAGAGGAGGAAGAAGAAGGAGGAGGAGAGGAGAAGGTGAGCAGGAGACAGCCAAGAACAGCTGGGGAAAATGGGAGGGATGAAGAGAGAGGAGATGACCCCTGGGGAGCCTCATCTCCCACATCAATTATGGAAGATGTGTGTGTGTGTGTGTGTGTGTGTGTGTGTGTGTGTAGGAGAGAAAGCAAAAAAATACTCCTAAAGCTGGAAAAACAGCTCAACGAATAGTCATCTTCATCCAACCCTCTTCATACAGACACAAACACACTACTCAACCTTATCAAACTCATTCTTTGGAAAACACTTATTAAATAATAGCATAAAGACACAATAGATAATACAGTTATTATAGAAATGTCCTATTGTATGCATTGGAGGAAGAAGTACTGTAATGCTAAATGAGAAAAATACTCCATTACAAATAAATGTCCTGAATTCATTTTTTTAATAAAGTGAAAGTATGTATTATCTGTAAAATGTACACAAAGTATCACAAATAAAGTACTCATAATGCAGAATGGCCAGTCTAGTACAATCTTGAGACACTTTATTCATACTCGAATTTTACGCTGCTTTATACGTCTTCTCCACTTCATTGTAGACAACCTTGTCTCCTAGAAATTACGTCTGTATCTTATTATAACGCTACAACCATTTCATTGTATATTGTATATATTTCAGATTGTCTACTTTACTATTTTATTATTTATTTTATTTTATTTATTTCATTGTCTATTTTAGTATCTTATTTATATCTCCATCTTTATCTCTTGTTTCCATTCATGCTGTATTTCTATGTCTACTTTGCACGGAGCATTGGAACAAAAACAATTTCCCCCCGGGGATTAATAAAGTATTCTGAATCTGAATCTGAATCTGAGTATTAAACTGCTTCTTTTATTATGTTGTTGAAGCTGTAAAATCGCTGCCTGGATTATGTTCAGAGACAACGTGTCTTTCAGGTAGTGAAATGTTATATTCGTGTACTGTGGAAGGAGGTAACTGGGGAGGATCTTGGGTATACAAATTGCAGAACCTCATTCAGACTCCTGCCTTGTGTTTCAGCAACAATTAAACTCTGGTTAAGGTTAGGGAAAAGTCGAGAGCTAGTTTCAATGTTTATTAAAAAAGGTAATAAGAAAATAATGCTGTAGTTACTATGAGTGGATGGTGTATAACAGGATTGCCTGTTCTCGCTGAAAGCAATTGAAATACATCGTCAGTGAACATTTTACTGATACGTTCAACACTTTCTGCTTTCCAGGTGTCTCAATTATTAAAACGTGTTAACTGTCATTCATTTTCCATAACTGCTTTTCCTGTTAGGGGTTGCAAGGGTGCTGGAGCCTATCCCAGCTGACATCGGGTGGGGGTACACCTTGGACAGGTCGCCAGACGATCACAGGGCTGACACATATAGACAGCAATTCATGCTCAGATTCACACCTCCTGCCACTTTAGAGTCACCAATTAACCTGCATGTCTTTAGACTGTGGGAGGAAGTCGGAGTAACTGGAGAAAACCCACACTGACACGGGGAGAACATACAAACTCCCCTGAGGTTTGAACTCCCCACCCTGGCCTCAAATCAGCAACCCTCTTGCTATTGGGCGACAATGCTAACCACTACACTGCCATGCTGCCTGTTCAAATGTAGAGATTTTTTTAGGGGACAACACTGTTTTAGAGTGATATAGTATAATTTGTACTCCACTATATATTTCCTGCAGTAATAGGTAGCCTAATTTTCAGATTCAGATTTTACATACAAGACCTATATTAAGCTTATCAAATATGATGCGTTTTAATAGAGTACTTGTAATTATGCACTTTTGCTGCATGATTTTTTTTTTTTACTAAAACCCCCACTAATTAATATAAAAGCAGCATTTTAATGTTGTAATTTGTTTAGGTGGATATGTCTTTAAACTACCCAACAGTATATAAAGTAGGTCATTTACTGTATAGAAGTGCATCATATTTTATATGCTCGTTATATGTTTTTAAAATCTTAACCTGCAGAGTAACTAGCTGTCAGATAAATGAAATGGAGTAAAAAATAATTTCCTTCTGAAATGTAGTAGAGTAGAAGTATAAAGTACATTTACATTAACACAAATACAGTTTACATCATTGATAAATGTTTTAAAGAAGAGTTTCCCAAATCTATAATTGTCAACCTTCTTGTCAAGATTGTGAGAAATAGAAAGTAGTCATTCAGTCAAGAAAAAATAAATAGAAATGTAAAGTACAGGTCAAATGTGGTGAATTGAAATCCATTACATGGCATGGCGCCACATTATGGTTTTCATTTGTGGCAGCTTTTTGCATAAATACCAGCCATTGATGTCATCACTCATGTGACTCCACTTTCACAGCCCTGACCTGTCATTGGCAGCGGGGCTGTTAGCAGAGCAATGAACAAGCCTTAATGGTAGTCCTCATTCACAAGCAATGCTCAAAGCCAGCAATCACTGCCTGAAATAAAAAGCTTTTTAAACGTGTGTGGGATGGGGGAAGCGTGGGGTGAAATTGGAACGGGTGTGTGCATGTATATGTGTGTGCGCATTTCCACATGACATGCCTCCCTGCTTGTGTTTCTGTGCGTTTCCATTCGTTGCACCTTTGCTGATGAACTGTCAGCGCCCTCTCAGCTTCCACTCCCTGCAGAGGTCAATGCAAAATGTCAAGTGTGACGGATGCTCCCTTCATGAGATGTGCGCCCCTTGACCCCTTGTGTAACAGGGCCAGGCCCAAATAGCATTAAAAGTCCATCCAGTGCGGGCGTAAATGCTTCTCATTATAGAACAATTGGTTTCTTGGTCCAATAATCGCAAATGGAGATCAGTACACAGATTTGGGCTATTCATCAAGTCTCCTCCTCTCATGCATATTAAGGAAGAATCAGATGGAGGCTATCACTCCATTCATATTCATGCGGTAAGATTGAGAAATACTGGGGAGGTGGTCATTTGAATTTCAATAACATGTCAGGCGTTTTAAATTTGAGAATTAAAATTCCAGATGAAACCTTTTCCTATAACCTCATTTGACAGTTCATCCAGATCCCAGAGAATACATTTCCAGCCGTTCACTGAAGCCATCAGTGACCTGTCAAAAACACAGCCTGATCCCTCACCTTTTAACTGCTAACTTTGGAATCATTCATCAGTTTGAGGATGATTAGTCTGTGTGTGTGTGTGTGTGTGTGTGTGTGTGTGTGTGTGTGTGTGTGTGTGTGTGTGTGTGTGTGTGAGAGAGAGATAGATAGATAGATAGAGAGAGAGAGGGGGGTACAGTACAGTATGAATTTCCATCTGGACCGACAGGAAATCAATGTGGAAGTGCAGCAGATTGTGCTCCAAACCTGGATGCGGCTGAAGTATAATCACCTCACCACTGACCTTCAGGGCTTTTGAGAACACACACACACACACACACACACACACACACACACACACACACACAAACAGGCACATACAGCACAGCATATGCACAGCAGCAGGCACATGTACCATACACCCATGATGGTTGAGCTTACTAGTATGCAGTACACACACCCATAAACACACACACATTATTGAGGTTCCCTCACACACACACACACATACATACAGACAGACACATATTGTTGGTTTAAGTCTCCTTTGGGGGCACTGCATTGACCTATAAATTAATTCCCTGTAGACCTAACCATTGCATACATACACAACACTAGTGAAGGAAAGGAGAAAAAAAAAAACACTTGACAGGTCCATAGCTGTCAGAGACTTCCCCCACGCTGTGCTTCTTAGAAGATGACACATTTATTACAAATTTATTGCACAAAAGCCTACTTCCTTATTTTCTTTATTCATAGGCCTATATAACATCAAAAAAGTATTACATATATTTTTCAATGCTACTTGTATGAGAAAGGGGTCACTCTTAGCAATGAAACCACAGAGGATTATCAGCTAAATCTGCTCTATGAAACATTTCAGCATCTCTCAGTTCATTTACTGTTTTAGTTACTCTCACTGCTCTGATAGTGTCGTTTTCTGCTGCTGCAGCAGGCAGGCAGTTTTTTTTATAGCAAAAAAACACTGTACACTACCTGCTCAGCACCAGATATCAGACATACACAGTTAGCGACTAGCTGGTAAACATACTGATGCATTTAGGAGCTATAGAGACAGATATTTTTCTCAGGAACTAGTGGAGAAGTAAAGAACTAAACTAGAGACTCAGTACTGAACTTGCATTCATCAGGTGGCCACAAACATGACTCGCAATGAGTGATAACTTTGCTCCGTAACTGCTGGATGTGTAACTGTTTCAACTTAAAAGGGGATCATTTTTCAGTGACGCATGCTTGCAGATATTTCTGCTGCTTCCAAATGGCCAAATAAATCAGTTGATTTAGGTTTGAATTTAACAACCTGGTCTCACTCTGAAGTTGTGGAAATTCAGGGCTTGGGCAGTGACTTGCAGCGTCATAAACCAACGAAAAAAGCCGTCCTTTAACATCGTCAGAATTTTAGCTGTTCGCCCTTTTAGGTTAACGACACCGGGTGGCGGCAGGGGGAGACGTGAGCAAAAATAAGGTGGCAAAAGTTTGAGTGTTGTGAGTGGGACATGTGGTGGATAGGTCCAACAAACACCAACTTTCACCTGGGGGAGCGGTGTTGGCGTCCAAACCCAACCACGTATTTTTGTTGACTGACTGTATAGAAATTTTCTGTGAATACGGAAGCATAATTAGGAAGAAAACAATGCATGTAACAGGCAGAACTTTAAACTGTGTCCCAGAACGTGAACAACTAATGCTCGCAGGGTGCCTTTTACATCGTATCAGGACATAGAAAAGTCCATGACAAAACGTTGATATGTGACAAGGTCAGAGTAAGAATATGTTGGATTTAATGTTTGGGGTGATACATTGTACCTGCATCCTAGCAAGTTACACCCTTATCCCAGCAAAATTAGGGTGTCCATGTGGGTCTTTTTAAACACAGGTAAACCCCTTCCCTATTCCCAGTAGACCCTGAGTTTGTACTTGGCTCTGCTGTAGACAAGTATGCCTGTTTATTTCTGGTGTGTCACGTTTAATGTCACGGACAGGCTGGAAAACATTTGAGTACAGTGGAAAGCAACATGGAGGCCAGTGAAAATGTTAGTGGTTACTCATCTTTTAAATATCGCTTCTGTTTTTCTTTTTAAATTGTATAATGAAGTGATTACAGAAGAAGAACAGACAAATACAGGAGCAATTAGTCAGCCAAAAGATTATGTAAAATAAAAACAAGACAAACAATGAAAAAAAAGAGGAGACAAACTTTGAATGATGTTTGAGTGCTGCTTGCATGAACATGGATGGTATGTTGTGGCAGCACGTCATTGCATAGCGCCAGCAAAGGTGCTAAAATTAGCTCTTCCACCTATGTGTCATATTTCCATCACTGCTGACTGAAGCCAATTGGAGCTGGAGCTGATACAGTAAATACAAATAACTACTTATTTGTGATCAACTCAGCTGTATCGTGGTGTTTCTGACAATATGCACCTGAAGGCAGCATTCATTAAGTCATTGTAATATCAACCATTTTGGTCAGACAGTTTTTCAGTCTGCTCACTGTACAGTATAACAAGCAAAATGTAGCTACACAAGTTTGACAGGGGGCAAGGTCATGAGATGTGGCCAGCTTATTACCTGCCACACACACTTTATTGAGTCAGCCCCGCGGTCTGATGTGGGATCAAACATCAGCACACATTGTTATAACACCATTTTGTTCAGCTGCTTCTAAACTCGCTGCTGTCCCACAGGTCCAAGCTGTTTAAGCTCACATTGAATGCAGCTGCAGTGAAAACAAATAGAGGGCACCAGTTTTGTCCCTAATTAGACAAGCCGTCCCCAATCAACTGGTTTAAATTCCAAATTTGTCCCCAAATGTTTGAAAATTCGGAAACACACAGACGGTAGGAACTCATCCCCCCGGAGGCCTGACTGATCTCTGCAGCCCTCAGAGAAGAGAGGGCCAGACCAGCAGCTGAGACCCCACTGATTATAGTCCAGAGAGGCAGCAGGGGACAATCACATGTGTGTGGCTGTGTTTGTGTGTATGTATGCATAGAGGTTACAGATATCCGGCAGCTGTGTCCCATAGCTCTGAGGTTTAAGTGACAGGTTGGCGGCTGAGCTGATAGGCAGGAGGAGGAGAGAGATGCAGGGTTGTGATAGCGGGGCGCAGGGGCGTGGAAGAGGAGAGAAGATGTGAGATGATGCAACGCTGGTGGGGGAAGGTGAGGAGGGAGGAGGAAACAAAGGATCTAGATACTGTTAGAGGGTGAAGGGCAAGAAAAAGGAACCTTGAAGGACATATACAGGCTGTGAATATGTCTGCTGTCTCAGTCCACGACTGTTTATATGTTACTATATGCTTAATGTGCAGTGTAGTTAGAGTTAGAAAGAAAACACCAATTATTTTAGCCGTAAAGGGACAGTTCACCCTAAAATCATGTGCACATTTTTCCTCTTACCTGTTGGGCTGTTCATCAGGCTAGATTGTTTTGGTGTGAGCTGCAGAGTGTTGGAGATATCGACCATAGAGCTATATGTCTTCTCTTCAATATAATGGAATTAGATGGCACTCAGCTCTGGGATCGGTATCGTTATATTTTATTGACACTGCTACAGTTATCGATGCTCCTTATTGGTTTGGTACTTTATCGATACTCTTTTCAGTTCATTTTCATTACTAAATAATTACTTTTTAGAAAATATATTAATTCAAAAAAGAATAAATTCAGAACAGGAGTAGACTTTAACATTTTAAATATAACTAAATGTGAGCAGCAACAGCAATATTTACGACAGCAAAGGTACTATATAAATAACATTCCTGACATCACAATACTGAGTGAAGTGTAGTTCATCAGTCACTATCAGCCATTCATCCTCTCCTCCATCTTCCTCGCTCTGCTGATGTGATTCACTGTCTGCAAGTAGAGGGAGGAGGGTCTATTCATCCCAGCCAGCACATAAGTTTACAGAATCTACCAAATTTTAAGATAACTGGCAAACTAAGCTAAACAATTAGACTACATACAGACAGCTTCAATTTTAGCTTGTTTGTAACAATTTGCCATATCACTTTCTACATGTTTCTGCTTGTTGAACAGGTGTATTGATAAAGTGTTGGCTTATAAATGCCGTTTTTTTCATTGCACTTACAGTAATGAGTGAAGTTGTCGTCAGCCAAAATAATTTTTGTGTTATCTTCACTTCCTCTTCCCTGTGGCTGCTCTGCTTTGATGTTCACTGACTTCACTCTGTGTCGTGTGTGTGTGTGTTTCTGTGGAGGTCTGGTTCAGAGAGCAGAGGAGAGGCTGCAGCATGAAAATAAATTGCACTAATGTTAAAGTACCAATAAAAGAACTGATAATGTTAGAGCTTATCAATACTATGGTCTTTAATCATTTAGACCGCGGGCCTGTTTTAGACCAGGTTTTGGTACCCATCCCTAACTTGACTTGCACACCCACCAACCGTATCAATGCGCAGAAGGAAGCCTGCATCTACTTATGGATGAGAGGCTCGTGCTTGTGCTAGTGTGAGATGTAAAAAATAATGGTGTATTGTTAGCTAGCAGTGGTGCTAGCTGACCTAGCAGTAGATGCACACTTCCTTCTGTGCAGTGATGCAGTTGGTGAGCGGAGGTCATTTAATTCAATTTAATCTAATTTAATTTAATTTTTATTTTACTTTTATTTCATTTATTAACTCCAGCTACAAGCTCAAGCCATGAGGATGGACATCTCTCTGGCCAGTATCTCCAACACTCAACACCATAAAAATTTTTAGATTTATAAATAGTACTACTAACAGGTAAGAGGAAAAATATGTATCATTGATTTTGGGCTGAACTGTCCCTTTAAATCTGAGATTGTCCATACAGTATGCAGGCTTTTTTTTTCAAAATCTTTCAATTTGACTATGTAATGCTAAATATTTACATGTCTAAAAAGAAAATGAAATAAAATAAATAAATAGTATTATACGGTTTATTTACAGGATATATAGCTGAAATCAGGACACATTAGCTCCTCAATTTGAGATTTTACTGCATGACATCAAATGAACAGCAGTCAGTGTTTCATATAATTAAAAAATGTCAACATCAGCCGAATTTGTTGGCATGCTGTTTGTGTTTAAAGTGTATTTACAGGTTAATTTACAGGTTAATATGGGTTGAATGAGGACATCTCTGTTCCTGCTTGTTGTCAAGGTATACTTTCCTTTTTTGACAGTGTGTGAATCTGTGTGTGCGTTGCCTGCTGGCTCCTTTACATACAATATGTGCGTGTGTGTGTGTGTGTGTGTGTTTGTTGGCTCAGCCGCACCCAGGCACACCAGATGGCCAGTGCTTTACCTTCTCCTCGTCACACATCATGTGATTATGGCTCCAGGTAATCCGCGCAATTATTATCAACACAGAGTTGTGTGGTCTGAATTAAATATAGAGACGCAGCATCATGGCAACAACAGCAGGGTGTGTGTGCCCCACCAAGGACCACACAACGTCAGCACGGGCAGGAATAAAGGTGAACCTGCGTGTGTGAGGGAGAACAGCGATAGTTTTATTTTTAGAACATGCCTCATTGGGTGTTAAAATCTCAAAATGGAGTTTGAACTGCTCTCACATTCCAGGTGTTCACAGAAGCAACTAAATAACATAAGTGGGAACTATTTTAGTGCTAGAATCGAACTTGCCATCTGTTTTTCCTGTGAAACAGACAATTATACCAGCTCAGAAGTATCAGACCCAATTAAATCAGTTGTACATTCAAAGTTTACGGAAGTTCAAGCGCAATTCATGTTGTGTTGTTTCATCCCTTTTTCTTTAAAAAAAAGTTTTTTCGGCTTTTGAAGCTGTTACGTTGAAAATTTCACCCATGAATCTTTAAAAAGGGCTAAATTTGTGTTGGAAAATGTGATGCTGGTCTCCAGAGAGGAGGTCTACAGCTCAACTATCGAGCAACAAGGAACTTTTGGGGTTTATTTTATATCAGTGTTTGTGAATATGCCACTTCCCCAAAAAAAAGTCTCTCCAGATGGCCAGTACTCCTCTGGCTCCATGTTTGGCTTCCCTCTCTGCAGAGGGCTCTGATGGCTCTGACGGAGGGAGCAGCAATTAGCCAACCTCTCCACAAAGCCTCAGCTGCGAAAGGTAAATTAATTGGACGGACATTATGACAAGCAATCAATTTGTTCAGACTGGGGGCATCTTCAAACTGGGTTCAGCCATTTCTCTGTTTTTATGCAATGGGAATACAGGCTCTGATTGAATATTAGCCAGTTTCACATGAGATTGCTTGATCTTCAGTGGCCTCTTGAAAGGTGATTGCGTCCTCCAACTCCAGAAAAAAGACGACACAGTAAACACACTCATAACCACACAAAAAGTGTGCAGCTGTTTGCTTCAAAGTAGGACACTTCATCTACTTTTCCACAGCTATTTTTATGCTCTGTTAGACAACATATGGTGGCGAATGTGAGCACACACGGGAAACAGGGAAATAAGGGAATCATTAACCACATTTGAACCCATGACCTTTAATGATACTGGTGCATATATCAAGTTGCCAACAGGACATCCCAGTGGTGATTTGCTTCAACTCAAATACACATGATGTAGTTTCTCTGTAACTGAAAGGGAACTAGTTTTGACATGTGTGTTTTGTTTTGCCTTGTCAGGATTCAGTGATGCGCAGTTACAGCACAGACATGCTGCATGTGTCATGAGGATGTATAGGCAAGGACAGTGTGTGTGTGTGTGAGTGAGTGTGTGTGTCAGGCGACCTTGACCAACCACCAGGCTGTAAGTCACAGCTGTGAGCTGATGGATTGTACACAGCTCTTCATCCCAGCTGATATGAGAGCAGAGGACACTGAGCCAGCTCAGTCATGGTGACACCACACACACACACACACACACACACACACACACACACACACACACACTCAACCAATCAGTAACAATGCCACTGATCCAAAATTGCGTGATAGTGAGGATGCTACTTCAACCTCTTCTACTCTGTTAGGTTGGTGGCGCCCTTGGTCAACATAACTGTCTTTCAGAGCCTATAGGGAGCTGAGTTTTAAAGCGAGAGTGAAGATATTGCTATTATATCAAAGCAGAAGACCTAAGGAACTCATTGCAAAACAAAAATGCAATTCTGACAGAAATCTCCAAATGTCAAAAGTTCCTGAAAACAAATCACAGCATTGATTTTTCTACAGCGTTCCTCAAGGTCTTGGTGTCTTAATGTGGTATTTAAGAGGTTTTTTTGACCATTTTTTTGTCAGTTCTCAAGTGATAAAAAGCTTAAATGTAGCCCTAAATCTGTGCAGCAAAAGGTATCATCCCAACAACTCATGAGACATAACTGAGCATGGGAATGGCGGTCATACACTTCGATCATAATCTTCTCAGTCCCTATACACTCTAAACTTTGAAAGTTTGAATAGGAACCTAACCAAAACACAATGTAACTACCATATTTATGACTAGAAAAGCTTGGGCTGCATCCAATTAATCATCAGGTTCCCAGCTTTCAGATAATGTATACTACTTCTATGTGGAAAACACTGTTGACTTGCTATCTCCCCATAAAGATCGTGTGTCCCCATACAAAAGACAGAAATGGTTCCACAGTAGGGAGTGGTGATATGGAAGTAATAACTACCTAACTATGATAACAATTAATGTATATATTATCATTGGAAATGTGCTTTTTATATGCACAGTGTACCTCAAAAGTTTTTTGTCAGTACATGAGAACGATATAATAAAGGGAGTCAAGTTCATAACAATATGAGACTGGAATAAGACTCCGTACTTCATATCCACCAAAGACCCTGAACCTTAAGTATTCAAATGTTCTGTTGTATATCTCTTACAATCCTCTATCTGTGATGCTTATTACAGAGAGAAAAATGAACTCTGCATAATCTCCTGTTTAAATAAACAGCCAAGAGGACCCAGGAGTGCTGTGTATGAACAACATGTATAACCACATGTTAAACAATTCAAACATCTAACTTCCTGGTGAATCGAGCTTGACATCTGGAGCAAAGTTGGAGACAAACTATGAAAAAGACAATAATTCATGGACAATAAATAGAGTACACGGACAACAACTACAATAAAATGATAAATCAAAATACATCCTTATCCTGTGACATCAAACATTAGCATATAAAGTCTACATACAGTACACATGTTCTGAGCAGTGGTCTAAAAGGTCTTAAAGTTGTTTGTATGACGTTAAAAGCTTTGAGTACGATGTGCTATCTTACACACAGCTCAGGCCAGTTGCATCATCAGCCTGTTTATGAACTGATTTTTTAATGCTTAGTTGTATAGGGAAAGTATTTATTGTATATCTGACATTTTTATACAGAGGAAATAAACATTTATGACAACCACCCCCACCTAAAAATAAACACAAACAGTTAAAACCCTAACCCAATAAAGACATAAAGTGAGGTATAATCATATAATCTTACACTCTAGGACATCACAGTTCCAAATAGGACAAATAATCCAGAAAATGAGATGGAGCCCTTATGTGATTTGTTCAGGAGCAGCCAGGAAACTGAACCCTCAACAAGTCTAAAGAATGGGCCCCACATCGTATTGAATTTATTTCTTGACCCCTGACTGTATGTCTTCTAAAGTTTGATGTGGCAAGAATATGAACAGTCTGAAGGCTGTGAAAAGGGCACACAGAAGATTTCCATTTCAGCAGGATTAAGTGTCTGAGGGACAAGTATATAGCACAAACTTAAGCCACATACCACAGCATTTATAGCCTAAAGTAGTTTGTGATGCCTGTCCCTGTTAGGCATGGACAAATGACTGTAAACCTGCAATTTGAAATTAAAGCAACTGAGCATCAGCTTTCACCTCAGCTGTTAAACCTGGACCTACTAATGATGATGTTTTTAGAGTAAAATCAGAAGCTTGTAAACAGCAATATTTCCATCCTTTTGTGGTGTAACTCCACGCTTTTACTACCATAGCATCCATTCTTCAGCCCATTGCACATGTGTTGATAATTGTGGTGCTGCTGTCCCTTTTAGTCACCATCTAATCCTTTTATCTGAAGCACTTAAGTCCGCATCTTTTCAGGAAAGCTGCGATAAAAATAAAGTCATTATTAATGTTTATCATATAATGGGCAGCTCAGTAATTTGTTGCTAAATGGGTCCCTCTATAACCCCTCTATATCCTCTCTACACCTGCTATCAACTGCTTAGCCAGCTTCTTCTCACATTTCTTAGTGCTGCAGTACTTCTGCAGGCTTTTCTAAAAACTATTCCTCTGGGGAGCACAGAGACTGCTTTCAGTGGCCACATCTGTGGCTCAGTAAGATATCCCCCTTTTTTCATATCAGAACTGCAGTTTAGGACGACAGCCACCACTACACACAGCTACGCCTGCATACACTCACAGTGAATGCTGGGCTGATACCACAGAGAGGCTGTAATGTGTGAAGATATGGGAGGAGGCTCATCTGGCAGTGGGGAAGTGCTTACACAGGCCTGTGGTTCGAGAAAACTGTTGACTGACACAAACTAAAACTGTCCCATATGCACATATACTTAAAAGGGATATAAAATTATGAGCGTCTCATCTTTTAAGGCATCCATAATTCTGAATGTGGAGACAATCATCTTGTATTCTAACACATCATTTTTTCATATGTGCTATAAATCAGGGCAATGAAATTCTCCTTTTATGTGCTTACAGTACTCGCTGGTAATGGCAGCAAACTGAAACTGCATCACATCACAATATTGTTGATGCACTTTTATAGCTGTCACTTTATACCCACAATATCTCTGTGCATTACCTGTGATAATACCACATCCATGTACTTGAGTTCACCCGTCTTTTGCAGATGCTCACCTCGAGATTCTACAAGCAAAATAACATCCGGCGCCCTCTCCGCTCCTCTCCGTACATTAAAGTAAATGCAGCCTTGTGGGCGTGTTTCAACGCAACCTCGGTCCTCAGTCCGAGGCCGACTCCGCTCGACTGTGTCAGAGCCAAAGATGTTACACAAGCATCCGTTCTTCCCACGTACTGTAATCTTTTTTTCCTCACTCCTGTTGCTGTTTTAATACACAAAGCTGGGGATGCTTGTCTTTTCCATTAGCTGTAATTCCATTCAAATATGAGCTGCTGAGGACACATTAAAAAGAATTCAACCATCTGGGTCCATTCTTCCACAGAGCCATAGATAATACTATTGTAAGGATGTTTTACTTTGCACCTAGTCCGACATCTGGCTTCATTACAAGCACACCAGATGATATACAAAGTGTTTAAAAAACCTCCTCCACCTTCCTTTGCTGTAGATTCAGATAAACTTTCTACAGCAGCTATCTATCCGTCTTAGTGTCAAGGCTGTCCTTTTCGAGCTGCGTCTTGGATATGAAAGTGAAAGGTTTGGTGAGAGAAATGATTATCACACCAAGCCTTTTCTCTTTTCCATCTGATACAGACAAACATTGATGTCTGAATCAGGCAAACTAGACAATCTCTCCGACAACAGTTGCCAGGTGTTACAAGGTCAGACATTTTTGCTTGTACACCATCTGAAGTGATATAAAGACAGTTGGAGACTCTTCATCAAACCAATGTGATGAAGAGGTTTAAGGAAACATGTTTATCTCAGCGGTGATGTGACCAATAGATATAAAAACATATATATCTCATTGACTGATGGATTGTGCGTCAGCGTGGCTGCCATATTGGAGAGAGCAAGACGTGCCTGTGGGCCTCAACAAGTGCAAGTAAACAGAGGAGCTGCGGTTTTTCTGAGATAAAAGCACTGTAACATTTCCATTTCTCAACCGATTGCAATCAGTCCTTTTTATATTCAAGGGTTTGTAATCTACTTGTAGTAGCACACAAGAACACATTTTGTTGTGGTTGCCTTTCTGAAATGAGCAGTGGTGAAAGGTACTATATTCTGTTATGATCAAAGAGTTAATGATAAGCAGAAAGCTTTAGCTTGCATGTCAGCTGGGTAAAAGGTTGTTTACTTCCACATTAAATTATATTTTATAGGGACGTTTCCACAAGTATTAACCAAGGAAAAAAAGTCAAATCGATGCTTGACAGATGTGAGTTTTTACAGTTCCTTCCTACAGTTGATGATTAATTATTTCCCACCATGTAACCTTAAGTAGTTTAGTTCATGTGGGTGTAACAGTCTAGCACTGATTAGAGTCTATAGCCTATAACACTTTTTTCCTTCTACATGTAGATCATAAACTCATGAATATAAAAACAACTTGATGAAATCAGTTGAGAAATATAAAGTGCTTTTTCATCCAGATAAAAAGCAGCTCCCCTGGTTATTTGCATCTTGTTCCCTCCAACATGGTGACAATGTTGGCAAAATCGCTGCAACGAGCTTACACAGTCAATGCCGCGTGTGTATGTCTATGATCTGACCCGCTCAGCTAGTGTTGGGGGCAGCTGATGCGTGGTGAAACATGCTCACAAGTCCCTCTGTGATCTCTGTTAGATGTTCTTGTTTTCGGGGTATGGTTGCTGAAAGAGACGTGTGATTGCACTCACCAGCCAACATGTCTGTCCTTACTTTGTGTCTGACAAGCCCAAACAATCTCCCACGACAACAATTATCAGCAGCCATCAGGCGCCACGTCTTCGCAGTTGAAGTCCTGGTTGAATGACCATCCTGTGAGGTGGATGGATGATGGCTATCTCTGGGAAGTTGACATGTTTTCATTTTCAAATGCGGGTCCATTTTTCATTATCACAAGTGCAGTTCATTCCAGCATTGATGCCTCTGTCTCTACTTTCTATTACTGGCACTTTTTTTCGGTGGTCATTCCACAGCAGGAAAAAAAGATTGTTTTGGACACAGCGGCACGGCTCTAGGGATGGCAACGCCGCTCTATCCGTCCACCACTTTTGTCCAGAAATATTTCTGCTATCTCTAGTGGTACAAATTGTTGTGCAGACATTCATGTCTCTGGAGGACAAAAACTAATGAGTTTGGTGAGCCCCCTTTTCCTTCAGTGCCACTGACGGCACTTCTCATTTGTGGTTTCTTGCAAAATATTTCTACAAGGATGAATTGCCTCGAAACTATTCAAGTCATGTTCCTTACAGGATGAATTGTTCTAAGTTTAGTCAACCTCTAACCTTTAACTTGAGCTCAGTTATCAGGTCAAAGTTTTAATTTATCCAACACCTTGGTTTTTAATCACTTGCAAAACTAGCGTTCCCATCAGCTGCAGTTTGTGGGAGGTGGGTGGGAAAGCTGCAGCTTAAATAGACTACCTGATGTGTTTTGTAGATGATATATGGAGATTTAAGTATTAACATCATCATGTAAGTATTGTCATTGTGTGTGTGTTAGCACGCTGACATTCATGTTTAGCTCAAAGCAACTCTGTGCCAAACGACAGCTTCACAGAGCTGCCAGCGTGGCTGTGGACTCTTCCTTGTTACTGACATTTATACACACACAGTCTCAAGTTAGGTGTATATTTATAATCATTTTCACAGTATATGACTATTTGTACGCCTGTTGGGAGAATCTATTTGTCCATTTAAAATGTCTGTCCTTAAGTGGTCTTAAGTGAAGACAATGAATGTCTTGCAGAAACCACTTCATCAGGCAGCTATTATGAAAAGATCCCTTTGCTTTCATCCTTTACCTAAATTTCCATTTCATCCATTCGTTAATGTCTCATCTCCTGGATGACCAGCACTTAGGGAGAGGTGTAAAAAGTAAACATTCATGAATCTCTATTGCCGATGACACGCTCATTAATTTTGCATGCTTTTGTTAATCTGAAGGCTTTTTAAAAAAAAACACTCTGACACAACAGCAAGGGCAAGAGCTGAACAAAATAAATACACAATGAAAGATTATATAAAATAAAGAGGAAGGACGGGACGAAAATAAACCCTGCCGAAGCATAAAAAAGCAGCTCTGTTTTTAAGTGAACTGAGATGTTACATTGGAGTGGAAAGGCAAAATAAAGTCTATTCTCTCATTCAGGGTAGATAGATAAAACCCTGTCAGCGAATGAACAACTATATGGAGACTTTCACACGTGTGTGTTTTCACTCCTGTGCCCTGTCACAGTGGCCTGAGAGAGTGGGAGGGAGGTGAGACTTTTAACACGCTACTCTTTTGACCTCCTCCTCCTCTCACGTTTTTAATGACTGCAGGGACACTGAAACAAGTTCTGGGTCAAGGACCATAGCGGAAGTTCTTCTAATAAGGATGTCTTCAGGGATATGATCCATCGATGAGGTTGCATGGGCGTAATCTATATGCTTGTGATGCTTTTGGCTTGAATGAGCGAACAGCCTTATTTTTTATGTTTGACAATCAAATACTTTATTGTGACAATTTGAAATTAGTTTTGGAAAAATCTTGCTGTGAAATAAAAACAGATTTTGGAAAAAGAACAAACTATACTAAAAGCTGCTGATGCTCCTGAAATAAAAGTGAGTTGGAGTAAACTCTATTTGTGAAAAGAAACAGGATGAAATAAAGTTTTAATTATTTATTGGATCATAATGTTTTATTTACTTATTTAAAATTTAACATTTTGGGTCACAGAGAATACCCAAGCTTAATAATGCATTCTGATTACTCTTGGCCGCTGACAGTAACCACCTGTTCTGATGGTAAAAATGTCCATAACTGTTCTGATGGGCCACATCTGAGGACGAAAAACCTGCTGGAAATGAGACAGGATAATTATTTAAATGGGGATAACGACCAACACTTTTGGAGAATCTTTCTTCAAAGGCATCCATGTTGCACACATGAAAAGTGACAGAGGAAAGACTGATGGAGAAAACTGAACTGCTGCATGAGCGGGTATGAATGTTGGATTGTTGAATTCAGCCAATGACTGTATAGAGATGGACGACATGACAGCTCCCCTAGTTGAAGCCAAAACATCTTGATCACCCCTGGTGGCTGGCTGCAGTATAGGTCATAAACCCCACCTCCTCCATGTTAGAAGATGGAACACGGGCCAAACTAAAAAAGAATTGTGTCAAATAAAATCTTCCAACAGGTGCTTACTGTCGTTTTAGATAGTTCTTATCATGCTGATGTTCAAGAGTTTGGTTTTGGTCATTTGCTATTAAAAAAAAGGGGTTTTCACATCATGACTGAAAGCTGTGTGCCAATCAGTGTGTCAGTGCTCTCTGCATCAGATACCGACGCACAGAATTACCTTGTGTGGCAGTATGATACACACCAAGCAGCAGCTATGTCTGACGTCGCTGGCCACGACTGAACATGTCAAATACCACTGCTGCATCAGTGGATGGCAGTGTCAGCCATTGGCGCACAGCCACTATCGTCACAGTGGTATGAAACGCACTGGCTGCTGCTATTTCTGATGCCGCCAGCAACAACTGTGATATAAAGAGTAAGAAGGTCCATATGGGGAGGGTAGGCAGGGGGGTGGGTCAAACAAACACCAGACTTTCACCTGAGAGCCTACTGTTTGTTTCCCATGTGAAACCAAAGGTCAATTGAGAAAGAACAATGTCGTGTGATAGTTTGTGTAGCATGCTACACCAGTGACATATGTCACATGATGTATGACGTGACATTAGTTAATAAGAACCATACTTCTAAACCTAACTAGATGCTGAGATGCTGTCCGTAAATGTTCAAAACCAACACAGAAGGTTATCTAGCACATCATATTTTGACATTAAGATCCCGTAACAAAGCAGGCATATATGACAAGGTGGAATGAGAATGGGTGGTGTGCTCATGATCAATGGCGCTGTTCGCAATTGGTCGCACAGATGGGGTTGCTACTTCCCAGACGCTGGCTCCAAATGATGAAGACAGCAGCACTTGTATTCGGGACATTTTGGCTTCATTTCTGGCAAAGTGGTAGGAAGTGGAGACACATTGTCCACCTTTACATACAGCCTACGGTTTCGGCAAAGATACAAAACTTGGTGGCTGCAGCTCCCCTTATTCTGAGGACAGACAGATCCCCAGGGGAGGTTTTAAACACTGTTCATCCACTTCACATCTACTTCAGTTGAAGCACTTTGATGCCTTTAGAGTACTTCACCATTTTAAAGGTTAAACATATATATCAACAGAAAAAGATATAGATTTCTCAATAGTAAGTGAGAACTTGAGGGAATGTATAGGTTTGCACACAAGCTCAAATGTTCTTTTGTGCTCCCTCTTATTGGAAGATAGAAAGCCAGGCTAAAGCTCTTGAAATAGCTTTCAAATTGATATTTTTACAGCAACTGTCATTGTCACAAAATCAGTTCTGCATTCACTTTTATTTAAGAAGGCCACAGCGATAGAAAGCAGTGGAGCTGCTCGGGTTTACAGCTTTGGGAGGGAGTTGTTTATATGCAAACGCACTGATTAGTCTGTCCTGTGCAAAATTAACAACATATGCGCAATCATAAATCTGATGGCATTTACCATTTATATCTTTGTCACCCTAGTTGTGACTCTGGGCTCCTCATGGGATGACACCATTACTGGGAGCTGCACTCCCATAAATTCTGACTTTTTGGTTCTCCGTAAATTATCACCACATTTTCCTGCTACTCGCTGCACCTACGCTGTTGGAGGAAGACTACATCACACCGAAGCCTTTTGCAAATACAACTCACACTATTTGTTCCAGACTATATATACCAATACGGTGCTCTGATCGGGCCAATCGTAGCTCTGAACTGTGACTATGAAAATAGCAGGCATGTTTATGGAAAATGTTGAAATGCCCTGAAACGAAGGTAATTGGATGTAGCTGTGTTGTTGTGATTCTTGCTCCTCAAAGAGGCTGACAGCATTGAGAAACCAGGTCACAGATTATTGTGGTGTAAAGTTGATTGGCATCTTCTCTCAACTTTTTGAGGGTGTTTTCTCCTGGCCACTGAAACTAAGTTTCTCCACACAAACACACTTTTCACAGGATTATCCTTGCACTCCTGGCAATATCAGCCAGTTAGAGCCTCATGCTGTGTGTGCATGTATGTGTGCATGAATGCATGTGAGTTTGACTTTTCTCTCTTGGTGGTGAGTCCTTCTTTTTGGGTTATCTCTCCTTCTCTTATGGTCATTATGCTCTTAGAGTTCTTGAATACGTGTGTGAGTGTGTGCACATCCAAATGTGCATGTGACCGGCAGATGAGGAGCAAACTTCCATCCCAGGTCCCCGAGCTCCCCTCCAACATCACCCGTGGGCTTTGTTTTGATCTCCTCGCCAGTCATTCTCCTCAGCCACCTCTTAAGCCCCGTGCATGCTGCACTGTATGTGTGCACGCGGGGCCACAGGGATGCATGCACAGTGCCCCCTTAAGCCTTTTGTGCTCCAAATTTACACCGTCTTGCCCTTATTCCCACTGCCAATTTCTCCCCTGCTCGTTCGTCTATATATGCAGCGCAGGGCTTATAACGGCAGAACAAGGCTTGGCTCTTTTTCCTACTCACTCTGCCATCAGAAGTCTCAGAGGTATACTCCTCTTGCTGCTTCTTCACAGCCCAAGGCTTTTTTTCAAAGCATGAGAGACAGTTGCTCTCGCCCTCGTTCCCGTGAATCCTTGCTGAGAATCTTCTGCTGGATTCTT
The DNA here is from genome assembly GCF_006386435.1 of Epinephelus moara. Lineage (NCBI taxonomy): Eukaryota > Metazoa > Chordata > Actinopteri > Perciformes > Serranidae > Epinephelus > Epinephelus moara. Next base: position 29,938,010 of record NC_065513.1, on the reverse strand, counting down.
CTCGGTTTCTGAGAAGTTTGAGCTGAATGATGCATGCTTCAGTGCACTGGAAATCATACAAGGGTAGGATGTTATCACCACAACAGTATTCAGTGTGCAATGCATCCCCTCAGTGAGCCATCATATCATAACCGTTCAAGGAAATTTTAATGGATTTCTGGTTAAAGTTCATGAAACAAATGCAGATTTCATTGCTAATGGAAACAACATTTTGAATTTTGTATGAATGTGGGCATTATAGTTCTCAGAAATATGCATTAAGATACACTTACATAACCATACATACACAATGATTGTATTGTAGTTTGTGTAATCTGCTCAGTTTCACTGAGTATATGTGGATAATATCATAATTTAAGTCCCTCTCTCTGTTTTAATCTCTGAATTTTACAACTGCACTCTGTGGCTGTCAGGCTTCATGACTCAATAGCAGCAGCAGCAGCAGCAGCAGCAGCAGCAACATGAAGGCCTACTTCATTGTTTACACCTTCACAGGTCTCTCCATTTCACAACAAGGCCACCTAAATGCCTTAAAGGTACATTTAGTGCAGCTTAAGTGCTTGGGTTGTGTTAATGTGCTTCCTACAAGGATAAAATGTCTCCAGTGTGCCTTTATGTATTCGACAAGGCAATAATGTCTGCTCTGCACTGAATTTTGGCCAACGTCCAGATTACTGCAAGACCTAATCAGCTTAATATGAAGTGGAGCAGATATTGTTGAGTGGACAAGACACATGGTGCAGTGTGAATGATTGTTGCTGGCTGTTAAACTACAAAGATCCTCAGCAAAGCAAAGATTACCACTGTGATGCTTTATGAGCACTGACTTCAAAAAATCATTATTTAACAGCAAGATGCAACAAAGGTTTGGCTTTGTATACCATTATAATACTTAACAAAAGTGCAGATACAATAACGCTGGCTAAATTTAATCCTGTGATTTTTTTTTATTACATTCTAGTTCATTGTGAAGAGCAGTCTGTCGGGGTGGGTTTAGAGCAACAATGAGCAATGCATCTCCCCTGGAAGCTTGTTTTTCCTCAGAGTCAAGGATTAAAGGCATTCATATAGAGAGAACTGGTGAACATACACACACCCACCGACACACAGCATAACACACTGCTGTAGGGGAAACCTGGCAGACATACAGACAGACACACTGTCAGGGTCATAGTCAGGATTTTACAAATACTGAGGTCACAAATCCAAGTTCCCCAGTCGACACTTAACAAAGCCCAGCCCCCTTTAGTTACTGTTGCTATGCCTGTCAAGCTTTCTATTTCAGTACTGTGCACTATATATGCAGTTTACAATATAAAGAGTGACAGAATTAGGCTACCACCATATATATATTTTTATTTCAGACAGAGGTAGACAAAAACAGCCTCTTATTTTATAGTCAGGGACTGCGGACTGAAATACCACTGTTGCTGACATATTTCAAAAGCCGTAGCCAGCTAGCTAATTAGGCTAACTTTAGCTACATGAATTGAAAATGCTGCCTACAGCTGATTTAGCAGTTTCTAGCTGACAAATCTCCATAAACAGATATCTGCATACATATGTTGAATATGTAGGCAATGGTACAAGATTGTGGTTGCCTTTCAGAAGTGTTTTGGTTTTCATTTGTAGTCCATTTGTAGTCTGATTAGTATTGACCAATCATGTTTGGGCAGCAGCTAAACAGTCTGTGTGGAGAGCAAAAGAGGTGGAACACGTTGGCCGAAATGCAATCTTCGGCACCACTTCAGCATACTCAATTGGCCAAAAAGCCGCAGACAAGGGCCGACAAGGGTCAACGGTGTGGGACAATCTGCAAATATTGGGCCACAAACGACCACTGATGGCCCGACATTGGCTGATGACTACCATTGCTTTGGTGTGTCAGGGCCTTAATGTTACCCATAATTATGATAGCATCCAGGAGTGGATGTCCTAGGCACAAAGTGGTCTGAGCTCAAATATTATCCGAGGTTATTTTGAATAATTTCTCCAAATTTTACCTCCCTAAATGAAGGTCTAAATGTGGCCTTCTCCACTTTGTCAGGAATAAACTGAAAGAGAAATATTGAATCCTTTTTTTAAATTTATCAGCCTAAAAGTAATCAAATTTTAACCGTCCAAAAGTACTGATATTATCTTATAAAATATCCACCGTGAGTGAATCTTTGATTTTAAAATGTGAACTCCTGCTTGGTACTTTCAGTTATGACCTTGTGTTGTGTACAGACTGAACAACAGCCAGACAAACACACACATACACACACACACACACAACAACAACAACGACACACAGACTCCACTATGAAGCTCACATGTACTTAAACGCTGACACATTAACGACAAACCAACCAACATGGTGAACGGCCATTAAGGGGCCTATTGACCTCCATTAATGACTCATAGAGAGCCATAATAATTCTCAGTGGACACATTACTCAGGAGTGTGTTATATGTGTGTGCTGCATCTCCCTGTATTTTGACTTTATTTGAATCTGTGCAGGCTGTTTTTGACAAGGCAAATAATTATCTCTTTCCGTTTGTTTATCTGTCTATCCTTTGTGCTTTTGTGTCTCTTTCTTTTGTGGCTGTGTCGTTGTGGCTGCAGCAAGCGATTTTTGGCAGACAAATGCATAAAAATACTCTAGGATGTGTGCCATTAAGAGCAGCGGCGGTATCAGTATCAATGCGGGGATAATGATGGAACGGTGAGGATTAGCGCATGGCTAAGCTTGTTGTGACCACAGATTGCAGGGCACTCGAAATGAGCACTGCCGGGCCGCGGCCAGAGTGGATTAGAGTTGCGCTGGACTGGTGGGGGCAGGGGCTGCATGAATGACTACATGGTTTACTTAAAGGCTGGCTGGAGGGTTTTAATGCCTGGATGACTGGTCAGCTGGTTAGCTGGCTGGGTGGCTGCTGGGATTGTTGTAAGTCTGGCAGGCTGCCCTCTGTAGCTGTCGCTGGCAGGAGAAAGAGCTCTTGGATCGACAGGTCGTAATGTCAGGTCATGAGCCGGAATGACTGCTACTGATTTACACTGGAAAGATTTGCAGCACACAGTGTTTCTACAGCAACTGCTAATCAAAGAGCAACTCATACTTACTTCTAGATTACCACATGTATTAAGGTATTAGTGTATGAAGCTGCAAAAGCACAGCAACACTGCAGCTGCCTCCTCAGGATTCTGCACTGGTACAGCGTGCAGTGACCTCACGTAATTCTTTATTGACAGGTTTCTCTCCCTGGCACTCTCAGTTGCATCTCTGACTGAGACACTGCCCAAATAATATACAATCAGTTGCCAAAATCAGTAGGTAAGCTCAGGGGTGGATTATCAGACAATGGACCCTTGGCCATAGATATGCAAAAGTCCCCCCCACCTCTCCTTCACTGGTGCAAAAAGCACACACACTTATGAGTTGTTTAGCCTCTTGTTATGTCATTGTATTGCATCTCTTTGTAGTCATAATGCCTCTTTTTGTGTCTCTCTGTGGTTTTGTGTCTCTTTGTAGTGGTTTTGTGTCTCTTTGTAGTGGTTTTGTGTCTCCTTGAGATAATTTGTGTCGGTTTTAAGTAATGCTGTGTCTTTTTTGGTCGTTTTTATGACTCTTTGAGGTTGGTTTGCCCCTTTTTGTAGTGATTTTATGTCTCTCTGCAGCTCTGTTACATCTATGGACATTTTAAATCACTTCCTGGTCGGTATTTGTTAATTTGAGTGCCATTTCGCAGGCCCCTCTTACACTTCGGGCCCCTGGGCCTATGGCCAGTAGGCATGTTCAGTAATCCCTCCATGGGTATAATGCTAATACTAATGAGGTCCAGACAGCCCTGCAATAAATCCAAATTTGTTCAAGGTTGTGTCGTCCAGTTTTTTGTGCAGAGGTAGTGATTATTCTTCCTGATCATATTGTAGGATGTAGTTTGAGCTGTCAAATTTTATTGCATTATACTGAGAGGGGTTTCTATTATATACCCTGTAAATAGAGTGGACAAAAAAATGAACATCTTTTCACTGGTAGACTCAGGGAGGTCAGGGGAGTGACTTCCAGTGGAGAAAGTGATGCAGTGCACTATTGATGGCCTAAAAATGGAGAAAACAGCCCAACATGCTACAAAACTTTCTATGTGTTGCTGTCCAGCACATGCAGCCGGTGCCTTGTTTAGTTTTTGGCCCCTGCCACTCAGACAGACCACCCCCACCACTGCACTTCTTACATAAGCACTCCTAATAAACTTGCAAATGAGTGTTTATTATTTTAATGATACCCCAAAATCATGCAAAACAATGTAACTGTTGTTGTTGCACTGAAAAGAGAGCTTGTGTAGTGGAATTAAAGTATGCATGGACAACTTTGAACACTGGAGGTCAACTAAGGAGATTTATTAGATTAAATAAATAAATATATTGTGATTAACTCTTGTTGCAGGGAAAAAAGGACTGGATCACACAGACTGAGTTGCAGCCTTTAGTAGTGCATGTTTTCACAGTACTTTATCTTCCTCAGAGTCAAGCTAGACAAACACATAGTCAACCCAAATGTAGTGTAGCAGTTTTTATTTAGTACTTGCTGTCTTTTCCCTTCTCCCAATACATTTTAGCTGAACATCACAATCCCCTGAGTTGATTGTAGGGTTATTCAGATCACCTGTTGACTCCTCAGTAAGAATTGACAGCAGCTTGGTGCAGTTCCCCTCTGGGCCAATCAGGGTGTGCCGACACCCTTTCTTGTGGGCATAAGAGAGGAGGGAAATGCACACCCAGGACACTCTGATCCTTCCTCAACTTAGTACAGACTTCATGTTGGCAGATTCTGTCAGCCAGACACTGTGGTCTCCAGGCCTTTTTGAGACAACTCTTCTGTCTTTTCCTATTCTGTCTGAGGGGGCTTTTGTGAATTGTGAAACCTGGGTGGACTGAATATTAAAGAATACCTTTCCACTAGGTCACCTATACCTGGGCAGTTCTTAGTGTTTCTGTGCAAGAGTTTTCACTTGCCAAATGATAACGCCTGCAGGCTTTATTTTGTGATTTTGTTAACTGATTTATTTTCATTAAAGCCCAGTATAACTCCTACCCAGCGGTGGTCTACGAGGCCATAAAATCCATTGCAACATTTGGACAGTTAATTCTTTTCACTGTATTACCAATTCGTTCCATTCTGCCATTTTTAAAAATGTCTCCTTCTTGTCCAACATTCATATCTCGCTTGAACTACACTACACTGCCTCCACAATCTCCAGTGGTACTGCTCCATTTCATCCGTGTCAGTTAGCTTTCAGAAAACGTGCAAACATACAGACAAGATAACGCAGATTCCTTTCAGCACGCGGAAGCAACTCAAATCTTGATCAGATGTTATCTGGAAGTATATAAACAGAAACATTTCCCATGATGCCATAAATTTAATTTTAATATAATGACAGCAACATGCTTGTTTTTATGTTTTACTTGTACTGTTTTCCATCCACACATCAAGTTTGTTGAGCACTCTAAGCAAAAATAAGGGAACTTGTAAATATCTTTAACAGTCCATACACTAACACTATAATATTACATGAACACCAATATAAAGACAAATGAGGAACATAATATCTATTCTCTAACTAACGTGTGCAGAAATAATAAAACCACTTAATCACTCTGGGATTGTGGTTCATGTAACATTAGTGTCGAGGATTAGGTTGCATGCACTGGATGCCTCCTGACTGTTCTGACAATGACACTTCTTTATCTCTGGGTCTATCAAATCTCTACACACACACAAAGACACAAGATTCACCTGTTTTGACCCCTTACACACAGACCTTTGAGGTCATGAAGCCACACACTGACTCACTCTGTGATAAAACCAGCTCACACTAGATACGATTGTGCCCTTGTCATGTTGGGAAAGATTTAGGGGTGAATATCTGAATCTTGATCTCTGAGTTGTACAACAACACACATTGCCTGAATGGAGACTGCACAATGCGCCATTGTGGAGGCAGCGACAGGCCTCATTAGCTGCACCACATCCTGGTTATCTGATCTCCAAGCCGACTTGTACCAACGCTTGTAACTTATGACTCAACCCGTGGATCAAAGACACGAGTTGTCAAGCTACCTGCCAAAGTCACATTTACTGAGAGAATGAGACCATGTATGTGCTAACGTATGAAACTGGAGATCTTCATTTGATATAAGCTGTTCTGGTTAGTGTAAGTCAGCACTGATGCTCTGAGGGGGATTAGATTTGTTTTTAAGATCTGTGCCAACCTGGAGACATCCAGTCATGGCGTTATGATGCGGGACAGACAAAGGCGCTTTGACATGGTATTATCACCTTTTATCTTTAACCAGGTTTCTCCTCTGCATTTGGTAGTTTATTTTCATCCTCTGCCAAATCCTACATGTATTCTCCACACAATTTACATAACATGCCATCAACTTTGACATTTAGTCACAACCTTCTCCAGCTCAATGCAGACGGGAAAAGTTTAATTTGCAAAGTATCTTCAGAACTTGAAAATGAGGTGACTGTTAAAATGAGGTGGCTCTTATTATATTTTCAAAATTTAAACTGACATTAACAGCAGAAACAAGGTGTTAACACAACACTGACTTATTATCACCTTATAAGGTGGCAATCTTGTTAGCAAGCTGTTAAAGGTGACTTCAGTATCATTCAGCCAGCCTGCATGGTTTCCCCATGTTTTTGTGTCTAAGTGACTAATGGCAGCAACAGTTTTTTAAATTGGTCCAATATTGGCAAGAGGGTTGCAGCCTGTTTGTGGCTGCAGCCCTCTTGCCAATATTGGACTGTTTGTGTATTGTCAATCTACGTCCACTATAAGTGCTTGTTTTTGTCACTGACAGGCTTGAATTGTTATTATAACTGTCTGATAACATTATGGAAAATATCCCTACAGAGATAGACCTTTTTGTTTAAGACGATCGTGTTTGTTTACCCAGAAACACCACGGCCAAACCCACCAGACTCCATTTAAATAATCAGTATTTATAGCGTATAGAGCTAGCAACTAGGTGAACTAAGGGTTTATATCCACCAAACCAGAGATGGTAATTGCTGGAGCAGTGGAAAGACAAACCAAGAGGGACTTTGTATGTTTTATTTTGCTTCTGTTGACTTTGAATGAAGAGGTTTCACAATAATAAAATAAGTATTTATCTATATTAAGTTGGGTTTGGTGGTCGCAATTTCGGGGTTGTTTCTGTGAAACAAAAAGTATCTTACTCTTGAACAAAAAGGTCTATTTTTGTAGGGATCCTTTCCATACTGTTTTCAGATCATTGTAATAACAAGCTGAGCTTTCCAGTGGCAAAAACAAGTACTTTTAAGCCCTGTTTCCACCAACCACTTTCAGTATGGTACCTTTGAACCAAATGTCACCCTTCGGACATGGTACCTAGACCCTAGCGTTTCCACCACAAACAGTACTCTTAAATGTGGGCAGGCTTGTTGTCACTCACTGCTCCGTCCAGCACTCACTGTATTTCCTCATTACCAGTGACACAGATGGAAGTCTGCACCTCGTTTATCATCCACAGAACAAGGCTGCACGTCAACATTTTCAGAACAAAATAAAACAGGCTGCAGTGAGAGTCTCTCTCCATGCAATATTTAAAAATAGCAGGTTTGTGCATTTATTCCTTTTCAGGCAAGCTCAGGGGTTTAGTGTTGAAGTAGCCCACAGGAACAATGCGCTGTGCCACATTTTTTTTTTTTTCCCTCTGAGTGAGGATTAGAGTATATGTCGTTAAAATAACTTGGCTGAAATTAATATATATAAACGCTTGAAGATCCACTCATTACTAAAAGTGTATGTCATATAAAAACTATAGTAATGGTCAGAGTTGTCATATGGAATATTTAAGGTGTCTTGATGGATTCACGTCTTCAGCTCATGCATTGAGCAACATTACAAGTTAACGTTCCACCTTAAAAGTCGTCTGCAGTCGGACCAGTGACTTAATCAATTCTCTGACTACAGCTGCTGCAAGAGGCAGCGAAACTTCCTTTCATTTTATAGTTACAGTTTAGTAATACAACTCTCCACGGTATGAACAGTGGTTACATAAGCGTCATACCAGCTGAAAATTCAGCCCTGAGCAAGAGTGACCGTCCGCCACTAACCAATCATTGGACTGCAGTGTTCACAGTTGCAATTGCTGGTGTGCTTTTCCCCTGATTGGTTACACTGCAGCCAGTTTGGGAGCTGCCAGCTGCAGCCCTCTCACTTAACACTGGACCAATTTCAAAAATTGGAGTTCCCATTAGTCATTTAGACACATAAACATGGGAAAATAGGGTCCAAGTTGAAGAAAACCGAGGTTACCCTTTAAGTTTAAAATTGAACCGAAAGAAAATAAACTATCACCCACTTTTTGGAATCCCTCCTTTGTCTTGCAATTAACTTCAGAATAGTTTATTGATTTCCTATATGGGATTAAATGGATTACCCCGAACCTTCACTACACTTCTGCTAATGCCTCTGTGGACAATTATGTATTGTAGTTTTAAAGGTGATTTAGAGTGCCTCCTGTACTAGTCTGCCAACAGAGAGCTGCCCCCAATCTCCATCACATTGTATGCTTCATTTAACCGACAGGATCAATAGTACAACGGAGGCCTCATACCCTCATAACCTAGACTTATTTTCACTTATTAGATATGAAGTTAAAAAAAATCATTTTCACTTCACTTTAAAGTATTTTCATCCACACAGACGTGCTATGTATCTGAAGGAGAATCTTATTCTGAGAAAAGTTTCTTAGATCTCGAGGGGTTGATGGAGGTTTTACAAGCAAAGAAGAATAGTGCACTTGAGGTCACGAAAGTACAATATTTTCCTAAAATGGTTTCTCAATTGAAAGAACCCTAAAATCCTTTGCAAAGCTCTGGCTTGGTTTTCCCTAAACAGCATTGCACACAATTCAACAACTGAAGCTGTTCCTTGTATAAAGATTTGTATAACCACCTCAGGCAGAGAAACAAGTAGAAGAAGTCAAGGACATATCACAGTCTTCATGACAAGAATTTTATTTTCTTTTTTTTTTTTTAATTACATTTTGCATTAAATTAAAGAGTTTTTTTCTTTACAACATACATTAAGCTGTGAATCAGATGTTAAGGAAGTGGAGAGAGTAGGGCAAAAAACTTTGTGACGTCACAATATTTTACAAGCTTACAAAGTTCAAAAGGTTGAGAAGTTGAGAAGAGAGTCGATTTGCATCTAATAGCAGTGTATTATAACAAGGGTGAAAGACAAAAAAGGCACACACCAAAGAACCTCACTGTCCACAGCAGCCTTCACAGTCAAACCCAGTCCAGTCATTAAAAATGTTCAAACCCCACTGACATCAAACGCTCGATGTTACAGAATCTCAAATGCACCCACAGCTAAATTTACTCATCTACACAGGATGTGGACATTTAACCTTTTGACCTAGACAGACCTGGATTTTCGTGTTCACATTCTGTGTAAGTAATTCTCCGAGGTGAGCTGCCACAACTGAACATTTCAAGACAAGAGATATTTAGTCGTAGATCAGCATTATTCCAGGCCTGGGAAAGTTGCTGGGTCATGCACTCCTCGTAATATGTGAGGGTGTTAAATAGGGCCCTGTAGAGCCCAGTAACCAATCTACAATGCAGTGGTGCTCTGGAGTAAACGCACCCCTTCTTACTAATAGTGGGTCATTTGCACTTTGAAGATCATATCGCCTTAAAGGAGCAGTGTGTAGGATTTATAGTGGCTACTAGCGGTGAGAACTGCAGACTGCAAACAGTTGAAACTTCTCCCATGTGCCAAACGTGAACTCCTGCTTAGGATTCCTTAAGTGGTTATTATCCAGAAGGTATTTATCGGGAGCTGAATTATCCGCAGAGGTCTCTTCCTCTCCTCTCCAAATCTGTTTCATGTTAAAAATCTGTGTTTTTCTGATGGTGTTAGGTTCATCGCGGAGGTGCTGATAGCTACAGTAGCCGATGCGAACCCGCAAATGGCTCTACATAGAGCCAAGGTTTAGCTTGTCCATTCTGCACCACTGTAGAAACATGACGGACTCCGTGGATAAGGACACGCTCCTTATGTTGCTCTAAATGGCTTATTTCAAGGTGACAAACACATGCTGATTCTTATTTTCAGGTAATTACACACCAAAGAAAAGATACTTATTATATTATATTCCATATCTGCCAGTATATCCCCCCTAAACCCTACACACTTCTCCTTCACTGAGATAACTGTCTCAGCTGACCCCAGAACCTGTTTCTGAAGGGGCAGCCTCCTCCCGGCTCCTGCTTCAACCTAATCTGTTGCACGTGACCCCGTCATTTGCAACCTTACCCTGCAAGCGTCTATGTACACACGTTAGTCAGGTCACAGATCCTACACGGTCCTTCTCACGTCAGCTGTGGATTGAGACATAGTTGGCTTTTCTCCATTGAGAAACAAAATTGCTTGATATCAAGAAACTTTTACCTATCTACACATACAACACTAAGGGAGTGCTCCGTTGATTTAAGTGTCGGGGGGGGTGATCAATAAAAATCCTCAAGTAAAAAGGGAGTAAAAGCGGATAAAAGGTCAGATTAGTTGAACTCTCAGCCGTTCATAAGGCTTTGATAAGGAGAGTTAGTGAAGCAAAAATAAAAACTAAACTTTCTCGAACTGTTTTCTCTTACAAAAAGGGGGTTAAATAAGGTACTTTTTTTTTTTAATATTGATGTTTTTAAAATGTCAGCTTTCTTCACAGGAACCAGCCTGTTTATGCAACCGCCTAACAACTGAGTGTTACGATGCACACAAGCAGCCTAGAGCTGTGTTAGTACACCTCTGGGTGCTTATGTGTATCCCCGCACTATGTGTTTGCTAGTGTTGCATTATTATTGCAGTGCACCAGAAAGATACCCATACACTGGCCTTCTCAACTAACAAATGTTAATTGTTCAGTTAATCAATCAACCATCACTCCAAACCAACAGACAGCAAAAAAAAGTAAAAACAAATACCAGGACTTTAAAATTGTATAAAATATAAAATCAAAAACACTCACAACGTCTTCATCGACACTGCCAGCACAACATAAAGGGTTGCTTTAATTAAGCGCATTAATGGCACAATCAGAAATGAACCACAAAGATGAGTGTGTATGCGTGTGTGTGTGTGCATGTGTATGTGTGTGACAGAGAGAGTGAAAAAAGAAAGGGAAATCCTCCTTTCCTCTCCTCCCTCCGGACTGTAAGTGTGTTATGTCTAGGGACCAGAATTACAACAATAACACCTACATTCTTTAATTGCATTTTTATCAAACCAGGGAAATATCATGACGTAAGAAAAATAAAAAAATACTACAAGGAGACAAAGTTAACAGCTATTAAAGAAAACATTGTCACTACTTTAGGGTGTAAGGCACAAATTTACATGTGGAAAAAGAAGCAGGCAATACAGATGATTTTGTAGTTTTCTTTTTCACCTGCTCATCTGCGCGGCGCCGCTAGAAAACGTTCCCAGATGGAGGCATAGCGCTCCGTTAGCTCGCAGCGTCACTTACAGCTTCTTTTTATGTGTGTGTGTATGCAGATTCCCGTACTGTTGCTGCAGCTGCTTCTCATATATTTTGCAACATGCAACAGTGAGCTTTGATGGCACCGGTAAGCCAGTAACCAATCAGGACAAATGTTACTGACTCACACAAAACCACAGTGCTGATTGGGGTGGGGGGGGAGGGGGGAGGATGCTCATTGGAGGAGTGAAAGGGTAAGATTCAGGAAGTCTTTTTTTATGATTGGTCTAAAACAATGGAAAGTCTGGTCCATGAAGGTAAAAGTCCCTGTCTGGCACAGTTTAAATAAATATCTCCTCCTCGTCACAGAGGTCACATATATCTCAAGCTGCAGGTCCCACTGAGCGCACAGTAAGACCTAATGGACCTTCAGTCATCAAGAAAGTTCTACGGGCTCCAGTTTAATGACTTTAAATACGTTTTTTTTTCTCACACTTGATTAATTAATATTAAAAGATCTCTTCTCTGTCCTCCCTCTCTCTCTCCGAGCCTAGAAAGTCAGTCTCTTTTTTTTTTTTTCAAAAGCACTTAATAAAAATAAATACAACAAGCTATTAGTATTAACAGTCATGTGTTATTCAGTAACCAGTACAGTAGAAGATTCCTCTGGCCAAGGCTTTCGGTCATACCCAGGCAGGACTTGATTGCTGTAACACTGAGAGGCTTTTTCACAGTTTCTGACAGAACTCAGATCAGCCGTCTGTCCTTTCAGTCCGAGCTCAGTCTCTCTGAGTGCTCGCTCGCTCAGATTTCCCAGTCCTCAAGGTACTGTACAACGATTATTCTCCGAACCCCCTCGCACTGTCTTCTTGTGTGCTTTTTTTACCAGCGTGATAAAGTATCAAGTCAAGTCCCGGTGGCCAAAGACACCACAAACAAGAGAGCCGACGTCTTGGATGCTACAGGGCGCCGTTGGATGAAATATTCAGGACAAGCATCATCTTCTTCTGTTTCAGTAGCACATGTTCCCATGTGTGTTTACAGAGGAACTGGGAGCCAGCCAGAGCGTGAGCTCGATGACGGCAACAAATGACGACAACCATTTGTAGAATATTTACATATTTATATAAAAAGAAAGTGTTTTCTTAAAAAAACGGTGTTGCATTTTTCACTGTACTGTACACCAAAAACAAACAAACAAAAAAACACTAAAAGGAGATGCAAGTTGTACAGTATTCCCTGTTTTTTCTCCCTTTCAGAAAAAACCTTTCACTACTGTCCGTTCACATTGGACTGACTGGCTAACTAGCTGACTATGTGCAGGAGTCACTGGACTTGACTTTTGTTGAGAGTGAGACTACGGAGGGTTTGGGGGGGACATCAGGTTTGAGATATTTGATGCCCGTTCGAGGCAGTGAACCGTAGGAGCTCATTCCAGGCTGCCGTGACAGAGATATGCCCTGTGCTGTCATTTGTATGGAGTCCACCCTCTGAGGCGCAGGGGGTGGCGTCTCCACTCGGAAGCTGTGATGTCTCGCCAAATGGGAGGAGTTAGATGAGTTGGTGTTGTGTTTCTTGAGGACGGAGGATCCGGAAGCGCCGGATGCTGATCCTTTCCGGAGCCCGTAGACTGATGAGTGGACCTCCAAGCGTTTGCCCATCTGTGGGACGGCTGGAGGGACAGTGAGAGAGGCCTCTCGCTGGGGCACACGTGGCGGCAGCACACCATCTGGATCCACCATGGTGAGGTTGTGACAGGGGCTCTTGACTGTCTTGTACTCCAGGGTGGCCCCCTGGTCGTCCATGACACCGTGGCCCATGCCATGGTCACTATGGTGGGGCTGCTCCACGTACTCGTGCTGGTAGGACTGCTGGTGCTGCTGCAGATGAGGCTGGAGCTGGTGCTGATGCTGCGGCAGTGGCAGGACTACCACGCTGGGAATGTGCCCCGGCGAGGCCCTCAGGGGCAGGTCTGTAGAGATCACAGGGGAGCCCATTGGTGGCATGTCCTTGGTGCAAGCATTGATGAGGTTCTGGTTCCTCTCCCACTCCCGGCTGCCTCGGCTGGGCTTACGACGTGGCTGCATGGGGGTGGACTCAGGCGTTGGCAGAGCAGCGAGATCCAGGTGGTGCTGGTCTGCTTTTATCAGCATCTTACCATTCGGCGTCAGTCTCCCGTTGTGCATCAGAGGGGTGAGGATTGCCTCGGGGCGTCCGTCTTTGGCCTGTGTCTCAAACAGGCCCGTCAGCTTGGTCACACTATTCATGGACCCCCGGCGGGAGTGGAGGTGGTGGCTGTCCTTTTCCTTGCGGCCTGTCAGGTCCATGTCTCGCCGCCGGTGGTCACAGACACAGTAGACAATGATGCCAGAGAAGATGGCGCCCATGGCAAAGGCAAGGATGACAGCGATGGCCAGCAAGGTCACGGGAACTAGCTGATCACGACCCTTCTGGTAGCTCTCACGGATCACACCTGCAGAGAGACATGGAGATGACATTCAGACTGGCAGACTAAAAGACGGACAGATCATCCTGCTGCTGCTGCTGCTGCTGCTGCTGCTGCTGTGCACTGTGGGAACTTGTTTCTAATATAAACAGAGCGGTTGGGAAAGATGCTTATTATTAGACGAACCAAAAAATAGAAAATGATATTGGATTACAATAATCAAAAGACATTTTCTGGGTAAAAAGATTTAAATCATTTCATGAAAAACATGCAAATGAAGCTGGGTTTATCCCATCATGAGGAACACCTTTTCAAAACGAGCACAAATGGAAGCTCGAAGTAGCAACATTCAATATTTCCCGAAAATCCAATCTTAGACTGAAAATGTGTTTTGGAGGGGTGATTATGATTCACATTTTAAATCCTAGATAAAACCCTCTGCTGAAATGAAAAAAGATATGAGCGCAGATAAAGGAGCTGAAATACCCAAACCCTTTCTTCTCATAGATGCAAATGGGAGACTTTTCATAAATCTTGGATCCAATCTCATGAATCACAGAGAATACATTAAAAAGCTTCTGATTAGGCGCTAAATCCAATGAGCTGTGTCATCAGTGTCTTATGAAAGCGCCACTTTCAAAGACTGGCAAAGAAGCGCTGCGATACGGCCAAATAAAAGATAATTCAATAAAAGCAGCTATGAAGTACTCTAGCGGTGGGAGAGTGGGAGCAGCAGGTTGTGTGTAATAAAATGGGGTCAACAACAATCTGCGCACGCATACACACAAGTGTGGACACGTGCACCTCCCACACACACACAGACATGCTCACACAGACATGCTCACAGATGATAACCTCCAGCCTGTTGATGAATGTAGACATCTAATGCAGCACTCTGTTCCTTGGGTTAAACACACCAGTCCACAGCAGAGAGATTTATAATGCGTTCACACATGACCTGTGGCCAACACAGATCAGTTACCACAGACAGGGATTAGGCAGGTGGACTCTATCACGTAAAAAGCTCCCACAGTGCACCTCTGGTCTTGATAACGTGACTCGGTTACACGTGTGTAGTCTTATCATGGTATATATTATTCACCGTACAGCACATACAGTACATGTGGAAGATTCTTTTAATTCTCTGAGGTCATAAAATCCTGCAAAGCTGCAAAGTGCAAAGAAATGGGAGCTTTCAGTCACTCTGGGGGATATAACTTAGAACAATAACCTGATATTTATATGTATGAATGGAATTCAACTTCACATAACCCATTATGCTGTTATGTGTGTGTCTCCTCTACAGAGGAGGTGTGTTTACAGTGAATCTATGTTCTAAAATAAGCACCATGTGGGTGATATGGTTTGTATAACAGCTTTCAGAAATCATTTTCATTTACTAGGAATTTACATAAAAGGTGGCGAGAATGGATGAAAATAACTATGACTGTATCATTTTTTAGTTTCACTTCCTGAAGATGCGTTCCAGTGAAAATCAAGTTTTTAACCTTGTTAACACGTCCATATGGTGTTTTCAAGCTACAAGACTTTTCATGAGCAAAATATGCAGTCAGCGCCATGTCTGAGCGTTTCCGCCTTGGAAGTGCACCAATGACAATCTCAAAAACACAGATTCAAACAGTGTGGATTTCATATGTCTCATATCTAAGGAGCCAGGATTCAGGGTTGGAGTCAGAGGGAGCCAGGAGGAGTCTGTCGAGCTCCCATGAAAGCAGCAAAATCATACATCTGTGGGGTTGCTGATACATTATAAACAACATTTATTTTAGTCCCAAAACATTAGGGCTGTTAAGGTTCATGTAATTGTCCCAAACCAGACATGGTATGTAGATTGATGCACATACATAATATTGAACAAAAGTCCACAAGCGTGAGCTCCACCCCGAAACATTTGGCTGTAGCATACGTCACCAGCACTATGGTCAGCACAACAGGTGGACTGGCCTGAGTTATCCCGCTATGGCGAGCGCAAATTAAACACTGGAGCTTGAAGACTAGCTGTAGCAGAAGCTGGATGGTAAATGTTTGTATGAGTGTTAATTGTCCATTTTTCTGTCTTTCTGTCACAACAGAAACCCTAAGCGTAACTGTATTATTTATTTATTTAGTTATCTCTGCCCTTAAGGTTAGTTATTTTAGAGACCCCCACAATGCTCAGATCATAACTCCAACCTGGGGAAAGAATGCGAGAACAAGGAGCATCAGAGGAGATGCCAGGCGTAGCTATGTATCGTGTTTTTTTAAGCTAAATTTCACTTTCACTTTCAAAGGGTCATGTTATCTTTTACTGTTAAGTTTCTAGCGTTGTAGAAAGCGATGAGCAGAATCGAAGGTGAGCAGGTAAGCTCCAGCAGCAGGCAAGCAGCAGGTGGGGAAAGAGGCGGGACTCGTTTGCATATACATAGATTAGAACATACTAAATAAGGGAAAGATGTAGAGCTACATCTCAGCCATTTTAAGACATTAATGGATTTTTTTTTCATTAAAAAAATACTTAATATGTAATGCTGATGAACAGAGATGAGTTTTAGGTCTTTAACAAATGTCGGGAGAGGAACTTTAAAGCTACAGTGTGTAGGATTTAGTGGCATTTAGCAGTGAAGATGCAGAACTGCAAAGTATCCTGTGTGCCAAGCGTGCAGAAGAACTGTAGCCGAAATGCAAATGGTCCTATCTAGAATGAGTGTTTGGTTTGTCCATTCTGGGCTACTGTAGATCAACATGGTGGACTCTGTGGGAGAGGACCCGCTCTGTATGTAGATATAAATGGCTCATTGTAAAGTAACAAAAACACAAATCTTAGTTTCAGGTGATTTAAAGTCATGAAAACATTGTTATGAATATCATTTACCATTTCTGCTAATAGATGCCCCTAAATCCTACACACTGGACCTTTAAAGATTGTTTTTACTGACTTGCATTTATAACATGCTGTTTTTATGACTCTACCTTGTTTATGTCTGATTTTCTCAACCACAAAGTCACTTTTAAGAACTAAATGTATTCTGAAAAAGTGACCTAATGTACTGCATATAAAAATAATATTACAGATATGTAAATACTGAACAGCTTCTTGAACATGGCATTTAACGTGTCTGTTTTGTTTGTCCACAGGAAACTGACAAAACAAAACATGAAATTACCTCAGTATGAGCTGCAAAAATCAAAGTTTACAGCAACACAGTCTTCAAAACAATTGTCAACAAACAGATCATTGCAATCTTGTCTTACATGCTTTGTTTTTATGAGTCACTTCACTTTTCTTGCCGATCATCATAGAAGGGTTTCAATTTGCTGTGTAATTTTCCAAAAGAAGATGCCACAAAATGAAGTGTTAGTTGCAATAATTCTGTAAAATCCTGAAGGGGCTGGGTAATCGTGTTTAGGCTTTTCAGCTCGTCTGTGTCACCGAGGACGCACTCGGAGAATATCTTCTTTCTGTGTCTCCTCAGCGAGACATAACACAGACACAGAGACAACATGGTAATCTGTTCTCATGGAACTGAAATCCAGACTCTCTTAAACTAACATCCATAATCCTCGCTCGCTGCAGTCATACTTCATTAGTCCAGAGACATGACTTAAATCACGTTTTTCTAGCTGAAATAAAGCACTGAGCAGCGCCTGAGTGTCTGCTTTGACTTTCAATCTCAACCTGGATAAAAAAAGAGCAGTTACTTTTGCTCAGATCATTCCTCATTGATTGTAAAAACAGAACTTCACCTTTCTCTTTAATAGAGTGCTGACAACACGCAGCTCAGCCGTAACTCATTTAATGTTAAACAAAAGGTTTAAAAACGTCTCTCCTGGCCAAAATCGTTTCTTATCAAGGACGTGCCCTGCTGTGTAGATAGAGTGAGAAGTGATGAGTGCTATCTGCAGCGAAGCATTAACGGCTGACATGTGTTATGCTGTGGACTCGTGTGACCAAATGGCCGGCCTGTCTGACGAAACATCTGCTTCTCATCCCGTACAGTAACTTCTGAGAACGAAAGAGATACGTTTCCTCGCTGCTATCTTTCATTTTGTCCTCACTTAGATCTTTTTTTCCCCACCTTTTGCTACTTCCCTCCTTTACAGAAACAATGAATCACATTTCTGACTTTCTTCTTGTTTCTTTCACACTGCTCAGCCTCCATATGGTAAGTGTCCTATTCAGTGGGAACTGGGAAGACTGCAATTATAACCTCGTGGTCTTTGTGAGTTATCATCCTTTGGCAGAGACGACAATGGTGACGGGTGGCATTTGAGAGCCGCCGGGTTAAACGGCTCTACAAACAAAGCGGAGGAGGAATACAGCTTCACTTGAGGTGAGAAGCCTTGACAATCTCCAAAAACCATTTACGTAAGAAAATGAAAGTGTAAGCATAAACAAATACTTTGGCAAATCTCTCTTTTTTCCATAATCCTTGTTAAATGTAAATACATTCATCTATCTCTGTCTACAGTGCTTACATGCTGAGAGAGCGAGTCAAAACTGTTATGAATTTTCATGACAGTGAATTTATCGCGGCTAAAGGTTAACCTCCTTCGACCGGGGATTTGGATTTCACATTGAATAACAAAGACGGAGGGGCGCAGAGCCAAACGGGTGTCCATTCTGGTGAAGGAGGCGAACTGTGGGGCGAGATCTTTGTCTTCTATTCTGGGTCCGAGAGCCGAGGTTAAAGCCCTATTTAACCTGCACGGCATGGTTCTTCCTGTCTGCTTCTTTTTTTAAAAAAAAGGAACCTTTCATTATTTTTCTCACTTTTTCCTCCCCTTCCATCCATCACTCATGTCTCACACACTTACACACACTTCCGGAGGGTACTTAGCCCAAGGCCTCGAGTAAAACACAAAAGAGAGAAAAAGAGGAAACTTTGAAGACTTCCATCTTTCATGTGAGGAATTGTTTCTCATCCTAACATCAAAGAGAATGTAAGTAGCCACAGAGGACGCGGGAGCTGCCTCTGTCGAATCACAGGACTTGAGGGTTTTGAATCAAGGTGGCTACGCCGCTCATTTTTCCGAGGCCCGTTTATGATCTTGGCAAAACTTTTCAAAACTTTCGCGGCGTGACCTTGAAAACTATCAAAGTGTTGCTAAAACCCACGGATTTTCTGCTTTAGTCTCATCTTGTTGAGGTTCTGACTGTACAGTGACTTATAATCGTCTGGTTTCAACTCCTGCCTCGCCCCCAGAATGCATCGCAAGGCATCCTGCAGTTCGACACTTCTCTCAGCGGTTGAATTGATTTGAATTTCACACCGCCTCGGGCCTCAACATTCAGATATTAAACACATATCTCAGATATTTCTCGCTGTCAAAACAGCCTGGGTCGGCAACACTTACTTGTAAATCAGAAACATTGTAATCTGCTGTGACTGGAACTCGTGAATGCTCTCTCTCAGTCTGTCTGACACACATAGGCACCCTTACACTCGTTTAATCTCTTCACAAGCACCAACTGACTTAAGCCCACAGAGCTCGTCTTTGTGTTGGTGTTGGGGAAACTTCAAAGGTAGTTAAACATCACAGAGGGGTTACTGAGAGGGCCATAACCTCTGACTACAAGACACTGTTTGCAAAATGATAAAAATCTTAATCAGACTTAACTGCACTCACTGATGTGTCACTTGTTGAAAGGCAGAACAGCGGACTTTGACAACTAATGAAGTAGAAGAAAAGATGAAGGAGAGGAGCAGAAAATGTTTACTGCCTCACATTCACTCTGCCTCTGCTGCTGCAGCAAGAGCTTTAGAAACTTCTTATTAGCTTTCAGGGACTTGCTTGTTGTCATCTTTTTAAAAAGGACATTGCTGTTTAGATGATGACAGCAATTCATTAAGTTCTATTTAATCCGCAGTTAGGATATTATCCCATTAAGGCTTGTGTATGTTTACGTTCGAGAGGCACTCGCATTAATGGTGTTATTCAATATTAAAGCATTCATCAGACAATCGAGAGTCGGTGCACGGCATACTGATGAGCCAGTTAAGATATAATTAAAGCCCTAATTATATCATTCTGCTCCTCAGGTATTAACACCGATGTACTAACCTATCCACCTCCCTGCATACAAACTGTAGTATTTAATACTCAGAGGAAATCAACCTGAATTACACGTCCCCAGGAACATTTTTCATCAGCTGTTTGATGCCTTAAATTGACACCAGCACTGTTTGTATTAATGGGGGATAGACTTGTTAAAAGTGCTGCCCAGCATGAATTAAACAACTAAAACAATCACTCTAATTATTTCTGAATTTCACTGCTCTCACATGTTGGCATATTGAAGACAGCAGCTTCCTGACACCAAAGGTTTACTGTCTGTTGAGGTCTTAAATCATAATTTATAAGAACTGTGGATTTTTCTATGGAGAAAATCTGTCGTCTGCTTTTTTTTGTACCGTTAAAGCAACACTTTGCCAATTTTCAGCCAGCTTTGTATGATGACAATGTGGGCAGTATGTGTAAATGAACTGTGGTAAACTTTTCTCCATCTTACCTGCGCCCAGTACTCTCATCCCCCAGATCTGCTCATCTTGCAGCTCAAATCTGCCATACGACACATTTTGCATCATCCATCAGATTTTTGCTTGCTCACGGGCTGTTGCCCGTTGGACTACTTTTGTATGCCCGCCATCATGGACACAAAGAGTGTAGAAGTGAATAGAGAGAGGGACCGGATCCTCTTTCGTGCCCTCTCAAACACAGACCAAACTCCGATCTGACTATAAAACTAGGCAGTGCTGATCAAGTATAAACCAAAATTCTGTAACTGTCCAGCCCATTTCTGACCTCAAATGTCTTTAGGAACATATTTTAGTGCACTGTCAGGCTGTAATATGAGAATTTGTGAACAGGAAGTGGCGCAAGTCTGTTTCTTGTATTATAAAAATGGAGTCTGATAAGTGATCAAACAGTGAAACTAAGCAGTACTGATAAAATGTGAACCAAGATTTTGTTACTGCGTCGCCTACTTCTCACCTTAAATATTTACAGACACATGTTTTAGCCAACCATTCAACCGTAATTCAAAATCATTTCGACCACCTGGCCACCATATTGTTTCCAGCATCACAACGGACAAGTTTGCACTACTTCACTCACCAGCAAAAGCATTTATTGATCCTGTGCAGCACAGTACATTCTGGTAGTTGTATGAAAAGAACCATCTTTCCAGTGGTGAAATACTTCTTTAACTCCTGCATTCAATCTTGATAAGTCACTTTTATATAGACCGTGACCCACTCACATGTATTTGATCATGCTATGACGGCTGAAAATATGCGGCAAGCTTCTGACTTCTGTGGACGACTCAAGTGACGTGATTTGTAATTCATCCACCTTTAAATGCAGGCATAATTATTCAGATATGTTTTAGTATAAAACGGGTCCCACGTCGTCCCTCCACAGAACAAAGACTCAGCTTGTATCTACTTGATGAGTGGCTCACTCATGGACATGGTGAACGTGACCATTTAAAATCAGTTCAAAGCAGAATAATGACAGCTGAATGTGGGTTAGACGAGCTTCACAAGCACAAAAGGATGAGCTGCAATGATATGAGATTCAGTCTCACATGGCCAAAAAGACAAAGCAAAGCTTTTGTATGAACCAGCAAAGGCAAGAGGTCTTGCTGAAAAGCATAACCAAAGCATTAAAATGGAAAAGTGAGCAGCAAATGTGTGTAGAAAATAAAAGTGGCTGAGAGAACAATAACCTAATCAGTGGAGGAAATTATGGCTTATAGCTTGACGTCAGTAAGGGAAGTGCGTAACGCCGGGAAAACATCCAGGCCACTGTTTCTATTATGATTCACAATGAGCCACAGTGAATTCATCTGCTTCACAAAGGCCTATCACAATCTTTGGCCAGCAAGAAACAAAATCCTGCTGTTAATACACTAATGAAGGTGTTATAATGACAGGAATATGACTCGTAGGATTACATGACTAAACAATTACTTTATTTTTTTCCTCTTTGCTACAGTGCTCAGGCGTCTTGCCTTAAAGGACCACCTCACCAACTTTTAACCTAAATCCTATCATCCTTTTTTATAGGATTAACCTAAATCCTATCACTCTACTGCAAGGACATATGAAACTACGAACATTAAATTACCCAATGCGCTCGCCCTCGCAGGCTCCTGGAAAAACTTCACCAGCCAAATGCATCATCTGACAGTGAGCAGAGTTCATGTTAAACTAAAGCGTCTAATCTTGTCGGCTCACTTCCAAGGACGGCAAATTTGAAAGGAGACAAGTCTCCATAATCAGACAACCAAGAAATCCTTCTCCTGGCTTTTTTTTTTTTGCTCAGTAGAGGTAGAAGAAATAAAGCTGGAGTGTAATATGTGATAGTTATATACTGACTGTGTTTAAGAGAAATAGCTACTAAATGCTCTCTTGTTCCAGCTGGCACTAGTTGTTTGTTTTGGTTAAGGCTGCAGAGCTAAAAATGGGGGAAAATCAGTGGTTAAACGGACCTTTTCCAAACTACACAAGTTGACTTTTTGGGGTTTTTGGTCTTTTCAACAGTACAGACACTGTAGGAAGGTTTTTTCTACATAGGCCGCACCAAAAGACGCCTGAGAGATCGTCTAGCTGAGCATAAATATGCCATTAGAATTAAAAATCATGACTACCCCATCGCCAGGCATTTTAGTGAATATCACAATGCCAATGACTCCTTACTGCACATTGAGGACACTGAGCACATTAAACCTATGGTTAGGGGTGGTGACAGAATACAGAGACTTAACCAACCTATGGTTAGGGGTGGTGACAGAATACAGAGACTTAACCAAAGGGAAGCTTTTTGGATTCATCAATTGAATGCGTTAAAATATCCTGGTCTTAATGAAGATATAGACCTTACATGTTTCCTTTAATGTTTGTTATGTTTAATATGTTTATCATATCTTGAACATATGTTGAATACTGGTTCATGGGTATATTATTAAGTTTGATTGATGTTTCTTTTGGTTATGTTTTGTGTGTTTTTCTTGTTTTCTCATTCTCTGTGATTTATTATCATGGTTCATTGGCTTCACCTGTCATGTCATTAACTGTGTCATGTGATAGTTTCTTATTGGCTGCTGCTGCTATATAGATGAAACCACACCTTGGTGCATCTGTTTCTCCAGCCCTGATGAAGACCAACAGTGGTCGAAACATGTTGGCTTTTTAATGAGTTGGCCATTATATTAAAGGCTTTTTAATCTAATCTTTCCTTCCTCATTCTCATTTTTGTTTGGAGTGCCTGGATTCTTTTCCTGTTTGCAGTACAGACACTGTGTTTGCAAATTCGCCAGTAAAGCTAAATTCAAACCCACATTTCAGCTCTTCTATGAGCATGCAGTCGAAGCAGTAGAGGCTGAATTCATTGTATGCGTTATGTTCATACTGTACATTGTACGGAAGTTTGAAACCAGAATTTCACTGCACAAAAAATGCTATTTTCTCTGCTGGTATTGGACGTATTTGACAGGTCCCCCCTCCCATAACTACAGGTAACATTCAGGATTGACACGGCATCCCCCAATAATGATGGTGAAATCTTCCCCCAATTGCCTTCCGGAAAGTGAGGTGAAGTGAAATGCTCAAGCTATCAAGACTTTTGGCAGGAAAAAAAAAAAAGCGCAGCCTCCCTGTGTGAGCTGGGGTCATACTCTCGCTCTATAATACCAGCCTCACCTTGGCACACAGGTGTCAGAGAGCTGCCTGCAGCTGAAAATAACCCTTGCAGAGCAGCTGTCAAACAGCTGGTATCACCATGAAATCCATGAAGGGGATTCATACCTCTCAATAAACCACAGAAGCTCTCTTCTAATGGCAAATATCATCGAAATGTTTTGGAAACATGATGTTGGAAAAAAAATATTGTGGTTCCTAAGATTTTAATTCACAAATCAAGTTTCTGTTTATCAAGATGTAAACGCAGCATCATCTTCAGTCAATTGACACTTGTAAACACTCCTCCTGCAAATCATAATGAGTGTGAGAATACACAACCATCTCTGCAGACGGCCATGTCTCCTAGAAATTACGTTTGTGTAATACTAATTTGCTCTCTCAATTACAGCGCAGTGAGAAACATAATTGCTGGATTATTACTGCAGGCAACATCTTTATCAAATGTGCTACATACAGTATGTATATACGTATGTAGGTATACAGTATTTACCACATGCAAGTCGCTGGGGGTGTTCAGGGTGGATTACTGGCCTACAAAGTGCTGGGACTTGACACCAGAGAGCTGGGTTCACATCTTGGGTGACAAAAAGTGTTTGGGTTTAAGATAGGGAAAGATTGTGGTTTTGGTTAATTAAATATTAAAGAAGTATTCACTGCTGGAAAGATGGTCTTTTTATATAACTGGTCTGTCTATGCAGTAGAAAGATGCAGATAGTTTTGACATTTATGCTACATGTCCAGAGAAAAAGGACTGTGGCTTCATTTTTGTTCAAAACTACAACTACAAGAATGCACTGTGTCCAACAAATGAGCCCGGTCTCACTGCAAAATGTGAAATATGGTGCTTGGGCAGTGACTTGTGGCATTAGAAACCAACGAAAAAAGGCGTCCTTTCACTTCGGCATGATAAGCGGCTGGTTGCTGTTATAGTTTAACAGTGCCCGGCGGCGGCAGGGGAAATGCGGCAGGACAACAGCAAAAGTTGAGGTGGCGAAAGTCCGACTCAGGCTGGTGGATGGGTCCAACAAACACCAAGTTTCACCCGAGAGAGCGGTGTTTGCATCCTGTACAATTCTAAAGCCAAACCCTGTTCTTTTTCCAAAATCTAAACCTTTTTGCTGCCTATCTATCTGCTGCCTATCTCAAATAACAGTGAAACACTAAGCGAAAATATGTTTGACAGAAATAGACAACGCAGTAACAGAATTTTGGTTCATATTTCATCAGCACTACTTAGTTTCACTGTTTGATCCAGTTTTTTCAGCCTCCGCTTTTATAATACAGCAAACAATATGGTGCCCACTTCCTGTTCTCATATTACAGGAAAAAAGTGCATTAAAATATGTTTCTGGAGACATTTTAAGCGAGACATAGACAATACAGCAATATCTTTATATGATCAGCACTGTCTGGTTTTACTTTTTGTTTTGAGTTTGAGAAAAAGAGAAAGAAAGAGACGGGTGGTCTCTCTCTCTCTATCTGCTTCTATAACCTTCATGTCCATTGTGGCAGGCATACGAACAGGAGGAAATATAATCTGTAGTCGAGTAACAGCTTGAGAGCCAGCGAAAATCCACAAGATGACGCATTTTGAGCTGGGAGAAGAGCAGGAAGATGTGGGTGCGGGTAAGATGGAGGGGAATATTCCATGGTACATTTATTTACCCATGCTACCCACATTGTTATGTTACAAAGCTGGTGGAAAATCAGCAAAGTATCCCTTTAAAAAAAGTAAACATATCCTGTCTGATGACTATTTCAGTATCTAACAATGGCCCTCATTTTTTCCTAACCTTAACTAAGCGCTCTGAAGGGCCTTAACACGACCCTAAACAAGTTTAGTTCTTCTTTTGAGTCTGAGCACTGCTGATATGATCAGTATCAACATTTCCTGATGATTTGTCATCAAGTTAAAAAAACAATCCCAGTGTTTCCTCCTAAATCTATTTGCTGTTGCAAGTACAAAGTAGATATATATCCTGATTAAATCTTTTTTATTTTAGGAGACAGGGTTGCACCAGACAGTTTCAGCTGAGATTAGTCGAGTTAGCTGGGTAAACATAAAATACAGAGCTCAGACAGTTCAGGGGTAAAAAATCGTGGCTCAGTATGACAACAGATGACTGAGAGGGACAGAGAGAAGCACTGTTGTTCACTCGGCTCAGCTACAATATCTCACTCCATCTTATATCCTCCCTTATTCCCCTTCCTTCCATCTCGTTTGTTCAATTCTGTCTTTCAACCAGTTTGTCTACCTCCTATCTCTGTGCTCTCTCCCTTATAACCTTCGCTGCTACATCATTGTCCTGTTATGTTTAATAAATCTTTATCACGTGTGCTCCTTTTTTCTCCGTCTCTCTCGCCTTCTCCCCTCCCTCATTTCCCATGTCTCTTCCCCTGTTGCCTCTCTCCATCCCTCTTTTCTTCCACCTCTCCCCTTCCCTTCTACCCTGGATAGCTGCTGTAATGAACCCATAAATTGGAGCAACACAGCGGTGGCTACAGGTCGGGTTGGGGGAGGGTGGATGTAAGGAGGGGAAGGGGGGAGCTGAGCCTGACAGAGAGAGAGAGAGGTAGAAAGAGGAGAGAAAGAGAGCAAGAGGGGGGGGGGGGGCAGGGCAAGGATTCATTCCTGCAGACAGGGGAAGAGATATGACTCCAGTTGGAGAAGAGACAGACTACAAGGGGAGAGACGGAGGAGGAGGAGGAGGTGCTGGAATGGAGGAGGAAGAGAGACAGAGAAAGGCAGGGGGGAGGGGCGTTGGGGGAGGAGGCTCCATAAATTGGTTTCAGGAATTAATTTGCACTAGGTAAGGTATAGCCTTGGAACATGCCATCCCAGTCAGATGAGAGGTCCTGTGGAAGGGAGACTGATCACAATGGCAGCAGATGGTGGAAAGTGGCGGGGCTGGGGGGGGGGGCAGGGTGAGCGATGGGAGGCGTGGGGGGGAGAGGTGTATGGTAGGTTGACAGGGGTGGAAGAAAATATAACAGAGACAGATGAGGCCTGGACAGACAGACAGACAAACACCAAGCTCAAATGTACTGTGAAACACAAGCGGCCACCTGGCAACTGCGATGGTCCCACTGGAATGCCGGATAATGATGCTGTTGGGTGCTAAATACCATCAGTGTGTGAATACTCATCACTTTGCAGCATTTCTAATTACTCTGGTGGTGTCAGGCTAATACATATTGGCAGCACTGTAATATTCATTAGCAGATAAGATTCCACAATGTCTCAACTGCAAATGAAAAAGTTGGGGAGTAATTGTAATTTCTTTTAAATCACAAACAAGCTCGCAAACGACTTTGGATATGAGCTGATGCATTTTCACTCAAGCATAAACTTTTTTTTTTTACTTAATTTGAGAGATTGATGGTATGGTTGAATGTTTATCCCATATTTCTTCTGTAAAATGGGCTGCATGTATTTATCTCTGTGGCATTAAAATGCGGGGAAAAAACGAGTCATTTTCTAAGTTTCTGACTCCATAATCATTTCTCATATATTGATTTCCATTTCACTTTCACATGCGCAGTTTGCTAAGTTTTCACAGTACAGTTGACACCTGAAGCCAATAATTCTGAGGGCGACAGGAAGGAAGAGGAGGCAGGATGGGTGGAGCGGGAAATGAATACTGTTGACTGTGGTGCTCAATTTGCCATGCTGAAAAGCATTAAGCTGCATGGAGGCAAAACTGTGCTTAATACCATCAAAGCAATCAAAGGCAGGAAAAAGGCAAATATATAAATAGCAAACTAAAAAAGAAAAAAACACGGTCACAGACCAAGCCATGCAAAATATCAAGAACTGCTCACAAGAAACCAACACAAATAAATCAAACAAATCTCATCAGAGCCGACTCGTATAGAGAAAAGGAAAAAGAAAAGACTGTTGAGCTGGAATTGAAATAGAACTGATAAATACTGAAACAAGCCGCAAAGGTGTCTTATTAAAATCATAATAATAATGATCATACAGAAAAAACAGCAGGAAGCATTGTTTTGAAATGTGAAGCCCTGTTGCCGTTACCTGAGCTTGGGACCCCCTCACCCCCCCACCCCCCAAAAAATAAGAAAAGGATTCCTGGATCTTTTATGATCGCAGCAGCATTCAGCTTTTGTTATGTATGATTCTCAAAGCATAGCATTCCTCACCATTCCCCGTGAGGCTTGAGTTATATTACACCTGCTCAGGTAAAGGCAACAAGGGGAGCGACAGCATGTTGTGATGCTGGCTGTAGGCATGCTGTCTGAAGTCTCTGCCACCATTGTGCTTGGATCTACCCACTGGTGCCTTACTGCTTCCAGCTGACATTCACTGCAGTCACTGCTTCTGTTTACTTCACAGACAGGTGATACTGGAGTATGTATTGTGACAGACTGAACCACCTTCTTTTTGCCGTTGTAATTATGGGAGACGGTATGTTTTTAGTTAGCTCCAGCTTGTGTGAGTCACATCACTGTGTATCTGATGTAATACATATGTATACCTTTTGACACAACTGCTCTGAGGGTATTTCCAATATCCTCAAAGACTCTTTTTATTTTGTCAGCAGGAGGTGGAGGGGATGGTAGATGGCGTGGCACATAGGTTAGACCACTGCAAACTACTGTTCAAGACCAACAAACAACAAAATCAGTTGTGCTTCAGCGAGTCATTGCTGTTTCCAGCATTTTTGTTGCATCATTATGTTTGTTACGGTGCAACAAACATTTTTAAATTCAGATTGTTGGAAGGACAAATCCTGGAAAAACCTTCAGACAACCCAGTCGCCAGGAAAAATGTTGGCATTATATGTTTAAACCACAGATATGTTACATTTGGACCTTATTTGGTGATTCGTTGAAACTTTACATTTCAACAGCGCTGTGGTTAAGGCACAAAAATCACTTGGTTAGGAAAAGATTTTTTTTTTTTACTGGAAATACCCGGTTTTGGGGCACAATCTCTGCCGGAAGAGCAGCAATGCCACGATAAGAAACAGACGCTTTTCGTGTCACTATCCCTGGCGATGGCTCCCTAACAAAAACCCACATTTGGGGGCTGAAAAACTGCTGAAACACAGCAATGACTTACTGAAACACGACCTGTTTTGTTGTTTGTTAGTCTTGAACAGTGGTTTGCAGCTTGGTGGGTGTCTCACCTATTGTCACGCCATTCACCATCCCCTTCACCTCCTGCTGACAGTCAGCTCATATACCATGTCATTTTAAAAATATTGGTTTGATAGGTTTGCAGAAATGTACAATGCCAACATTTTCCACTGGTGACTGGGCTGCTTCAGAACCGCGGTACGTGATGCCAAATTACCCTCTAGCTTTCCCAAAGATCACTGGGTGTATGTTTTTGGGCAAATTGGTGCTGTGACTTGAATGTAATGTTAATACATGAAAGGCACAAACTGAGGCTGGTTTACAGCTTGAAAAGACACACTGCAGCACATTCATTTTTATTGACAAAAATCTCCCAGTCTTAGCTCATTAGCTACTCTGTTTTTCTCTCTGTCTCTTTCTCTATTTACAGTGTGTCTATAGAAAGTCCCTACCTTGCTAGCACTCATGATGAATCACCATTATTAATAATCAATATCTCCTCAAGGCCATGGTGGTGCTGCCTTTAATAGCATGGACCATGATGTAGCAGGGACATGTTGCATGTTGTTTTATTGGGATCTGTAATAGGTCTATCAGTTTTATTAAGGGACAAACATGTATCAGCTGCACTGCAGTGACCTTTTTTTTTTTTTTTTACTTCCCCTCTCTGATGTGTGTCGTCCTAATCGTCTCCTTCCCTTCTCTCCTTTCCTCTCTGTCTCATTTATCCAGCGAGCCAACCTTGAGGCGCTACAGCATTAGGCAGGTTGTTAACACAGGAGAAAAGGGCGTTCAATGTCATGTCACTGTGTCGCAAAGCATGACAGAGCCGGCGCCCGGGCCATCTTCTTCAGGAAATAAATACATCGCCATTTTCCTTTTCAGAGTGTAATGGTCTGGATATTACATCTCCTGTGGGACATTACGGTCCATGGATAATAAATCCATCCTACAGAGTGTGTACGAGTGTTTGCGTGTGTGCACATGTGTCTTAATGAGCCCAGACTGTGTATGTGTCTGCATATGTATGCACCGCGTAGGTGTGTTTGCGTATGTTTCTGTGGGGGGGTTACGTGCACAGTGTGAGGCAATTTGTCCCCCAGAGAGAAAGTGATCCACTATCTCTACACCTCGTCAGCTGGAAGCAGCCAGGCAGCCGTAAATCTCAATTACACAGACCCCTCCCTTACCCTCCCTCCCCTCCTCTCCCTCCCTCCCTTGCCACAGGTGACAATGGACCAAATTGACTGCTCACTGTTGTGTTCCAAGGCTTACCATTGGCTTCGGGCTGAGTCTGAGAGGGCACGGCTACGTAGGGGTCCTCCCCTTTGTCTGAGCTCATGGGGGGGTCCTTCCGCCCCAACGGGCCCTCGGCGGCCTCGGGTAGGGCCGAGGTGGGGAGTGAGAGGGTGTGGTGATGATGGCGGTGATGGTGGCCTGCCGGACACAACACAGGTTAACCAACGCTCGAGGCAGACAGGGACAGGCTGAGCACAGGCCAGCAGGGGCACACACACACATACACATTTATTTCTCCTTTGAAGCATACACACAGACACAGATACACTCACACACACACACGAGAACAGCTGCTGGGCTGTGTGAGGCAACAAAGTGTTTCTCCCTTGTGACCCTGGGCAACTCATTAGCAAATGTGTGTGTGTGTGTTTCTCAGGATAGATGTGTCCTTTCTTTTTTTTTTTTCTGTCACTCTCTGCCTCTCCCTCTCACTCTCTCCCCTCCTGTTCTGACTGACATGTCAAAGCTCCGTCGGGCCTGTCAGCGCGGAGCAGAGTACAATCGCATTCCTCCACGATCACCATAGGGTGCCTACTTTTGATATGAAGGACAAGAGACAAACTTTCTTTCCATAGCTCCTGTTGAGAAGTCTGCCTGTAACTTTTCTTCAACTGTAAAGCGCCTCTATCTTACTTCATGCTCGTCACCGCTTCCTTTCTCAAGTTTTCTGTTACTTTAAATCTAACTTTTCAATCAATTTATGCGCAATGTTCAATTTGATTTGATGTACACTGCTAGCTGTAATTCATAAAGTTAGTTTGAAAGCTGAAATAAATAAAATAAATATACTATTTCATAATTGATCAATCATTTTAGTCGAGCCAAAATGTCACATTTTCTCTAGTTTCAGCTTCTCAACCGTTAACTGTCGTCTCGTGTGACATTTATCTGAATATCTCTCTGTTTTGAACTCCATCTTGGGCTCTGGGAAAATGTGCTTATGATAAATTATGATTTCTGTGACATTTTATGGACTAAATAAATCAATTTATTGTGAAAATACTTGGCGGATTAATCCGAAAACAATCATTAGTCGCAGCCTAAAGGCCCAGACACACCAAACAGACATCAAAGAATTAATGGTGACGAAGGCCAACTGTTGCAACGCCTCACGTTGCATGTCTCGGCCCAAGGTTGCACCTGAACACAATGCAAAGACTACAGCTAACAGCCAACGAGCATGTACCTTCTGCGCCTGTGTGAGAGGAAATAACTCTCCGTACCAACAGGCAGCAATCATCCGTATCAAAAAAGGAAACCTCAAGATTGACAGGATGGATTTAGGACGCTAGTTAGCCAGTTAGCACCTAATATAACAACCATCGCGTCAGACGCCGATTCAACATGCCGAACCGTCCAACAAACAGCCGACAAAGTCCAACAAGTCCACACAAACCAGGGCTACAGACACCCACCGACGGCCTGCCATTGATGGCGTGACCGGGCCCTTAATTTATTTCTTCTGTCCTCTCCTCTCATCCCTCCTTTTCTATTCTTTGTTGTCTACTTTCTTGTCTCCTCAAACCTTTCCTCTCTTGCTTCCTCTCTACTACCCCGCACAGTTGCTAAGCTTTATTTAGCAAAAGCCCTCAGCAACATGGCGAGATCAATCATCAGAAATATGTCATTAACAGTTAATGAATTTTCTCTGATTTGACTCCTCCCTGTAATTAAATCCCTTAATGGCTAAATGAACTGCTGGCCAACAGTTGAAGAGGGTGTCATAACACAGCCAGGAAGTTACACTGGAGATGAGACTATAACAAGAATAGCTCACGCAGGATGTCTCTCTGTGGAAATGTGAGTGCTCTAACACCTTAAATGTGACAATTGCAACAAAGTACTCTTTCATCTGTGGATGATGGATCATACTTATCTCCTCCCCGTCCATCACCGCACGTCTCTCAAACAATGTGTTTTCCTGCATCCGCCTGCCCCCCCCCTTTTAAAAAAAAAAAAATTTCCTTTCATAAGCAGAGTTTGTGCATAAGCTTTGTCTGACTGTTTATTTTTGAACCATGCTAATCACATTACCATCCCACATGCTATCACTTAAGCCACCCTACACAATTTTGCACAAGCTACGTACAGTATTTAACATAATGTATTTAAGCCACACGTTTAAGAAAAAAATCCACCCTAGATGAAGAGTGACAACACTTTTATCAACAGCCTCTGTGGAGCTCAACCCCCCAATTCCCATTTTGACACGCTCTCTCCACGGAGGTGGTGACAGCAGTGTGTGTGTGTGTGTGTGTGTGTGTGTGTGTGTGTTTTGCAGATGTGCGAGTGCCTTTTCAATATGTGTTTATGCTTGTGTTTGAAGAGGGGAAAGGCATTTCAGGGGGCTAACGTTGATGCTGCTGGTAGACTACACACAACAGACACCCACACACAACACCACCACCCAGAGCCTCCTCCTCCTCCGTGTGGCGTGGCAATCATTAAAATGATTTATTTAACTATTGGCCCAAGGCTGAGAGATTAGTGTGACAGGCCTATTTTATAATTCATTCCCCCACCGCCAGGGGAAGTGCAATTCAGGCAGATGACACACATAGAGAGAGAGCTTGGAGCCTCAGAGCTCCTCCATGGATCAGGAAAAAAAAAAAAAAAGCCCTAAACTGCCGACGGATGCACATCCCTCTCTTTCTACAGATTAAAAGAGAGGCGAGGATGTCTAGTCTGGAGTAGAGGAGAGGAGAATGAAGAGGGGGCATTTATTTATTTTCAAATCCATATCAACCACTGACAGATAGACAGAGGGGCTGGGGCAATGGCTGAGACTTTGTTTGGGGGGTTGTAAACTGGGTGTTGTCTGTGTGTGTGTTTGTGTGTATGCGCCTGGAAACACACAGCCAAGCCTGTGGGAGCATATTCAGCACTATAGGGGTGTACACCAACACAGATGCCTTTTTCTGACCCCGCATCTCCAAAAGGAGGGAGGGATCACAGTGGGGGTACAGCCACAGGGGGGTGAGGAGGGAGAGAGCTGGGCTTTCTGGAAAGACTTCAAAATATCTATTCTTGTCATTCTGTATGGATCTGACTGTTTTGATCTGGCAGCTGCGAGGTATAGGTGCATGTGAGAGAGAGAGAGAGAGAGAGAGAGGGAGTCACTGAAAACCAAACTAATGCACACTCCCATTAGATAAAAATAAGGTGGATATGTGGGTGCGATGGATAAGAGTGACTTTGCTGCGGGCTAATCACATCTATCGTTCTATAAAAAGACCTGAGTGATGAAAATTTTATCAGTTTGTGATATGATTAGGAGAGTATTTGCGGGCAGAGGCCAGCACTTAAAATGTATGTGCGTCTGTGCATGTTTACATTAGCCTTTTTGTATTATCGTCGAGCGTGCAGAGAGTTGGTGCCAGCTCCACATGCTTGGTGGTACTTGGCAGAAACATATCTGATCTTTCCTGACTCCAAACAGGCTAGTTTAATCTCTCGCTCCCTCTCCCTCTGTTCACACATGTCCTGCTTAATGTGCACACTGAGGCATTTCTTCACCATCAAGGCTTTAAACCACCAACAACCAGATCCATCCAATTAGCAAAGCAAAGGTCAGGGCTAATCGATGATATTGCACGGGGGATAAAAAGGAGTGGGCAGCGGGAACAAGGAGGGAGAGGAGGTCTAATAGAATTAATAGCATTAAAGATTTTTAATTCTACAATTCTGATTTGTAATTCTACGTTCTGTATTCTAAACACCAAAAGGGGCAGGCTGAGGGGGGACACTATGAGAAGTGAAATTGACCGACCGTGCTTTAATGTGTCATTACCTTCGTAACTGGAGGGAACGTCTATCAAAGAGAAAGGAACCAAATGAATTCAGTTAAAACCATGAGTCATTAATAACTTGCCCTTACACATGTGGGAGGAGTTTTCATTTCCTTGAGAGCAGATGATTGATTGACTAGATGAAGAGGTGTGTCTGAAGTTAAAGAGTCAGGGGAGATGAAATGCGGCTCCTATCTTTTATTTGATTGCCTCTACAGTATAAGTGGGATACTTACCGTTCAGCGCCACAAAGGTGTCTGGAAGGAGAAGAAAAGAAATGAGGGGAAACTTGTTATTGCTTGCAGTAAAGAGAGCTTACGCTTTAACATGATCAAAAGCCATGACTTTTAGAGTGATTCAGAATCGACAGGCTGCACGATGTTCTCCAAACTTTAAATCAGAGGTGATCTATAGCTTCTGCAGCTAATGAAGGTTCAACGCTATGGCTTCCCTTGACTAAACAGACTGATGAAATTGAAGGGAAAATGTGCTGCCTTCATTTTCTCTGAGTAAACAGTTGAAATTGAGATGAAATGGACTAAGATGAATGATCTGAGGTCAAATTGTTTTGAAGTTTCTCTTGCAAAACGAGCAGCTCAGTATAACATCAACACAGTGTCACATTTGACAAATTCAAACAGTTGTTCTGGACATGAAAAGATCAAATATACATTGTAGAGTAAAAGAGGCCTTTCAAGACTTTTAAGGCTGACTTGTTCTGTGTTTCAACATGAGCCCTGTGACGGCTCACAAGTGAATTCCCTTCCCTGTGTGTCGCTGAATGTTTGTGTTGTGCTTTCGTAGCAAGAAGGAACCCAGTCTTCGCCCAAGTGGACACAACACTCTATTGACCGGGGGACCAGAGGAACAGCGGGGGAAGGACAGAAGAGGATGAGAGCCGAAAGGGACAGATGGATGGAAGAGGCTGAAAGAGAGGATTGTGAGCGGGGAACAGACGGGGGAGAAAAAGGTGACAGCAGCGAAGAAGGAAACGGAGGGCCGAGAGAAGAGGGAGACTGACTTAACAGAGAAGAGAGGAATGGTAGGGGGGTATAGAATAGAGGAGGAAAGATAAGAGTGAAGAGGGCCTGCTTACTTTGGCAGTCTCCCAGGCCATCTGTGTTACCATGCTCCACGTCCTGCTCAAAGGCTGATCTGCGGGGAACAGAGACATCATGGTCAGCGGTGGAAAACAGGCCAGGCCATGCAGGCTCACCACACCTAACAAAGTAGCAAAGCTATAGGAAAGCTTACTACAAAAACACCCCCAAACACAGCGTACCCTATGCTTGCACACAATGTAGGCCGCAGAAAGCCCTATACTGGAACAAAATCAAAGAACACCTAGCAGGTGCCCTGGAGGCCTAAAATCAGTGGTTATGAGAGATGCTGGCAGGCTAGTAAATCCATAGCTGGCACAGGACTCAATGCCAGAAGTGTTGATATAAATAGATTCATGTTTTATTTGACTGTAATACAAATTGTTATCTTATGTTGTATAGCCACAAAGGAAGGGTTCATCATTTTGGGAAATATGTTTATTGGCATTCTTGCTGAGAGTTAGATGAGAGTGATAAAATATTCAGGTGGGTACGACAACAACACACTCTCATATCTAACTGACAAAATAGGGCGATTTCCACTGCCTTGAAAATGACTTTCATATTTGCCCAGAAATTGACGTATACTACAGTTCTAATAGTCTCAGTTTTAACCCTATGGGCCCTAGGCGTTTTTGGGGTATTTTTACTGCCTTTACTTTTAAGCTCATATCACAGTCATTATAAAGGCTACATACGCATGCTATATCTTGGTTTTTTTTTCAGGACAATCTGGGCTAACCAGATTTGCCATCATTTCATGTTCTTCTATGTGCCTGTATTTTATATTAATTTTTATATCAATGAAAAAAACAAATCCGTGTGACTAAATTCTTACATTTTTACATGTATCTCACCATAGCAAGTTGGAAGAAGACATATTCTGCCA